>NC_052636.1:4399364-4699364 GCF_016161935.1 Mauremys reevesii
CAGACAGAACAAAGCAAATTACCAAGTAAAATAAAATAAAACACGCAAATCTCAGCTGTTCTCCTAAGCTCAGGATGTGTGTGTGACTGGGGCAGGACGCTGGAGGTACAGCTCTTCTCCCAGGGTTGGGGGGGGGGGCTGTGTGTGTGACTGGGGCGTTAAACTTCCCCGATGAGTCAAAGCCCTGAGGTTGCCTTAGCAGCTACTCTCTTGCAAAATAACGAGGCAGGCAAACTAGTGCCAGTAGCATATGAATGTAAAAAAACTTCAATGTGCTGAGTTAAATTTTGATCCTTGTGAGCCTGAATGTTTATCAGCTGTTTGGGCAATCCAGTCTTTTAACCCACTCACGAGCACAGCCCTGATCACAATTCAAAGTACTCATACCCCACTCAACTATAGCTTCTCTGACAAACTGATAGGAAGCAGGGTCACCAATACACCTGTGGGCTCAATGAACCCTCATTCCGATCAATATAGGGGTCGTTACCAAAACCGTATCTAAGCCCGATTTATTGACTCACACTTTAATTGAAAAAGGAACTAAGCATGAATGTCCGAGGTTACTTTAGAGCAAAAACTTGCACTGGTAGAGGCACCCTCCTTAAGGACAGGAGAAACAAATCTGGTTTACTGATGGCAGCTCAGTAGTAATTATGGGGAAACGGTATAGTAAATATGCTGCCATAAACCTATGGAAGGAAGTGAATCAAGGGCATTTAGTGCATGGCTCAGCGCAACATGCAGAGCTTCATGTCGTATATCATGTTTTAAAATGATATTGACGCTTTTCCGGACCAAGCTATACAGCTATGCAGACAGTGATTTTGGCGTGAAAGGCATACAGGATTGGATATTTGACTGGCAACGAAATCATTGGGACAGAGCAGATGGGAAGGAGCTAGCGTACCTAGGAGAATGGGAATGTATCCATTCTTCGAAGGCAAGGAACCCCAATCAGTTACAAAGCCCACAGCAGGGACAGAAGTGTGGAACCGCGGAGGCGACGCTATCACCCAGCGGTAAAACAGAGCAATTGCTACTAGAAGCCAGCTACGCGCCTGAGCTCATTTCTGGTACGCTGCTGCCATATAGCGATGTGAGTGATAATTGCAGCCAAAGCCAGGGGAACACGGCGGGGAAGAAAATGACTGAAGCGGCACATCGGTTCACGCATGACGGTACAGAAGGGACCTAAGAAGGCTAAGGCAGTAGCAGACTGAGACGGTTTGGAAGATGATGAGTACATTGGTGCAAAATTGTGTGCACTATGCAAAAGCTCGTTCCCCGCACTGGCAACCAATGAGGCACCTGGGACCATGGCATAATATACAGATAGATTTCATTGATAAGCTGCCGAGAAGAAACGAAGAATTCCAGTAGTTGTTTAGTATAGATTCATTTTCAGGATGGGTGGACGCATTCCCCACTAGGGCTAATAGTGCAAGAACTGCAGCTAAAAGGCTTTTCACTGAAGTGTACAGCTATGGAACCCCTGAGACTCAGATAATGAAAGTGCATTTGTGGGGCAAATTTTAACGATAGTGTTACAAGCCCTAGAGATCAGCCAGAAATGCCACATTCCATACTGACCTCAGTCCTCTCTTCAGGTAAGAAGAATAAATAGCACTATTAAAGAGGTATTGTGAAAAGTAGTATACCATACTGGTATATGTATGGCCTGTGATCCAACCATGCCAGATTAATTTCAGTCAATCAATTAAGTTAATGATTGATCCTGCACATTTTACTATACACCCCAAGGATCATCCCACACAAGTCCAGAATGATTATTTCCAATGGGTTAAACAATTACAGGAGGCTAAAACCTTGGGGATTCCTGGCACAGTTATTCACTTTGGGAACATTCAATGCACATTGGGGATCCGGTGGTTTTATTTCACCACAGAAAAGCAGATCCAAATTATACCACTATCTATGTGTTACATGAGTCCTTTGAGTTACTTACTGGCTAATCACACCCTATGACCGTGACGGTATATTGGCGTTTAGCACACCTACCCAGCCTACCATAGATTACAATCGTCATTGTCAACCTGTTCTTCCTGGATACCATGGGTTTCCACCTTTTAAACCAGGAACCCTAGCGACTCAGACAATATCAATATGGGTGAATGGAACTAAATTGGTAGGAAATACAACAGTCTAGTTTTAAATGGTCCACAACCATAAAAGTAACTCATCCTCATTAGCTGAAGATGAAGCCTCCCATAGAGATGCAAGTAAAACTACACCTTTCAATAAACTGGACCAGGAATAATTTGACTCTAACATGGCCTGAATGTGCACAATAGAGCGCCGTCATATTAGAAGCATGGTCCAAATTCTTCCAATCAACACATCCCGTCCCTCGTCACTCTCGAGCTATAGCAGATACTTTTAAAGAGTTATAGGCACAGGGACAGGAATTATAAATTCAGTAGACCTAGAAGTGCATTGAAAAATAAGGCAAGCATTGCATCATACTATTGTACGGGGGCAAGAGCACCAGATCACTGAATTGGTACAAACTTGGGATGATACAAAGAACGTGCAATAGCATACTTGGAAATATGTTAACCAGGCATTCTGGGCTCAAGAGCAAGCAAAATTATGTTAGCCTTCCGCTGTTCCAGCGGGGATCTGGCAGCCCTACTCCAGCAGCGGTGCAGACCTGAGCCCGAGCAAGGGGCTGGGGTGCCAAGAGAAGACCACTGGCAATGTCTCCACACATTGGGGGGGGGGGGTAGAAGATAGAAGGTCCAAGTCTTCTCACAGCAACCCCGACTGACCCACCCTGGCTCCGCAACGGCTCTGCTGATCCCCGAGCCGGGCCCGCTGCCAGGCAGCTCCTAAGGGCTGCAAGCAGTCCAAGGGCGGCCGCTCGCTGAGGAGACCACAGCGCTGCAGCCATCCGCCCCGTGGCACCAGCTGCCGCCCACAGCCCGGCTCCGCTCGCCCACCTCTGACGTAGTCCCCCAAATTTTCCTTCTAGCCCACCTCAGCCCCACCACCGGGCTAGTGACAGACTTCTCACGGAATGTTACTCTATCTTACAAATGCTAAAAATGCTATTGGATTACTCTCCTGCTCATTTGGCAGAGATCCGTTTGTGAAAATAGCTAACCATCAGGTATTCATTCAAGATGTAAACTAGGCACTTGAAAAGAGCAAATGAAGAATTCTTAAGCCCACATCAGTGCTATACACTATTTTCCCTTTGAAGCAACCTCCAATTGCTATTCGAAAGCACTGGTGACTATTTGGCAGAGTTCCTTTCGTGACAATTGCTAAAAAGGAGCCGTTCAGTGCAAAGCACTGTTAGGCAACACTTTCTCCTGGAACAATTTTACAAATGCCATTCGGTTCCATAAGACTAATCTGTGTGTGTGAAAATTGATACATGAGAAATTCATTGCTAGGCACAGTTTTCTCTGAGAATCGTCTTTCACAAGCCAATAGCATCCCCTGCTGGACAATTCGTAGAGATTCCTTTCGTGAACACTGCTAAACATGAGCCAATTACAGGTCACTGATAGGTACGAATTTCTCTTTGAAATATCCACAGAATAGCATTAGGTTGCACTGTTAAGCCCTTTGTTAGCGCTCCTTCCGTGAAAATAGCACATTATGACCATTTCGAGCCTTATCTCTGCGATCGAGGAAAGTTTAATGGAATCTTCCTCCTTCTGCAATTCTCATGGACTGCTGAGAATTTGGCAGTTATACCTTGTGGAAACAGCGAAACATGAGAAATACACTGCGGATTACTGGGAATCACGAATTCCTCCTGCTCCCATCCCAAAGTTGATATTCGGATGAACAGCTAGCAACCTGACCAAGATACGCTGTGAAAACAGCTATACCGGAGCAATTCATTCGAAATCACTCGTAGGCACGAATTTCTCCTAGAAACACGCTAAAAAGGCAATTAGGTTCCACTGCTAGCCACCTGGAAGAGCTCCGTTTGTGCAAATTACTAAAAAGGAGAAGTTCAGTGCAAACCACTGCTAGGCAACACTTTCTCCTAGACACATCTTACAAATGCTATTCCGATGTATTGCTGGCAATTTGGCAGAGATCCGTTTGGGAAAACAGCAAAACATGAGAAATTCACTTTGGATTACTGGGAAGTACGAATACCTCCTGTTCCCATCTAAAATTTCCTATTCGGATGCACAGCAACAACATGACCGAGATACGCTGTGAAAACAGCTACACGTGAGCAATTCATTCCAAATCTTTCGTAGGCACGAATTGCTCCTGGAACCACCCTAAAAATGCTATTCGATTACACTCCTGCCCATTTGGCAGAGATCTGTTTGTGAAAATAGCTAAACATCAGGTATTCTTTCAAGACGTAAACTAGGCCCTTGTAAAGAGCTAGTGAAGAATTATTAAGCCCACATCAGTGCTAGACACGATTTTTCCCTTGAACCAACCTCCAATCGCTATTCGAAAGCAGTGGTGACTATTTGGCAGAGTTCCTTTCGTGACAATTGCTAAAAAGGAGCCGTTCAGTGCAAAGCACTGCTAGGCAATACTTTCTCCTGGAACCATTCTACAAATGCTATTAGGGTGCATTCCTGGCCATAAGACTAATCTGTGTGTGTGAAAATTGATACATGAGAAATTCATTGCTAGGCACAGTTTTCTCTGAGAATCGTCTTTCACAAGCCAATAGCATCCCCTGCTGGACAATTGGTAGAGATTCCTTTCGTGAACACTGCTAAACATGAGCCAGTCATTACAGGTCACTGATAGGTACGAATTTCTCTTTGAAATATCCACAGAATAGCATTAGGTTGCACTGTTAAGCCCTTTGTTAGCGCTCCTTCCATGAAAATAGCACATCATGACCATTTCGAGCCTTATCTCTGCGATCGATGAAAGTTTAATGGAATCTTCCTCCTTCTGCAATTCTCATGGACTGCTGAGAATTTGGCAGTTATACCTTGTGAAAACAGCGAAACATGAGAAATACACTGCGGATTACTGGGAATCACGAATTCCTCCTGCTCCCATCCCAAAGTTGATATTCGGATGAACAGCTAGCAACCTGACCAAGATACGCTGTGAAAACAGCTATACCGGAGCAATTCATTCGAAATCACTCGTAGGCACGAATTTCTCCTAGAAACACGCTAAAAAGGCAATTAGGTTCCACTGCTAGCCACCTGGAAGAGCTCCGTTTGTGCAAATTACTAAAAAGGAGAAGTTCAGTGCAAACCACTGCTAGGCAACACTTTCTCCTAGACACATCTTACAAATGCTATTCCGATGTATTGCTGGCAATTTGGCAGAGATCTGTTTGGGAAAACAGCGAAACATGAGAAATTCACTTTGGATTACTGGGAAGCACGAATACCTCCTGTTCCCATCTAAAATTTCCTATTCGGATGCACAGCAACAACATGCCCGAGATACGCTGTGAAAACAGCTACACGTGAGCAATTCATTCCAAATCTTTCGTAGGCACGAATTGCTCCTGGAACCACCCTAAAAATGCTATTCGATTACACTCCTGCCCATTTGGCAGAGATCTGTTTGTGAAAATAGCTAAACATCAGGTATTCTTTCAAGACGTAAATTGGCCCTTGTAAAGAGCTAGTGAAGAATTATTAAGCCCACATCAGTGCTAGACACGATTTTTCCCATGAACCAACCTCCAATTGCTATTCGAAAGCAGTGGTGACTATTTGGCAGAGTTCCTTTCGTGACAATTGCTAAAAAGGAGCCGTTCAGTGCAAAGCACTGCTAGGCAATACTTTCTCCTGGAACCATTCTACAAATGCTATTAGGGTGCATTCCTGGCCATAAGACTAATCTCTGTGTGTGAAAATTGATACATGAGAAATTCATTGCTAGGCACAGTTTTCTCTGAGAATCGTCTTTCACAAGCCAATAGCATCCCCTGCTGGACAATTGGTAGCGATTCCTTTCGTGAACACTGCTAAACATGAGCCAATTACAGGTCACTGATAGGTACGAATTTCTCTTTGAAATATCCACAGAATAGCATTAGGTTGCACTGTTAAGCCCTTTGTTAGCGCTCCTTCCGTGAAAATAGCACATTATGACCATTTCGAGCCTTATCTCTGCGATCGAGGAAAGTTTAATGGAATCTTCCTCCTTCTGCAATTCTCATGGACTGCTGAGAATTTGGCAGTTATACCTTGTGGAAACAGCGAAACATGAGAAATACACTGCGGATTACTGGGAATCACGAATTCCTCCTGCTCCCATCCCAAAGTTGATATTCGGATGAACAGCTAGCAACCTGACCAAGATACGCTGTGAAAACAGCTATACCGGAGCAATTCATTCGAAATCACTCGTAGGCACGAATTTCTCCTAGAAACACGCTAAAAAGGCAATTAGGTTCCACTGCTAGCCACCTGGAAGAGCTCCGTTTGTGCAAATTACTAAAAAGGAGAAGTTCAGTGCAAACCACTGCTAGGCAACACTTTCTCCTAGACCCATCTTACAAATGCTATTCCGATGTATTGCTGGCAATTTGGCAGAGATCCGTTTGGGAAAACAGCGAAACATGAGAAATTCACTTTGGATTACTGGGAAGCACGAATACCTCCTGTTCCCATCTAAAATTTCCTATTCGGATGCACAGCAACAACATGACCGAGATACGCTGTGAAAACAGCTACACGTGAGCAATTCATTCCAAATCTTTCGTAGGCACGAATTGCTCCTGGAACCACCCTAAAAATGCTATTCGATTACACTCCTGCCCATTTGGCAGAGATCTGTTTGTGAAAATAGCTAAACATCAGGTATTCTTTCAAGACGTAAACTAGGCCCTTGTAAAGAGCTAGTGAAGAATTATTAAGCCCACATCAGTGCTAGACACGATTTTTCCCATGAACCAACCTCCAATTGCTATTCGAAAGCAGTGGTGACTATTTGGCAGAGTTCCTTTCGTGACAATTGCTAAAAAGGAGCCGTTCAGTGCAAAGCACTGCTAGGCAATACTTTCTCCTGGAACCATTCTACAAATGCTATTAGGGTGCATTCCTGGCCATAAGACTAATCTCTGTGTGTGAAAATTGATACATGAGAAATTCATTGCTAGGCACAGTTTTCTCTGAGAATCGTCTTTCACAAGCCAATAGCATCCCCTGCTGGGCAACTGGTAGAGATTCCTTTCGTGAACATTGCTAAACATGAGCCAGTTATTACAGGTCACTGATAGGTACGAATTTCTCTTTGAAATAGCCACAAAATAGCATTAGGTTGCACTGTTAAGCCCTTTGTTAGAGCTCCTTCCGTGAATATAGCAAGCCATGACCATTTCGAGCCTTATCTCAGCGAGCGAGGAAAGTCTAATGGAATCAGCCTCCTTCTGCAATTCTCATGGACTGCTGAGAATTTGGCAGTTATATGTTGTGAAAACAGCGAAACATGAGAAATTCACTGCGGATTATTAGGAAGCACGAATTCCTCGTGCTCCCATCCAAAAATTGATATTTGCTAGCAACTTGACCAAGATACGCTGTGAAAAACAGCTATACCTGAGCAATTCATTCGAAATCACTCGTAGGCATGAATTTCTCCTGGAAACACGCTAAAATTGCTATTCGGTTCCACTGCTGGCCATTTGGAAGAGCTCCGTTTGTGAAATTTCCTAAAGAGGAGAAGTTCAGTGCAAACCTCTGCTAGGCAACACTTTCTCCTAGACCCATCTTACAAATGCTATTCCGATGCATTGCTGGCAATATGGCAGAGATCCGTTTGGGAAAACAGCGGAATGTGAGAAATTTCTTGCGGATTATTGTTATTCATGAATTTCTCCTGGTACCATCCTAAAATTGCTATTAAGATGCACTGCTGTCAATTTGACAGGGGTAGGATTTGAGCGAAGGTTTCAAAGCAGCTAAACATGAGAAAAAATTCCACACCATTATTAAGCACGAATTCCTTCTGTTCCCATCCTAAACTTCCTATTCGGATGCACAGCAACAACATGACCGAGATACGCTGTGAAAACAGCTACACATGAGCAATTCATTCCAAATCTTTCGTAGGCACGAATTGCTCCTGGAACCACCCTAAAAATGCTATTCGATTACACTCCTGCCCATTTGGCAGAGATCCGTTTGTGAAAATAGCTAAACATCAGGTATTCATTCAAAACGTAAACTAGGCACTTGAAAAGAGCAAATGAAGAATTATTAAGCCCACATGAGTGCTAGACACGACTTTCCCCTTGAACCAACCTCCAATTCCTATTCGAAAGCACTGGTGGCTAGTCGGTCACAACTGTGATATATACGGTTACAGATTATGTCAATAACTTCAGAGGAGGTGACCCGGCATCAGTGAGACTGATACTGGAATACTGCCTCCAGTTTTGGTGTCCTCGTTTGAAAAAGATGTTGTGAAATTGGAGCTGTGGCAGCAAAGAGCCACCAAATGTTCTGAGGGCTGGAGAAAAATGCCTTCTAGTGAGCTACTGAATGAGTTCAACCTGTTTAGCTGATCAACAGAAAATTGAGAGGTGACTTCACTGAAGTGTTGAAGTGCGTTAATGGAGAGAAAAGATTGGGTATTAAAGGGCTCTTTAATCGAGCAGAGAAAGGCATAACAAGATCCAATGGCCGGAAGGTGAAAAGAGACAAATTTATATTACAACTAAGGCACTAATATTCAACTGCGAGGATGATTGACCACAGGAACAAGCTACCAAGGAAAGTGGTAGATTCTCCATCTCCTGATGTCATTTAATGAAGATTAGATGCCTTTCTGGAATGTGTTTGCCCCCAAATTAGCTATTGTGTCATACAGGAGGCCTGTGATACGCCGGGGGTCAGATTAGATGCTCTAATGGTCTCTTCTGGCCATAAAGTCGACTAATTTCTGAAAAATTGAGTGCAGCATTGGGAGGAGCGTCTGATGTTTCCCTGTCTAGCCGGCTTGCTGCCTAGAACGAACGCTCCTTGAGTGGGGTGATCCACAGGGAGTAGCTCAAACCTCCACAGTGCCTGGCCAGGGCAGGACATTAGCCCAGCAAGGGAGGGGTGTGGCAGTGACATCACAAAGGCGTTTTGCAGGACCTCAGCCTAGTGGTCCAAGGTGGTGGGGAGGTGGTGACCTCACAGAGAGATGCTGACATCAGCCAGGCAGGACGGGGCGAGGGGCCAGGGAAACCTCAGAGACCCTTGTGGCTTTGCTGCAGCAAGTCTCCTTCTCCAGGTCTCTCTTTGAGGACTGAGAGAGTATTCGGGTTCACGGACTTGAGCGCCAGGAGGAACCTCTCTCGAGTTTTCTCCTTCCCTTTTAGTGATTTTACTAGAAAACAGCCGTCCCTGTTTAGAAGGTAAGAGCCTCCTGGAGGTTTGAAACCTGTTCAGTCTGATCCATCTGGTGACAGGTCACTTCCCTTCTCTGGACCTCAGGCTCCTCCCCATCTGCCGAATGGGAACAGGGACAGTTCTCGAGCTCTGGGCAGTCGTGAGCCTGAGTGAGATAAGGGGCGATAAAGCCCTCTGTGAAGGAGAAAGGGGAGTTTCACGGTGTTTAGCACCAAGGAATTCTAAAGTTTGCTAAAATGTCTAGTCTGTGGAAACAAGAAATGGTCGGGGCCAAGCTTTTTAACCATTGCCTTTTCTAAAGCCCATTCAGGGATGTGATTCCCTGTCTTTTAGGTACCTGGGGTACTTTGGCAGCAGGAGAGAAGAGGTTCCTGCCTCCATGTTTGTGGCCTTAACAAACCAGGTGTTGTGCCCCAGTTCTCATCTGAGATCCCTGAAAAAGAACAACAAAGAATCCTGTGGCACCTTATAGACTAACAGACGTTTTGCAGCATGACGTTCATGCTGCAAAACGTCTGTTAGTCTATAAGGTGCCACAGGATTCTTTGTTGCTTTTACAAATCCAGAGTAACACGGCTACCCCTCTGATACTGAAAAAGAACATCTTCCCATCCATGAACAAGACAGGACCTATCTTTCAAAGGGGAACAAAGAGACCCTTGGGACTTGCAGACTAGCTAGCCTCACTTCCACAGCTGGAGAGATACTGCAATACATTCTTAAACACTCAGTTTGTCAGGAGCACCTACAGGATAATTTGATTCTTAGGACGAGGGAGCATGGATTTGTCAAAAATAAATCATTCCAAACCCAGCCTCTTTCCTTCTTTGGCAGGGTCACAGGCCTAGTGGAGGTGGGTAAACAGTATGAATGATGATTTGGAAAATGGAGTGGAGAGTATCGTTCTAAAATGTGCAGCTGACACCAAGCACTTTGGAGCTCAGGATTGGAATTCAAAACGCCCGTAACAAATTGGAGACTTGGTCTTCTTGAGCCAAACCCCATGGCTGGGCCCCTCTCTCTAGACTGGGCTGAAGTGAAACCCCAGAGCCAGACACTCCTCCTCCTGGGCAGTGCGCTCCGGCCTTGAATGGTCAGATGCTGCTTAGCGCTGTCAGAGCAGCTTTGGCTGGGGGATTCTCCCAGCACTTTCCAATAGTGGGAAGGTACGAAATCCCCATTTGCCTGCTGGGGACAGAACCCTAGAGGGGGGAGCAACTTGCCCAGAGTCCCCCAGGAAAAGGAAAACAACCAGCAGTGGAACCAATAGGAAACCCAGCAATGGAACTCAGGAACTGGGGGTGTGCTAGGGTGACCAGATGTCCCAATTTTATAGGGACAGTCCCAATTTTGGGGTCTTTTTCTTATCTAGGATCCTATTAACCCCCACTCCCTGTCCCGATTTTTCACACTTGCTGTCTGGTCACCCTCGGGTGTGCACATGTGGGGTCCCAGCTGCTCCCTGCCCCCCTCATTGAAGCAGGTGTGCAGGGTTACTGCCCTGGGAACTGCAGGGCACCAGTGGCCATGGGGCTGGCTGGAGGCAGGGCAGGGGCTGATTGGAGGTAGGGTCTGGCTGCAGGCAGGGCAAGGGGTGCAGGGCTGGCTGGAGACAGAGGAGTGTGGGGCAGGCTGGCTGGCTTCAGGCAGGGATGCAGGGGGGGTGCATCAGGGGTTGGCAGGGCTGGAGACAGAGGAGTGCGGGACTGGCTGGCTTCAGGCAGGCGGGTGTGGCAGGAGTTGGCTGGAGACAGGGCAGGGTGTGCACAGCTGGGGGTGTGTGGGGGCTGGCTGGCTTTGGGCGGGGCCACAGGGGGGGTGTGGCAGGAGTTAGCTGGAGACAGGGCATGGGATGTGGCAGGGGCTGGCTGTGGGCAGGGCAGGGAGGACGCAGCTGGTGCGGGCAGGGCAGAGGGTGCAGGGCTGGCTTCAGGCAGGGCATGGGGTGCGGGGCTGGCTGCAGACAGGGGCTTGCTGCAGGCAGGGCATGGGGTGCAGGGCTGGCTGCAGACGGGCTGGCTGCGGGCAGGGCAGGGGGTGCGGGGCTGGCTGCAGACAGGGGCTGGCTGCAGGCAGGGCATGGGGTGCGGGGCTGGCTGCAGACAGGGGCTGGCTGGAGGCAGGGCAGGGGGTGCGGGGCTGCCTGCAGACAGGGGCTGGCTGCGGGCAGGGCAGGGGGTGCGGGGCTGGCTGCAGACAGGGGCTGGCTGCAGGCAGGGCAGGGGGTGCGGGGCTGGCTGCAGATCGGGGCTGGCTGCAGGCAGGGCAGGGGGTGCGGGGCTGGCTGCAGACAGGAGCTGGCTGCAGGCAGGGCAGGGGGTGCGGGGCTGGCTGCAGACAGGAGCTGGCTGCAGGCAGGGCAGGGGGTGCAGGGCTGGCTGGAGGCAGGGCAGGGCAGGGATGTGCAGCCCTGGAGCCAGGGTGTGTGGGGCTGGCTGGAGACAGGGGCTGGCTGCAGGGAGGGCAGGGGGTGGAGGGCTCGCTGAAAATGTACTGAGAGGTATTTTAAGGTGAAGATAACACCATGGTTACCATTTGACTGGCACATCCTGGGTTAAAGAAAGGAAGGGACCTGGAGTTAATAGTTTGAAGTATTTGTGTTACCAACCCTGTCACTGTCTGACCCCCCTTCAGTGCGGAGCAGGTGTGTACATTGCTAGGTGGAACACACAGACTCCTGCAGAGCAGGGACAGCTGTTTCCTTGGCAGAGAGCCTGGCACTTAGGAGACTTTCTTGACTTGCTGTTTTGAAACAATTCAGTAAAATAACGGTGGAGCTACAATGTCCGGTCCAAAATTTCAGCCCCCGGTGCAAAAACGCTATTTTAGGATGTAAACAGGAGGCTTCCAGCGCTAGGACACCTGACCAGAGAGCTCAGTGGGGGCGTAACAGCTGCTGACTCTGAGGGTCCTGGGCTAAATCCACTTGCAGGTGGAGGCGTTTCGATTTATTTGATTGATAATGAGGAAGGTGAAGATTTAATCGCAGGTATTTTTAGTAAATGTCATGGACAGATCACGGGCAAAAACCAAAAGATCATTGCCCATGACCCGACCATGACTTATACCATAAATACCCCTCATTGAATCGTGGGGAGGGAGGCCCAGGGGGTCCGTGGCACCAGCTGTGGGCGCAGGGAGTCCACGGGGCCTGTGGCACCATGTACTGGGGGAGAAGCCCCGGGGACCCACTGCCACTCCAGATGCTGCCAGGTGAGGGGAGCCCCAGAGGCCAGCCCTCCTCCGGCCACTTCTGGACAGGTGCCAGGAGCCACTGAGTTGTGGCTGCTCCTGCCACCCTTGGAACCACTGCTCAAGCTGTCCCCAGGCCAGCTGCTGGGCAGCCACGGAGTCAGCCACAGTGGCCACTGCAGAAGCCACAGAATCTATGACTTGTGCAGCCTCCGTGACACAGAGGGATCCATAATAAAGAGACAAACCCCTCCCTGCTGTGACTGCAGTTCCTGGAAGGAAAGAGAAGAACAGAAAGTGAAGAGAGAAGGAAAGAGAGAGAGTCCCTGTCACCTCTCTCCCCTGCTCCCTCCCCCTTGTATTCTGTAACCCCAACTCACTGGGTTCCCTGTGCTGGTGCCATGGGGGTGACACTAGAGTTCTGGGGATTTGGGGGAGGGGAAGGGGGCTCTTCACTTCTCAGCATTTCACACAAATTTGTCTTTGGACTGAAGTTTCTCCTGTGGGGCCTCTCAGTCAGAGCTGTACCCCACCCCCTTCAGTGGGGGAGTGTGTAAATTGCAGAGCAAGCAGAGAAGTCGCCCATAAAGGGTCATATTGATCCGGTGACTGGTTCTGACAGGGTCACACATCCTCTGACACAGGCTCATGTGCAGAACATGGGAGCTCTGCCTTGTCCTAAATGCTGTAGACTGAGAGTTCCTGGAAAGGGCAGGGGAGAGGGAGCAAGAGGAGAAAGGCAGAGACATTGGAGATGAGGAATTGGGGGGAGAGAACAGAGAGACAATAAATGATTGAAGCAGAACATTGCATCCGAAGAAGTGAGCTTTAGCTCACGAAAGCTCATGCTACAATAAATTTGTTAGTCTTTAAGGTGCCACAAGTACTCCTGTTTTTTTTGCGGATACAGACTAACACGGCTGCTACTCTGCATCCGAAGAAGTGAGCTTTAGCTCACGAAAGCTCATGCTACAATAAATTTGTTAGTCTTTAAGGTGCCACAAGTACTCCTGTTTTTTTTGAAGCAGAACAGGTGTCCCAACTCCATCTTGCTCATCACAGGTGTTCAGAGAGACAGGTAGTTGCAGGTTTTCCAGGGTCAAGTCTGAACTTTGATTCTAACAATGTGCATTGAAATATCAAGAGGATCTCCACATACCTGATCTCTTTCCCCCTCCCCTTTTTTAGTATTAATTTTTATTTTGACGTGTTTGGCTTAACCGTGATCCTTTCTTTCCCCACCTGTATTGCAATTTGGGGGTTATTTTTATTGTGCCTCCCTTTTGTTCATGTCATTATAATTGTAACAGCAAAGGAACCTGCAGGAGCAAAAACTGACTCAAAACTTCATTTCCCCGTCATGCAGGAACATCCTACAAACAGCTCACGCAGCTGGAATCATAACACGCAAGGCCAGGGGATGGGAGATGCAGGTTTCCAAGTGTTCTGTCTTTCTCAGATGACACATTCCAACCCCTTGTGTGCCTCCAGCCTGTATGACCTGCTGGACTTTGACACATTTATTATTTCATTCTATAGATAATGTGATTGTAACACAGTGTGACTGAAATTAAACCACTTCCAGATGAGGAAACAACAGAAGAGAAAAGCCATTATTGCATTGGCTGGGAATCAAACCCAGATGAATTGCTTGGAAAGCACCTACACACAACACTATACCACTAATGCATCTGGCAGGAGTAGCTTTCCTGCAGGCTGTGAGTGCTGGCAGAGGGGGTGACACATGACCATGGAAGTAGTGAGCAGGGTGGATAGGCTGGAAGCTGCCTGACAGCTGGAAGCAGAGTTACCATCCCAAAGTGACTGAAAGGGGTCAAAGGTGAAAACAGATCTCACTGAGAGCTGGCCCCACCCCCACCCCACCCCTAGGAGAGGGGAACTGAAGCTCAACTTCAATCACAGAAAAATCTTTCCTGAGAAGGAAGGGGACAGCTTGTTTTAAAGACCAGGTTTGTGTTTGTTCCTGCTACATACGGAGGGGCTGGGTAGTGCTGATTCCAGCCCCCAGACTCTGGGAGGATAAGGAAGAAATTCAGGCTGCCAGTGACCTGCAGGAGGGAGATGATCTTTTGACAGTGACGGACGCCTTGTCCTAAAGGCCTTTGTCTGCCCCCTTCCAGTGACTGTTTGGTACTGGAATGCAGCCCCCACTCCTGGGTCTCTCCTGGGGAAATAATGTTTCTGTGCAAAACACCAAAGCTTTTAACAGAAAGGAAGAAAAGGAAATGGCCACACGATGGGACTAGGACATAAGGAATGAAACACAAGGCTGTGAGTGCTGGCAGAGGGGGTGACACATGACCATGGAAGTAGTGAGCAGGGTGGATGGGCTCCCCTGTGCATTGACTTTTAACCTTGTTTGTGGTGATGTTGTAGCCATGTTGGTCCCAGGGGTCCTCTGGGGCGCCGGGCATTAGCCACTTTCGGGAGAGTGGCCTAGATGAACTGGTCTGACTCAGTGTGGCTGTTCTTATGTTCTAACTGCTGGTTATGGAAGAGACGACCTTCCAGGCTACACAGAACTGAAGAAGGGTGCTGGGTTAGCTCCACAGCTTGTCTCTTTCACCAACAGAGGTTGGTCCTCTGCAAGCTCTTACCCTCACCTGCCTTGTCTCTCTTGGACTCTGAAAAGTGCTTTCTCTCCACTCCCTTGGAGAGACATTAAGTTTCCCTTTGGGCAACTATCAGGCTGAAGCAATTGTATTGACTGTGACACTAGAATTGAAGATTTAATATTATAAATAAATGAGTCTAAACCTGAGGTTCTGGTTTTCACATTGGTTTTTCTAACTCAGTTCCCAGTGCTCTTCTAGAAAGGCCTCCAGGCTGCCTGCCCAGCCCAGCAAAAGTGGCCAGGAGAAAGCTCACAATGCTGCTCTTTCAGGTAGTTGAAGGCTGCTATCAAACCCCCCTCACTCAGTCAGTTCCCAGGCTGTGGCAGTGCATAGGATTCTTCCGTCCTAAGTGCAGGACTCTGCACTTCTCCTTGTTGAACCTCCTCAGATTTCTTTTGGCCCAATCCTCCAATTTGTCTAGGTCGCTCTGGACCCAAACCCTGTCCTCCAGCGCTTGGATTCTTTACATGCTTTCACAGAGCAAAGAGCACATGTTCCATGATTTCATAGGGCAGAGTTTTGTGCTATCGGGAGCTTTCCCTGTGTGAACTTGACAGGTGGATCAACACAGAGACACATTGTGACCCTTCTCAGGGTGCTGAGGGCTGTGAGTCTCCTTGTTGCCACCTGCCACAAGGAAGAGGGAGTTTTGCATTTGGCAGCTGGATGTTAGTGACCAAACTCACCAGCCTGCTGGAACTCAAGGACCCTCCTCTGAGCAGCCACCTTAACCCTTGAGTTCCTTCAATGTGTCCCCCTCTGGGGTCCAGCCCAGATCACCAGATACCCGGTGAAATCCCAGATCCTCTCTTCCCCAAGTATCCCAGGTTACTAGTTTTACTGTGGACCATTGCTACTGTATCTCACACAGGACCTGAGTACAGTTATCGAACAAGCAAAAAATTTATTTAACAACGGATAGAGATTTAAACAAACAAACGTGAGTGATGGAAACCAACTGTGACCAACTAAACAAAGGCAGAAAGTGATAGAATAGAAAGGCCAGCACAAAAAAACAGAGAGAGGAACAATAAGATACTAAAAGGACAATGGTTGGAACTCTCCATTTTTCTCAGTCTTTGGATTGATGGGTAGTAGAGCTGTAGGAACAGTTGAAGAACCAGGGTAAATTAAATCTAATTAACTTTTCAAGATTAGCCATCATTTCCTGTATGACTAACAAAACACAAAACCAAGACAACTTTCAGTTTTCCAAAATAATTCAGATTATCACACAGTCTCTTACTCTTTAACCAATAACTTCACCTATAATTTCATTTTAATTGGTAACAATAACATATTCAAAGATCACAAATTCTTGTCATATATGTTAGTTTTCTTTTAATCCCCATTGCCAACAACTGAACCTTGGCTCAAGTTGTGGTTTCTTCCAACGTAGGTCCCAACCACTTCTGTGTGTTCATATATCTCCGGATCTTCTGCCAGATGTGTTGGTAGAAGGGATCTTCTATGTCGGAATGTTTGCATCATGGAGAAAAATACCTCTCTTCACACTTTTTAATCTTTTGAAGTAGGAGGAGGTAGAGAAGTAATGTAGATGCATAAAACACAAGAGAAACCTCTCTGATCTACACTAAAGATATTTATCGGGATAACTATATTGCTTAGGGGTGTGAAAAATCCACACAGCTGAGCAACGTAGTTACACAGCCCTAACCCCGTGTAGATAGTGCTACATCAGCAGGAGAGTTTCTCCTGCCAACACAGCCACCGCTGCTTGCGGGGGCTGGAATAATAAAGTCAGACAGGAGAGATCTCTCCCACGGGCTTAGAGCATCTGTTATAGCAGTGCTACAGCAGTGCAGCTACACTGGTGCAGCTGTGCCAACATCAGCTTAATTGTGTAGCCACAGCATCAGACACAAAACCATAGTTTCAGGACTCAACATGCGTTATCCGGAAGTCTGAAATTGGAGGCTGACACATTTGTTGCCTCATTGGTTACCATCATTTCTACAGCCTGAAAGTCCTTGTTATCCAATCAGGAAGCCAGTTTGGGATCCACAGGGAAGGAATGTCCTATGAAGCACTCTCTCTTTGCATCCAAACAGTGAAGGATGACTGTTCTCAATCTAACCCCGGCATACTTTGGAAGTGTAATCAGTGACACTGAACTAGGAAGTGGAATTGTACAAACAATTTTCCTTGGGTCACCATAGCTTCCTTTACTGGGGTGGAAACCAAGAACTGGGTTTGGACTCTTTCAACCTCAGCTCTTTCCAAATCCTTGGTCTTGGATAGGGTAAAGTTACAGTTCTCTGAAGTAGACTCCTTTACAAAACCACTTAAAATCTCAGCAGTGTTAATGAGGAATGGCTTCCTGAAACATGCCCAGCTTTTCTTTAATTCGGTAGTACAGGTCCAGGGAAGGGACTGGATACAGGCCTGGATCAGAATCTTCGTTAGTTACCAGAGCTGGAGATTCTATTAAAAAATGGCTATTTTTCGGAAGCTATTACATTTTCAACACTAGTTTCATTTTATACACATCTTTAGCACCTACAAACGATAAATTTGACAAAAACTCCACTTCTATTTCCTCAACATCTGTGTCATGAAGGGCTGCATTTCCCATAGCATAGGATTAGCTAGGAGAGATCTTCTGTAGGGCCTGGGTTACAAATTCTTGGGAACCAAACACATGGGCATTTTGCCTAGTTCAAAACCACTTACCATGGAATTCTCTTCCCAGATCATCGGAGACAATATTGCCTTAAACAACTGAAATACACTGTGATTAGATGCACTTCCTTCAAATAGTTGGGGTTCTGCTGTTGTTCACCATTTGTGAGTGGAGATTTTAAATCACTGCTGTTTCTTTGTTAGCCTGTCCAGTAAATTAGAGAGTTCTCTCCTGTTGATAGAGCTGCACTTCAGCTTTCTCCATGTCATCATGGAGGGATGGGGAAAAAGCAAAGCTGAAATCATAAATGAGGACTTTAGCAAAGGGTCATTGTCTTAAATTCTTCAATAAATCTGAGCTACATCCTATCAAACTGAACTAATATCCAATTGGGTGACCAAACAGCCTTCAGGAAAGATAGAAACCCACATGACAGAGAGAGAATACATGACAAAGACAGTGTCAAGTGAAATTCATGAGCAGGTTACATCTGATTATTCAGAATCGGGACAAGAGAGTCTCCCATCACATTCTCCTCTGATCCATTCAAACCTGCTTCACTCATCCCTGTCTCCATAGTCAGTTATGTTATTTACAAATTTTTTAATATTGTAGCATCCCCATAATGAGGGAAAAACAGCCCTCTTGCCAGAAGTGGCTTTACAATAGATGGAACCTGGGATTTAAACTCTAAATGATCACACTGTATTTGGGATCCATTTGAATTCCCCTCCCAGGACTTTGACACTTTCATCTCCAGTCATTGCGACTCTGATATAGGATTAAAGAACTCAAAACATCATCTGCAAGCACAGACAACGGAGAATGCTTCATCACATGACACTTTGAGAAGTGGATGGATAGACTGTGACTAAGATAAACTCTGCCTGGCTCAGGCAAAAGGTAACAGTTCTGCAGTGATGGGGAAGGAGGGAATCTGAGTCACCCCATCTCCTTCCAGTGTCACAGAAGCTGAAATTATACTGTTTTCCTGCCCCTGCTCCTCTTCATTTACATATAATTTGAAAAATTCCCAATATATCTGCTCTTCAGCACAACCCAGAGCAACGTGAGAACAACTGGCAAGGATACAATCTGTATCACTGGCGACTCTAATAATAACTTTGCAATAGGAGGAATGGTATAAATGTAACACTCCCTGGTTCCTCATAGGAAGGGCACACTCCAATTACTTGTGGGACAATAAAAAGGACAAATAGGTCCATCTCAAATGAGGGCAAACTGCAAAAGGCAAAAATGGGCCACTCATCTGGACAAGCTGAGGGATAACGGTGCTGCACACAGTTCAAAGAGCTTGAAAAGTTACTATGTGGGAATCAGGAAAAGTATTAAAGAAAAGAAAGTCTTGATAGCCCTAGAGATTTTTACAACATTTATCTCACTTGCATATTCTCTGATGGCTAACATGGGTTGAGCTGCGACTGAAGGTTTTCCCACACTCACTGCATTCATAGGGCCTCTCCCCTGTGTGGATTTTCTGACGCCTAATAAGGTGCGAACTGTGATTGAAGGTTTTCCTACACTCACGGCATTCAAAGGGCCTCTCCCCTGTGTGGATGCTCTGATGTTGAGAAAGGTTTGAGCTGCTAGTGAAGCATTTCCCACACTCATGGCAGTCATAGGGCCTCTCTCCTCTGTGGATTGTTTGATGCCTAATAAGGTGCGAACTGCGATTGAAGCTTTTCCCACACTCACTGCATTCATAGGGCCTGTCCCCTGTGTGGATTCTCTGATGTATAGAAAGGGCTGAGCTACGAGAGAAGGTTTTTCCACACTCATGGGCGCCAACTTATATGGGCTCTTGGAGCTAAAGCCCCAGGAATATTCATAATCAGGGGCTCTGCTCCACCAATATTTGGAAATATTAGATTTTCCCCCCTCCCCAGAGTTTCCCTGCTTGAATGTAAAGAGAGGGCACAGCATGTCTCTCTCTCTCTCTCTCTCCTTTGCTGCTGCTGCCGGTAGCCTAAGGGCTGCAGCATTAACATAAGAGGAATGTGCTAACTGCTGCTGAAGCACTCAGGAGGGGGAGGGGAGTGGAGGGGGCCTCCCCTCCCCTCCCCTCCCGCCCTTACCTGGAGGAGACACAAACGGGCCAGGAGACAGACATATTCACCTTAGCAGCAGTTGGGACTTCCGTGAGTGTTTGACCCTATGATTTTTTATTATGTTTGAGTGTTTGACCCTATGATTCCCCCCCTGCCCCAGCCCCAGTCCCCCAGTGAGGCACAGAAGGCTGCACAGGGGAGGCAGGAAGCCACATGTGAAGGCAATGCCCCCTCCCGCAGCACCCACCAACCCACCCGCCACAGGAGGGATGGGAGAGGGAGGCTTCCTAGACCTGAGCAGCTGGGGCTTGGGTGAATTTTATGACACCCTGCTCCCCCGTCCCATAGCCAGCCACCACCCTGCCTACCCCACTTCTGCCCCATGCTGGGCAAGGGGCAGCCCCATCCCCCATCCACAGTGAAGTTATGGTGAGGGGCAACATGGAAGGCCACCTGTGCCCCCCCCCAGTACCCATCATAGGGGAGGGGAGTGAGCTTTCTGGACCTGAGAGGGGCTCTAGGAGCATGTGCAGAGTGTGTGTGCCATGGGGGGCAGGAGGGGACCCTCCCCTGGAGCTTGCTGCTGCCAGTGGTGGTGATGGGGAGTCCTCTCTGGCCCTAGCCCTGGGGCAGCCTGTCTGCACCCCAAGTTCCTCATCCTCAGCCCTGCCTCACCCCAAAGCCTGCACCCCCAGCACCGAGCACGCTCCTGCACTGTGAACCCCTCATCCCCAGCCCCACCCCAGAACCCTCACCTGAGGGGAAAAACGTGCAACTTAAATTTGGTGGTCAGTTTGGAGTATCATTGTATTTAGCACAATATTTGATTATTTTACACCCTTCAAAGTATGTAACTGGTCGTATACAGGTGTTTTCTCTGAATACTGTCTGTGTGCCTCAGTTTCCCCAATGCATTTCTTAAGGCTCTAGATGGTGGGATAAGGGGGAGTGATTGTTGTAAAGCCCTAGAGGGCCAGTGTGATGCTGTCTGCACAGAGAATGGCTGACACCCTGTCTCCAGGCAACTGATGGCCTGGGCCACTCTCCTGCAAGGTGCCAACTGAAGGTGTTGGAGAACAAAGAGATCAGGTGGCCTCCTAATGCTTGGAAAAGAGACAAAGGCCAGAGGAGGGAGTGTCAGTGCCTGTGCAGACTTCTGGAAAGCGCATGGTGTGGAAGGGGATGCTGGGATGCTTTGGAACAACTCCATACAAAGCCAGTCAGGACTCTGGGGGAGCCTCCTCTCTGAGCATACTGTCTCCAGGGCAAGAAGCTTACACCTTCCTGGGTCTGACCTCGGAGCATTCAGCCCTTCCACACCATGCACTTTCTGCAACGAGTGTGCCCAGGCAGGTCCTGGGGCAACCAGAGGTCCCTGCACCCCAACTCCGCAGTCAGATGTGACTCTCAGCCAGACAGTAAAACAGAAGGTTTATTAGATGACAGGGATACAGTCTAAAACAGAGCTTGTAAGTACAGAAAACAGGACCCCTCAGTCAGGTCCATCTTGGGGCGTGGGGAGCCCAGACCCAAGTTCTGGGCCTCTCCCCATTTCCCCAGCCAGCTCCAAACTGACACTCCCTCATCTGGCCTTTGTGTCTCTTCCAGACAAGGAGGCCACCTGATCTCTTTGTCCCCAACACCGTCAGTTGGCACTTTGCAGGGGAAACTGAGGCACCCACACAGTATTCAGAGAAAACATTAAGAACATTCCCACTTTGTCACAACAGGTGCAACAAAATTTAATACCGTATATTAGGTATTAATAGGCAAGTGCTGCTTCTGACTTTCCACTTTTAATTGACCCTTGTAATCTTGTGGTGCTGACGCATTGTAGCTTCATTTTATATCAGCTTACAGGGTGAGAGCGGGGGGGGGGGGGAGAACCACCATTTTGGGCCCCACCAAAAATTATATGAACCTGCCGCCTATGTCCACAATCCCTGCATGTATTTTTTCTCTTTCGCCTGAGCATATCCTGCTGTGTTGTGGTTTCCATGAGGACCTTCTGAGTTCCCCAACAGGAAATACATTTATTCACTTTCTCCCCTGGCTGGTTTCCTTGCTCTCTTTCTGGTCTGTGCTGAATCTCACAGGAGTTTCCCTGCTCATGACTCCTGGAAACATTCCTTTTCGATCTTTGCGATAATGCCCTGTTTTTACCCACTGGCTCAACATTTTCAGGCTGAGAATTCTGCTCCTCTTTCTCACATGCCATTGCATCACCTGCTGTGACAGAGACAGAAACCTCAGACAGGGATGGAAAGGGGAAGACCAAAGAAAAACAAGTGCTGAAGACAGGTCAAATAAAAATCAGGAGCTGAACTCCCCCAAACTCTTCCCCCAAATAGGAGAGAGGAGGGGGATGAATTCAGCCTTCACATCCCATCCAAATACGCAGGGGGAAGGGAGGAAGCTACTGCCTGGTGTCTGCTAGGATCTATAGGAAGCCATGAACTATATTTACCCTGAGGATACGACCCCTGCTAGGGATAATAATGAACTGAGAGACCTCCCAAGGGCTTTGTTGGGCATCCCAGATGTTTCTTTCAGGCACTTACAGATTCTGAGGTGGTTTAATATTTCCTCACCTGTGCAGGAAGATCTCAGGATCTCTCTTTCCTCTGAACCCTGGAGGTCTGGGACCCATGGCTCTTCCCCTTGTTCCAGCTGGGAGATCACATCACATTGGAAAACTAGAAACCCTGCTCAGATGAAAGAAAACAAAGGAGTTCAGTTGATTTCATAAGACTTGGGCATAAAAAAAAAACATTCTATTAATTTAACTTCAGTGCTTAGTGTGACCTGGTGGGCCAGGGGCAGTTCTCACTGAAAATGCCAAAGTTAGGGCAGGCTGAAAAAGGGAGAGCAGATGCTCCCAGAACTGCTGGTTAACACTGAAGTTAAACTCACTGACCAGTCACCAACTGTGCTCCTAATCCCCCACCTGGGTTAGCGAGAAGCTGAAAAGAGAAATCACAGGGCCCCCTTTATTGCATCCCAGTTGTCTGGCTCCTAATCAGCAACTAGGTCCAGTACAGTGAGAGGTTATTTAAAAACTCTGCTCACATAAACAAAGTGTTCTTCTGACCCCAAAGGGTCACAGCCACATCACCAGGTCAGTATAGGTTTGGATATTACCCAAAATTCCATCCTTCCAGACAATCCTTTAGCATCTAAACTAAAGGTTTAAAGGAAAGAAAGACAGAAAGAAGTTAAATGGGAACGCAGTCAGATACATTCCAAAATGGATATATCAGGTTCTTAGCAGTATTGGTGAGTTGCTGGCTTGAAAGTCCGTCTGGAACACATCCATAGCTTGGATGGGTCATTCACTCCTTTGTTCCAGGGTTCAGTTTGTAGAGAAGTTGCTCCAGAGGTAGGAAGGGGGATTGAAGACACAATGGAGATGATGCAGCTGCCCTTTACATTCCTTTTGCCATGTGGCTTGTACTTCCTATGTCCCAAACCCAAGCTTCACAGTACGTGGCATGGAAAAGCCTTGGAGTTCTCATTACACAGGCATACCCCGGCATGTCTTGCTGACTCAATAGGTGTATCCCCTTGGTCCTTTCCATGGGCTCATTGTACAGCTGATGACCCTGAATGGGCCATCAAACAGGCTAGGCGGTGTTGATGCCAATATGTCTGGGGGTGTCACCCAGAAACACTGCACAAGTCTGGAAATACAGATATACCCTACATATCTATAACTCACAATACAAAGGTGATACAAACGTAGAAACAAAATCATCATACTTGGCAAATCATAACATTTTCACTGACACCTTACATGGCATAACTAGCACAATTCATTGCAATTTTATCAGATTATATTATTATTTTATTATTAATATCAAAGTGTCTCACAATTCCATACAGTGTCACACTTGGTAAACCAGTGAATTCCCAGGACCAGTTCCCCAGGTCCTTGAAGATGCCAAACACTGTGTCTATGAGGGATTGAAATACCCACATATCTGCTGGGAACACACACACAGACACTGTGTCAGTCTATACCCCTGTGTTCACTCATCTAGAAAATTATGATCAATTTTGTACGCAGTATGGATTGTGAGGTATCATTTGAAAACGCATAACCTACTGAATATTATCCTCCTGTTAAAACGTGTAGTAACACTGTATGTAAAGTTATGAGATTTTACAGTATGAGATTACGGAAAAAGTTACAATTCTGGGGAACACCCACAGACCAGTTCCTCAGAGACAGCAAGGCAAACAGCTGGTCAAATAGCCAGTCTCCTGCAGGGGGAAGGTGGGAAGAAGACATTTACATTCCATCACAGGGACCACTTGAAGTTGTTGTGGAAAATGACCACACGATTGATTTTGAATCGGCTCAGCCTGAGGCTCTTTTCTTGGTTAAAAGTGCGCAGGGGGCGACAGCTATTGGAATACTGTCCCCCCTGAGCTAAAAATCACACAAGCCTTTTAAAGCTTAAAACCACAAACAATGACACATACGTTGCACGTTAATTTCCTTATTTGAAATATATTGCAAAATATGATGCAGGTCAAAAGCAAGCTGAACAATCAGTTTTCCATATTCAGCCTTTCCTGTTATTGTTATTACACCTGGTGATATGGGAGCACGACTCTGCATGTCTGAAGAAATGTCACTACCAACCTAGGCCATTTTCACATGCTGGGGTGCAATCCAGAGCAGTGAGGAGTTGTGTCATCTGTAATCCTGGGTGAGATTCAGTGTTCTGCTGCTGGAGATCCCCTGTCTGGATACTCCCAGCCAGCATTCAAGGACGCACCGAGTGTCTGTATGATAAGTAACCCTGGACCGGCAGCTCTGACTCCAGTCGCCTGCTTGTTACACCCCAAGCACATTCTGGTTTGGGTAGAGAAGGCTCAGGGCTTGAGAAAAGGCCGGGGGTAGGAAGCTTCTGTTCGTTATGCTGGAACCAATTCTCTGTTTTACTTGAGTAAAGAGGAGCTATTTGACAGTGTGCGATACGGCTCCTGTGCTCTGTTCCCAAAGTGTTCTGCAGCAGGGGAGGGTCTCTGGTAGTGTGTGTGTTACCGGCACATTGGGGTGATGCTGCCAGGGCCGGCTCTAACAGTTTTGCCGCCCCAAGCAAAAAAAAAAGGAGCACTGCCCTGCGCCCGCGAACACTGCCCGACCCCTCCCTGAGCATCGCACCGCCCAAGTCCCCCCCCGTCAGCGCCGCGTCGCGTCGCCCAAGTCCCCACCCCCCCAGCGCTGCATCGCGCCCCCCAGCGCCGCGTCGTACCGCCCAAGTCCCCGCCCCCCCCAGCGCCGCCTGGCCAAACCAAAAACAACAAAAACAAACCCCAATTGCTGCCCCCTCCCAAGGTGCTGCCCCAAGGTAGGCTGGTGCCTGGAGCCGGCCCAGGATGCTGCAACAGGACAAAGTAGAGGTTAGAGTACAGATGGTGTTGTGGGGGTGGCATGAACCTTCACTCTTCATTTCCCCTTCCAAGAACCGAGGGGACAGGAACCCTTACCCAGCGAGGTCACAGTCTCATAGTTCTCCTGCATGACATCCCAGTAGAGGGCTCTCTGAGCGGGGTCCAGCAGAGCCCACTCTTCCCTGGTGAAATACACAGCCACCTCCTTGAAGGTCACCGGCCCCTGAAAGAGCAAGAGTCCAACACTCAGGACCTCTTTCCCCACTCACAGCCCCATTATTTGTGGCAGAGAGGAGCCAATCAAATGGAAGCTCTGGGTGGATTCCACTCAACAGAGTCCCACCCCCACCCCGCTCAGCGTATCCAGCAAATATCAGGGTAAGAGGACGAAGAGAGAGCCCCTTGTCTCTCCCAGCAGATCCATCACACACCTACTAGCCACTGACTGATACAGGAGATGGAGCCCCTAGCAGGGTCCAGGGAGAGCTCCCTGGTAGGAAGCCCAATAACCTCCTCATTGTGAGGAGCAGGATATGAAGGGAGAGGCAGCTCCAATAAGCCTGACTCAGGGGTGCCCCTTTCATATCTCACAGCAGCCGCTGGTTAGTGAGCTCAGGCTCCAGCACTGGGAGTCTGGTCAGTTTTATCAGCCCCATGTAGGTGGGCTATTTTCTTTCTCCACAAATTAGGGCATTTCCACCTCCGAACCTCCTGGGTTATTAAATAACTCCCAGCAGGTTTACTACACCCTGGCCTCCTCCTTTCCCCATGCTGTGAATTTCCTGCCCTGCACCAACCTCCAAACCAGACTCTGCAAACCTTCCCATCTCCGGTGTATTTGCTCTCCCTCTCCTCCAGCAGGAACCCACCAGCAACCCCCCGATAATCTCTACCTGAGTTGGCTCCACTGCAGCCATTTCTCTTCCCTGTCCCACGGCAGGCTGGGATGACCTGGAGCAAGACATGGACGTCATTCTGAAGCCTGTCTGGGGGAGAAGGGCAGTTGTGGGCATCTCAGAACAGGTTTTAGTTCATTTCACATCAGAATTCCCCCAGACCCTTTCCCTGCAGACAGACACCCTAGATTCTGCCATGCTGGGAAATGCTCAGTCTGTTTATTACAATGTAGATCTGGCCCCTCCTGCCAGGCTAAGCCCAGACACATTTTTAACCTCCCGTCTCCCTCCCCGTAACAAAGTCTCTGAACACAAGGCTAGAAAAGAGCAGAACCAAAGGAGTCACTGTGGGGGATTCCCTCAGACACTGACCCCATGGCAGCTACACCCCAGCAGGGGGAATATGGAGTCAGGAACTGGCTTTCCCTCTGTCTGATCCTTGTTTTGTTGACTGGAAAGTGGTTCTGCCCAGGGATGCAGCAATACATGTCTCTGGGTGGACTAGAGAGCTAGAAATCTCTCCCCGCTCATTTCTACCACTGCCGCTTTCAGTCTCTCCTTCCTCTGTCCTCTCTCCCTGCCCCTCCGGCTGGGACAGTCCCATTCCTGGGGGCTTTGCTCTCCCATGGCTGGATTTTCTCCTGGCAATTGCTAGTGGGAGGAGAAATGAGGAGGGGCTGTTTGTGCAGAGTCACTTTCTTGCCAGTCCCCAGCACTTTCCCTGAGGTCTGTCAGTTACCTGGAGACTCTGGCTCAGAATTTAGTATTAACAGGGCCCAGGGCTGCCCTAGGGGGCTAGGACCAGCTGGAGAAAGTCATCCCCTGGGCCGGGCAGAGAAGCAGCTTTAATTAAGGTCACTTCCCAGCACAGAACCCCACTGGGGGAGCAGCAGCTGCCAAGCCTGGTCTCCCAGATCACAATGGAGGCTGCAGCGTCTGACCCAGGAAGCTGAACCCCAGTATCCTGAGCAGAGAGGGATAGAGCGTTTGAGCAGCTTCCCTCCTTTAGCTCTCTGGGGAGAGCAGCTAATGAGAGCCCCTCCTCACAGGGAGAATTGCTGATCTCATTTGCCCCACTGTCCATCTGGAGTCACTCCTTGTCTTTCCATACAGTGACTCTGGATTAACAATGGCCTCAATGAAACCAGAGTTCAGAAAGAATGAGTCCAGAATGCTGTGGAAGGGACCATTGTGCAGCAGTGCTGACCCCCCTCCCCCCTCCCTCACCCCCAGATCTAGGACAAGGATGGAGGAGAGGGGAGGTATTTTCCCAATGAAACTGGAAGTTCCTGCAGTTTTCAAGAGGGGAGAAGAGCAAAAATCTGTGATTTCACCTCACAGTGTCTGATAAGTGGCTAGAAAGTTATCACGGTGACTGGGCCTGGCCGGGGAATGTCGGGCAGTGCTTGGAGCCAGGATTCTGGCATAAGCTAATCAGGGAGAAGAAGCGAGGTCAGGAGCAGCCCCCAGAGCCCCAGCCCCCTCCCCCCCCGGATATTTCCTGGGACCCAGCCCCCAGAGTCCGTGGCCAGGGACCTCAGATACCCCTCAGACCCCCACTGGCCAGAGAACCCCCACCAGACCGTCACTGCCAGGTTGGGAATCCCAAAGGGTTCCCCCCACCAAGAGACCCCAACAGCCAGAGACCCCCCAAAAGGGACCCCCACTGGGAACTCAGTCCCTCACTGCCTGCCTAGGATCCCTGCCCCCCACCCTCCAGCAGGATCTGCCCTGCCCTTTGCCTGGCACCCCCTACTCACCCCTGCGGGATCCCCTGATGCTTTACAGGGGCACCCCCTGGCCTAGCGCCGGGGATTCTCCCACACACACTCTGTGCACTGGGCAGGGCAGCGATCCCAGGAGTCTGCGGGGGAAGCCCAGACAGAGCCCCTGGCACAGCACCAGGCTCCCTCTAACCCCCTGTCCCGCCTCCCCAAGAGACGCCCACCCCGGCTGTTCTGCAGCCACCAGGCCCCCAGCGATACCCACCTCCAGGACCCACAGCCTCAGGGCTGGGCACATCACAACCACCCCTGAAACCCCAAATCTCCAGAACCCACCAACCTCACTAGGGTACCCCCTGCCCAGCCACCCAGAGGCCTCCCCCTACCACAATCCCCCTTCAGCTGCTATCTCCCCCCACAGCCCCAGCCCCACCCAGCAACACTGTTACCTCACAGTGCCTGAGAAGTGGGTTGTGACGGGTCTGACACTCCAGCCCCCCTTGTGGCAGGGGCGGGCTGGGGGCCTAGCGCTGCGCCACTCACTTGTCCTTCGGTCTGCCCCTGGCAGCCGGCGTATTACGGCCTAGCAGCCAGAGTCCATAAACGCCCCCTTCGGGGTGGGGTAGCGCGGCCTAGCGGCCAGAGTCCATAGACGCCCCCTTCGGGGCGGGGCAGCGCCGCCTAGCGGCCGGAGTCCATAGACGCCCCCTTCGGGGCGGGGCAGCGCCGCCTAGCGGCCGGAGTCCATAGACGCCCCCTTCGGGGCGGGGCAGCGCCGCCTAGCGGCCGGAGTCCATAGACGCCCCCTTCGGGGCGGGGCAGCGCCGCCTAGCGGCCGGAGTCCATAGACGCCCCCTTCGGGGCGGGGCAGCGCCGCCTAGCGGCCGGAGTCCATAGACGCCCCCTTCGGGGCGGGGTATTAAGGGGTAGGGAGACTCGGGCCCGCCCTCTCCACCGAGCCCCGACCCAGGGCCCTGATTGTGGCAAGCTCTCCTTGCCACCCGCTCGGCGGGGATCCGCCCGCAACACGCCGAGCGGTACTGCAGCTTTAAGGCTGTCAGTCTCTACAATCCCCTGGGTCACTTCCTACCCTGTCTAGACGGACGTCGCCGTTGGTTCCCCCCTAGGTCCCCTCCGGCCAGCGTCCCTCTCCGGGGTCTCCGGTACGGCCTCTGCTCGGCTGACGTCCCGGTCCAGGCTCACTGGCTGTTCTCCCGCAGGAGCTGACGGTCTGCATCCTTCTCCCCCGGTGGTCAGCCCAGACTGAGCAGACCTGCAGGCTTTTATACCGGTCTGCCAGTTGGAGCATGCCCAGCAGAGCTTCCTGGGCGTGGCTTCCTCTGCTAGCAAAGAAGGGTTAACCCCTGCTGTACCAGTGCGGGGCTGTCCCGCCCCGTCACACACCCTCCCCCTTAAGACAGCTGTCGGGCCCGGCTGACCCTGGACTCCCGCCTCCCCCTCCTCCTCCCCGATGCGGGAGAAGAAGTCCGCGTTCCCATGAGTCTTGCCTGGCCGATGTGACACGCGGAAGGCGTAGGGTTGGAGGGACAGGTACCACCGCATGATCCGGTTATTCGTCTCCTTCATACTATTGATCCATCGCAGGGGCGCGTGGTCAGTCACTAAGGAGAAGGGGTTCCCTAATAGATAGTACCTTAGTGCTTCGACCGCCCACTTCACTGCCAAGGCCTCGCGTTCTATGGTGGAGTACCGGGTTTCGCGGGGGAACAGCTTGCGGCTAAGGTACAAGACCGGGTGTTCTTCTTCCCCTACCTCCTGTGACAGTACGGCCCCCAGTTCCACCTCCGAGGCATCCGTCTGTAGGATAAAGGGTTTTGAAAAATCTGGTTGAACTAGAACCGGTTCCTGTGTTAATTGTTCGCTCAGGGCGCGAAAGGCCTTTTCGCAGCCTTCCGTCCAGCGTACTTTCTGGGGTTGTGAACTGCGCGTCAACTCCGTCAGTGGGGCAGCGAGTGTGGCGAAGTTAGGCACAAACCGCCGATAGTACCCGGCCAGCCCCAAGAACTGCTGGACTTGCCGCTTGGTTGTGGGCGTAGGGTACGTCCTTAATGCTTCCACCTTGTCTACGAGGGGACGGATCTTTCCCCTGCCAACCGTGTAGCCCAGGTAAGTCACCTCCTTCTGGCCCAGGTGACATTTCGCCGGGTTCGCGGTGAGGCCGGCTTCGCCTAATGCCCGTAGAACTTCGGTCAGGTGTTGCAGATGTTCCTCCCAAGTGCTACTGTAGATGACAGTCATCGATGTACGCTGCGGCGTATTCATTGTGTGCGTTCAGCACCTGGTTCATGAGTCGCTGGAAGGTAGCCGCGGCCCCGTGCAATCCGAACGGCATCATAGTAAATTGGTAGAGTCCGAACACCAAGATCTGAGGGGATTTTATATTGCTGTTAACGAACTAGTGGAAAAGGGGGACTGTTGAACTGGATTTTATACGACTGTCCAATACATAAATACAAAGTGATGGCTGCCCCACCCTCACCATTCCCATGGGCAGCACGGAGCCCTGTGAGGAGCTGATTAAAAGGGAGGGGGACGGGTAGCTGAAAGGTCCCTGGATAAAGGAAGGGGGCAGCAGTGGGGGATGGACAGGTGACTGGCAACTGACAGTTGGGGGCAACTGTGTTGGTAGTTAGGGGGCAACAACTGGGATTGGGAAACGGGGTCTGGGCAGTCCCCACGGGGGACACGTGCGCCTCCCTTCCAGTGATGAGCTGCTAAAATCTTAACAACCGGTTCCCTATAGAAAGTTCTGATTTAAGAGATGTGCCACAGTATGGATTTTTTGTACCAATAGGGTTACCATACGTCTGTATTTTCCCGGGAGGAATTTTTAAAATTTACCACCCAGACAGCGATTTAAGAACCTAAAAGCCTGACATCTCTGGGAAAATACAGATGTATGTTAACCCGACCTACAGTTCTTTTTTACAAAGATGGGCCTGAACTAGAACTGAGCTCCATTTCACAGGTGTGGGTGCCCGCCACTCCCTGGGGTTTGCTAGGGTGACCAGATGTCCCACTTTTATTGGGACAGTCTCAATTTTGGGGTCTTTTTCTTATCTAGGATCCTATTACCCCTCACCCTCTGTCCTGATTTTTCACACTCGCTGTCTGGTCACCCTCGGGTGGGCACATGTGGGGTCCCAGCTGCTCCCTGCCCCCCTCATTGAAGCAGGTGTGCAGGGTTAGTGCCCTGGGAACTGCAGGGCACCAGTGGACATGGGGCTGGCTGCAGACAGGGGCGTGGGGCAGGGCTAGCTGGAGGCAGGGAGTGTGACACAGGCTGGCTGCAACAGGAGCTGGCTGTGGGCAGGTGGTGCAGACAGGCTGTGACGGGGAAAGGGGCTGTGGCAGGGGTCGGGGGGTGGCAGGGGCTGCGGGCAGGGACGGTGGCAGGAGGCAAGGGGGGTGGCAGGGGCTGTGGCCGGACGGATGGCAGGGGCTGGCTCTGGCCAGGGGGTGCAGACAGGGGCTGGCTGGAGGCGGGGGCGGCAGAAGCTGCGGGCGGGGAGGTGGCAGGGGCAGCTGTGGGCAGGAGGAGCGGGGGTGCAGACACTCACACAGGGGAGAAGCTGGGAACAGGAGGTGGCTGTAGGCAGGGGCTGTGGGTGGGGGTGCAATGGGGGTGGCAGGGCAGGGGTGCAGACAGGGGCTGGCTGCAGGCAGGGGAGGGTGGCAGGGCAGGGGGTGCAGACAGGGGCTGGCTGGGGGCAGGGGAGGGGGGCAGGGCAGGGGGTGCGGACCGGGGCTGGCTGTGGGCAGGGGTGGCAGGGCAGGGGTGCAGACAGGGGCTGTGGGCAGGGGTGGCAGGGCAGGGGTGCAGACAGGGGCTGGGGGCAGGCAGGGGTGCTGGGAGGGGCTGGGGCAGGGGTGCAATGGGGGTGGCAGGGCAGGGGTGCAGGCAGGGGCTGGTTGTGGGCAGGGGTGGTAGGGCGGGGGTGCAATGGGGGTGGCAGGACAGGGGTGCAATGGGGGTGGCAGGGCAGGGGTGCAATGGGGATCCAGGGCAGGGAGGGTGATGGGGTAGGGGTGCAGACAGGGGCTGGGGGCAGGGCAGGCGGGCAAAGGGGGTGGCAGGGCAGGGGTGCAGACAGGCGCTGGCTGCGGCGGGGGTGCAGACAGGGGCTGGGGCAGGGGTGCAATGGGGGCAGGGCAGGTGGTGCAGACAGGAGCTGGGGCAGGGCAGGGGTGCAATGGGGGTGGCAGGGCAGGGGTGCAGACAGGGGCAGGGGTGCAATGGGGTGGCAGGGCAGGGGTGCAGACAGGGGCTGGGGGCAGGAGGGTGGCAGGGCAGGGGCTGCAATGGGGTGGCAGGGCAGGGGTGCGGGCAGGGGTGCAATGGGGTGGCAGGGTAGGGGTGCAATGGGGTGGCAGGGCAGGGGTGCAATGGGGTGGCAGGGCAGGGGTGCAGACAGGGGCTGGGGGCAGGGCAGGGGTGCAATGGGGGCAGGGCAGGGGTGCAATGGGGGCAGGCAGGGGTTGCAATGGGTGGTGGCAGGGCAGGGGTGCAGACAGGGGCTGTGGGTGGGGTGCAATGGGGGCAGGGCAGGGGGTGCAGACAGGGGCTGGGGGAGGGGGGCCGGGGCTGGCTGCGGCGGGGGGGGGAAGGCAGGGGGCTCTGGGCGGGGGAGGGGTGCAGACACTCACACCGGGGGCGGGGGCTGGGAGCGGCAGGAGGCAGCCGGGCACCCACCAGGCAGCAGCAGGAGCCCCAGGGCCAGAGCTCCAAAGAGCAGGAGCAGCAGCAGGGCCAGGGGGCAGCTCACGTGGCTCCCGCAGCGCCGCGCCCCCCGCTGGCCGGGAGGAGGAATTGCACCTTCCCAGCCAGAGCCCATCCAAGCGACCCGGCTCCAGCTCCCCCTGCCCCCTGCCCTGCCCTGGCAGAGACCCGGCACCTCCTAGACTATCAGGGCTGGAAGGGACCTCAGGAGGTGTCTAGTCCAACCCCCTGCTCAAAGCAGGACCAATCCCCAACTAAATCCCCAAATGGCCCCCGCAAGGAGTCAGCTCCCAGCCCTGGGTTTAGCAGGCCAGTGCTCCAACCACTGAGCCATCCCACCCCCACGCCAGGGGCAGCCATGTGCTGGGGAATGACTCAGGGCAACAATTTCCCACCTACACAAGGACAAATCGCTGCAGATGAAACGGGTGGGAAAATGCCCCTCACTAGAGAAGATTTTAAACTGACGTTTGAGACTCATGGGGAGAACGGGGGAAATCGGGGGGGACGGGAGAGCTGATCATTGGAGGAGAAAGGGGGGAAATTGCCCCAGATTTTATAGCCCCGTGTGAGACACTGAGCGAGAAAAGGGGCAGAACTAGAGAGAATTTGTATCGGGGGCGAGAGGCAAGTGGCACCAACAGGGACAGGATCCAATTAACCCCCTCCCCTTCCCGCCCGCAACTCCCGGGAATTTCCTGGCTGCCCAGAGACAGTTCAACCCCCCCCACATCCCACTGACCTTCCCCCCCTACAACTCCAGCTTCTCCCCTCCATGCCTGACACCCCCCATCTCCCCCACACCACAGGGGATCCCCCCGCCAGGCCCCAGTCTCTGCTCCCCAAATCCCACTGGGGCTGAGGCAGCTCTGAGGCTTCTCCCAGGTTCCCCGGGGCAGAGTCACTTTCCTGCCCAGCCCCAGTGCCCCCCCCCCGGGTCTCTCACTCCCCGGGGGCTCCGTGGGAGGCTGGACACCAGGGATGCAGGACGGCAGGAATGGGGGTGACAGGCCTCCTGTTCCTCAGTCTCACAGCGGGACCGAGGGGGCTCGTCACTCTCCGGCTCGGGAGCGCTGGGAAGACCCGACCGTGGACGGGCCGTCGCTGGGGGGGACGGCCCCGCGCAGGCGCTGAGCACGTCCTTATATCACTTCTGTGGCGGGAAAAGTGCTGAGGAGATGGAACGCTGAGGGCTGGTTTTGGCGGGAAAAACCGGTTTGGACTGGTTTGAGCCTGTGTCCTGATGGTAAACAAGTCCCCTCTCAGAGATGGAGTCCAGGGGTCAATAGTTCATATGCTCCAGATTTGATTTTATTGTAAAGCCAATGATTTACCTCATAAACATCTTATTAACCAACTAATTGAACATATTGAACAATTTATACTTCTTACACCTAACAATGAGATAAAAAAAAAAACCACACAGACAAACCTTATCGGTAACAGCTAATGTCCTAACTGGGAAATCAGCAGCGGTTTGTAGCGGGGGGCGCGCACAGTCTGAATGTGTATGACCCGACCCCAGCCCCCAGCCCCACATAGCAGTGGGGCTTGGCACTCTCTGTGCATTGGTGTGGTGGCTGAGTGGTTCACCAAGCAGTGACAATCCAAGGAGGTTCCCTGAGTCAGTCTCACTCCTGAGGAGATTCTGCACCAAAAAAATTCTGTGCACAATATTTTAAAATTCTGCAAATTTTATTTGTCAATAAATAAATGTGGAGGCTCCAGCATTGCAGTGGGGAGCACAGGCTGCTGGATGCACGGAGGTGGGAGATCACCCTGCAGCCCCCACTCTCCTCCAGTGAAACAGACTTGGTGGTGGGGCTGCACCTCTCTGCTGCCTACTTCAGGAGCCCCAAAAAGACTCCCCAGAACTGCTCATGAGGGGCACATGTGCCTTCCCTTTGCTTCCCCATCAGGAAGTCAGAAAGCCTGAGCAGCTGGCCCCGGGTGATTTGAAAGGGCCCGGGGGCTCCTGCTACCACTACCGGCAGCACAGCGGGACTAAAGTGGATTCCTGCCCACCCTCGCTCCGCACGGCGCACCACTCCCAGAAGCATCTGGCACATCCCTGCAGCCCCCGTGGGGTGTGTCTCTCGCCCGCTGCCCCCACCCCAAGTGCCAACTCTGCCATTGGAACTGCGGCAATGGGAGCTGCAGAGGTGGTGCCAGCAGGCAGTGGTGCCAGGAGACCCACGCCCCCCGGGCCTCCTCCATGTAGGAGTTGCTGCCAGGTGGGGGTGTGGGTCACTTTCGGGAGCTGCCCAAGATAGGTGCCACACCCTAACCTTTTGCCACAGCCCAGATCCCACACCCCGCCCACACCCAAACTCCCTCCCAGAGCCCACCACTGCCCCCCAACTCCCTGCCCCACCCCAGATCCCACATCCAAACTCCCTCCCAGGGTCTGTCCCCCGCCTCCCCTGCCCCCCAACCCCCTGCCCAGCCCAGAGCCTGCACCTCATGTACCCAAACTCCCTCCCACAGCTTTGGGGGGGGGCGAGGAAGGACGGGCAGGACTTGGACCAGTTCTGGGCATCACCAAAAGTTATATAAACCTGGTGACGCTGAGCTGGAGCCCTAGTCACTGCACATCTCTCTCCTTACACGGGGGACTCCGTGGGGCAGGGCGCTGCTGGGGGTTTATTCCTTCCTTTAATGGCTGTGGAAGGGGGAACAGGGAGAGAATTTGCTCCTCTGTTCCCTGCGGAACACGTGCAGGCAGCGAGATTATTTCCAGGGCTGTAACAAAACACAAGCTAGCAGAGGGGGGGAAGGGATTTCCTGCATGATCTATTCCCAGTGCAGCTCCCAAGCTGTGCCCTGGCGAGCTGTGCCCAGGGGATTTAGATGCTTTATGTAAGGGGACTGTTGTCCCCTTACTAACATTCAGTGGGGGTGTTTGGTTGCTAGCTCCCAGCACTAAAAAGGGAGGGGTCGATGGGAAATCAGGAGCCTGAGACTGACAGTCCCCAGGAACAATGTGGAGAGATCAATGCTCCAGGGCAGCCTGATTGACAGGGCAGGCAGGTTATTCAAGAAGTCAGGAGGCCGGGGGGGTCCCGTCCTCCCTGTGAGCTGGAATTGTCTGAGTCACATGGAGTGGGGCTGAGCTAAGGAGAGAGCAGGAGACCCAAGCTGAGCTGATGGTAGCAGAGCTGCAGCCCCAAAGCCAGAGCACAGCCCAGAGAGAGCAGCCCTGCCCTGGGAGCAGAGCTGTAACAACTGGAGCCAGAGAGGCCAGACAAGCAGCCCAGGGAGCTGAAGGCAGAGCAGCAGAGCAGCAGCCGTGCTGAGGCAGAGCGGAGCTGGAGCAGTCCGGAGCTGGGTGCGGTGAGCAGCTGGGGAGAGCGAGGGGGACCCTGGGCAGTGGGCCCAGCACAGGGAGACGGCTCAGCCGAGAGGCCCTGCAGGCCAGACTTGGAGGGGGATCGTAACCCTGACAGGGCGGGGGTGATGCTGGGGAGAAGGGTCCTGCCACCCAGAGCCTGAGAGTGTGTGGCCACCGCCAGAGCAAGTGTCCAACCTGCAGCATCCCTGCAGCACAGCCAGGGCCTGAGGAGGCGGCCTGGGACCTACAAGGAACAGACTGTGAAGTGCCCTGATGTCCAGAGACACTTTTTGTGATGGTCCCTGCCACAGAGCAGGGTGATGTATTTTCCTTTAACCTTTCCCATTTTTTCTTATTTTTTATATTTTATTGTTAATTAAATAACTTGTATTTGCTTTAAATTGTATGATGTGATCAGTGGGTCAGGGAGGTGCGCAGTGCAAAGAGAGGGACACCCTAGCCCCTGTCCTGGGTGACCACAGCAGGGTTGGGGGGGTCGAGTCCCCCAGGAATCCTGGGCCCAGCCTTGTTGGGGTTACGAGGACTCTGCCAGACAGGAGAGTGGCAGGGGAGTCCTCAAGGGCAGGGAGGCCTCTGGGTAAAGGAAGTGGGAGCGAGGACTCAGTTCCTTTTGCCAGCCCACTTCACGGGGGTAGTGCAGAAGCCAGGAAAGTTCCCCACAATAGCAGGACCATTCATAGGCGGCAGGTTCGTATAATTTTTGGTGGGGCCCAAAATGGCCCCCCGCCCCCCACGCTCTCACCCTGTAAGCTGATATAAAATGAAGCTACAATGCATCAGTAACTCCACCAGAGAGGTCCTTTGGGGCCATCTGCCTGTCCCAAGTCAGGGTAAAGGAGGAGGGTTGGGCGTGGGGCTAGCAACTCCACCCCGCAAAAAAATCAGCTTGCTACAGAAACGCCAACAATAGAGTTAACAGAGACTTTTAGCCTGGAAAAAGAAGGGTCTTCAACTCGAAGATGCATGACGCTGGGTGGTGAAAGCCGCGAGGAAGCCACTAAGCCGATCACCCTTCTTACAACCAGGAGGATTACCATCGGCACATGGAACGTGAGGACCATGTACGAGCCAGGAAAGACGGCGCAGGTTGCAGCAAGCGGAAAAGAGGCCTTCCAAGAAACACCTGGCGACGCAACCTTCAGGCTGATAGCAAAAAAATGGGCTATACCTGGAACCAGCTAGAGCAAATGGCCCAGGATAGAAGACTCTGGAGATCTGTGGTTGGTGGCCCATACCCCGATTGGGGGATGGGCGTGAGTGAGTGAGTGAGTGACAATGCGTCAGCACCACAAGATTACAAGGGTCAATTAAAAGTGGAAAGTCAGAAGCAGCACTTGCCTATTAATACCTAATATATGGTATTACATTTTGTTGCACCTGTTGTGACAAAGTGGGAATGTTCTTAATGTTTTCTCTGAATACTGTGTGGGTGCCTCAGTTTCCCCTGCAAAGTGCCAACTGACGGTGTTGGAGACAAAGAGATCAGGTGGCCTCCTTGTCCAGAAGAGACACAAAGGCCAGATGAGGGAGTGTCAGTTTGGAGCTGGCTGGGGAAATCGGGAGAGGCCCAGAACTTGGGTCTGGGCTCCCCACCCCCAAAGATGGACCTGACTGAGGGGTCCTGTTTTCTGTACTTACAAGCTCTGTTTTAGACTGTATCCCTGTCATCTAATAAACCTTCAGTTTTACTGTCTGGCTGAGAGTCACATCTGACTGCGGAGTTGGGGTGCAGGGACATCTGGTTGCCCCAGGACCTGCCTGGGCAGACTCGCTGCGGAAAGTGCAGTGTGGAAGGGCATGCTGAATGCTCCAAGGTCAGACCCAGGAAGGTGTAAGCTTCTTGCACTGGAGACAGTATGCTCAGAGAGGAGGTTCCCCCAGAGTCCTGACTGGCTTTGTATGGAGTTGTTCCAAAGCATCCCAGCATCCCCTTCCACACCATGCGCTTCCAGGAAGTCTGCACAGGCACTGACACTCCCTCCTCTGGCCTTTGTCTCTTTTCCAAGCATTAGGAGGCCACCTGATCTCTTTGTTCTCCAACACCTTCAGTTGGCACCTTGCAGGAGAGTGGCCCAGGCCATCAGTTGCCTGGAGACAGGGTGTCGGCCATTCTCTGTGCAGACAGCATCACACTGGCCCTCTAGGGCTTTACAACAATCACACCCCCTTATCCCACCATCTAGAGCCTTAAGAAATGCATTGGGGAAACTGAGGCACACAGACAGTATTCAGAGAAAACACCTGTATACGACCAGTTACATACTTTGAAGGGTGTAAAATAATCAAATATTGTGCTAAATACAATGATACTCCAAACTGACCACCAAATTTAAGTTGCATGTTTTTCCCCTCAGGTGAGGGTCCTGGGGTGGGGCTGGGGATGAGGGGTTCACAGTGCAGAAGCGTGCTCGGTGCTGGGGGTGCAGGCTTTGGGGTGGGGCAGGGCTGAGTATGAGGAACTTGGGGTGCAGACAGGCTGCCCCAGGGCTAGGGCCAGAGAGGACTCCCCATCACCACCACTGGCAGCAGCAAGCTCCAGGGGAGGGACCCCTCCTGCCCCCCATGGCACACACACTCTGCACATGCTCCTAGAGCCCCTCTCAGGTCCAGAAAGCTCACTCCTCTCCCCTATGATGGGTGCTGGGGGGGGGGCACAGGTGGCCTTCCATGTTGCTGCCCCTCACCATAACTTCACTGTGGATGGGGGATGGGGCTGCCCCTTGCCCAGCATGGGGCAGAAGTGGGGTAGGCAGGGTGGTGGCTGGCTATGGGACGGGGGAGCAGGGTGTCATAAAATTCACCCAAGCCCCAGCTGCTCAGGTCTAGGAAGCCTCCCTCTCCCATCCCTCCTGTGGCGGGTGGGTTGGTGGGTGCTGCGGGAGGGGGCATTGCCTTCACATGTGGCTTCCTACCTCCCCTGTGCAGCCTGCTGTGCCTCACTGGGGGTAGGAGTAGGGGCTGGGACTGGGGCTGGGGCAGGGGGGGAATCATAGGGTCAAACACTCAAACATAATAAAAAATCATAGGGTCAAACACTCACGGAAGCCCCAGCAGCTGCTAAGGTGAGTGATGTCTGTCTCCTGGCCTGTTTGTGTCTCCTCCAGGTAGGAGCAGGAGAGGGGAGGGGAGGGGAGGGGAGGCCCCCTCCACTCCCCTCCCCCTCCTGAGTGCTTCAGCAGTAGTTAGCACATTCCTCTTATGCTAATGCTGCAGCCCTTAGGCTATGGCAGCAGCAGCAAAGGAGAGAGAGACATGCTGTGCGCTCTCTTTACATTCAGGCAGGGAAGGTCCGGGGAGGGGGAAAAATCTAGCTCCAAATATTGGTGGAGCAGAGCCCCTGATTATGAATATTCCTGGAGCTTTAGCTCCAAGAGCCCATATAAGTTGGCGCCCATGGGACCATTCCCCCACTTACATCTAGATACAGTACCAGGCACATAGAAGGATTTCCCCTTCTGAGTCATGGAAGCAGAAATTGACTTTTCCTTTCCAAATTTAGCTAATGTTCAGAAAGAGAATCTAGCACCTGCCTTCCAGATTTGAACACCTCAAAATTCAGGAGTGCTCAAGCTCAATTTGGGCTGCTGTTACATCATTTCTCCCAAATCAAAAAATACTGATCCACTGTCATTTCCTGTAGAAAAAGTAGGATAAAATTGAGCAAGAAATGCTTCCCAGGGGTTATTAGGACTGGAATTGCTATTTTCAACAGCCATTGCCATTTTTTTCTAGTTTTGTTTGTTTGAAAGGAAAACAGTGATATTGCACTGGCAAGTTCCCCATAGAAACAAAGAATAATAAAGGCACCTCAATTGTTCCTCATTTATGGAGGACAGTCTTATAATATGCATCCAGGTATCCTCCAATCACACAAGCTGAAAATTGTTCCATTTTACTGCAGTTCTGTAACCATATGGGAACCAATCCTGTCTGTGTTCTGTGCACATCCAAAATTCCTGCTGACCCACCCTGGGAGCGAGTTACCAGTGACCCAGGGCTGGGGTGGAAGGAGGGTGCGGGGGGGGAGCACCCAGGCCTGGGGCAGCAGGGGGTGTGTGGGTTGGGGAGCATTGGTGGGGGGGAAGAGAAGAGCCCAGATCTGGGGCAGCACAGGATGTGGGGGGGGGGGAGCCCAGGGCTGGAATGGCAGGGGGTGTGGGTTGCGGGGGGAGGAAGAGCCCAGGGGTGCGGTGGCAGGGGGATGCAGGTGTGGGGAGGCCCAGAGCTGTGGCGGCAGCAGGTGCAGGTTGGGGGGAGACCAGGACCGGGCAGCAGGAGGGTGTGAGGGGGAGCCCAGGGCTGGCATAGGGGCAGCCAATTTTTTTTTTGCTTAGGGCGGCAAAAAACCTAGAGCCGACCCTGCCTCCACACATTGTGAAGTAGGTACGAGCGGATCATTATTATCCCTACTTGAAAGAGGGAGAAGCTGAGGCTGAGAAAGGAGAATTGACTTGTCTTAGGTCACACAGCCAGTCAGGGGCAGAGTTGGGAATAGGACCCAAGAGCCCTGATTTTCAAACTAACCATCGGATCTTGAATTTCAGACACTGAATGACCTGAATAAAGTGCTCTCAGATGAGCTCCAGACCAACAACAGTGCACAGGAATTATTCAGCAAGCATTTGAGGAGAACTGCAATGTTAGAGAGAATCATGAACTGCTCAGAGACCATTAATGCAGAGAAGCAGCAAAATTCATCAAACACAGAACTGGTTCTGACTTATTTCCTTGGTCTTAAAAGAGAACAACAAGGATCTGAGTCTCCTCCCTGTCAATAACCCCCTGCTCAGCCAATCAGGGTAGAGACTGAGGACGGGAGGCTGAGGGTTCTCACCAGAGAGCCCTAAGGATGGCCCAGGTCATTGGTGGGGATCACTGCCTGAGCTCTATTTCAGCCCCACATTTTTGGGTGGACCTCCCACAGTGAGAGCTGCAGAGCACTCCCCCGCAACACACACACACACCCCTCTCCTGCTGTTGGGAGGGGAACAGGAGAAAGGACAAAAGAAGCAAAAGACAAAGAGAAAGGAGGGATGGACGGAGGAAAAGATTAAACAAAAACGGTAAACCCCAATGTCCCCAGTGATTCTAAGGGACAAAATCCCAGGTGCGCAATAAAATTCTGCCTCCTTAAGCTCGAGTTTTCCATGCTCAGAATTCAACTGTCACCAGATGGATCAGACTGAACAGGTTTCAAACCTCGAGGAGGCTCTTACCTTCTAAACAGGGACGGCTGTTTTCTAGTAAAATCACTACAAGGGAAGGAGAAAACTTGAAAGAGGTTCCTCCTGGCACTCACGTCCGTGAACCCGAATACTCCCTCAGTCCTCAGAGAGAGACCTGGAGAAGGAGACTTGCTGGAGCAAAGCCACAGGGGTCTCTGAGGTTTCCCTGGCCCCTCGCCCCTGTCCTGCCTGGCCGATGTCAGCATCTCTCTGTGAGGTCACCACCTCCCCACCACCTTGGACCAATAGTCTGAGGTCCTGCAAAAGGCCTTTGTGATGTCACTGCCACACCCCTCCCTTGCTGTGCCAATGTCCTGCCCCTGGCCAGGCACTTTGGAGGTTTGAGCTACTCCCTGTGGATCACCCCACTCAAGGAGCATTCGTTCTAGGCAGCAAGCCGGCTAGACAGGAAAACATCAGATGCTGCTCCCAATGCTACACTCGGTTTTTCAGAAACTAGTCAACTTTATGGCCAGAAGAGACCATTAGAGCATCTAATCTGACCCCCTGCGTATCACAGGCCTCCTGTATGACACAATAGTGAGTTTATTACGCAGGGTCCACCCCTCCCTCACTGTGAATAGTACATGAACCAGCCTTGTAATGGAGCTGAGATTTCCCAAGAACTTCAAGCAAAATACACCAGTTTCATAAAACAGATTTATTAACTACAGAAAGATGGAGTTTTAAGGATTATAAGTGGTAGGCATAAAAGATCAAAGTAAGTTACCATGGAAATTAAAGATAAATTCACAATCTAAACTTTACACCTGATTACACTAGGCCGTAGTTCGGTTATGCCACAGGAAGGCTTAATGCTCGAGCTGCAGTGCATGCTGGGCAGGCTTAAGGCCGGGCTCCCCATGGCAGGAGAGAAGAAGAAGACTTTGCTCACAGCCAGCGCCCTGCCCCCACTCCCAAGTCATTAATGGCTCCCCCAGGTCAGCCAGAATGGAGCAGCGGTTTTCACTGCACCAAGTCCACTTATGGCTTACAGGCAACTCCCAGACCCACCATCTCGGCCAGAAAGGAGCCCACTCAGCCTCGCCATTGCTGCTTTTCCTTCCCCCCAGAACCCCGCTTCTCCTGGGCTGCAAGGAGCCATCCCTGGGATGCCAAGAGGCAGGCACAGGATTCTACCTCCCAGCAGCCAACCGCACCTCCCCCGGCTTTGCAGAACGAATGGTGATGCTCTACTAACCCCACTTAGCCGCACTGAGGTGCTTAGCTTCTGCCCTGCCTTTCTCAGCTCGACTTTCCTCTTTTGCCCCATTCCTGCCTCACTTCCTCCTTTGGCAAGTCACGCAGAGGAGGCCAGCAGGAAGAGCCGGCCTCCACCAGCCAACCTCCAACAGCAGAGGAGGCCAAGCCACAAGCCTCCAAAAGGTGACACGCCGCACTCCTCTAGGTTCTCCAGCCGACGCCAAGGTGCTTTCTCCACTGCTGTCAGCACCCTCTGTCATGCAGGGGTTGGAGTTATCCCAGGGACAGGCCAATAGGAGAAGGAGGAGCATCTTCCTGAACAGCAAGGGGATCTGGGAAAAGGAAGCCAGCATATTTTTACCTGGTTTTGAACCAGGGACCTTTTGCATGTTAGGCAAAAAAGACATTTTATACAGACCAACAGATTAATCTTCAGGGCTACACACTACAGAAACTCCATCTACTTGGCTGTTGCTCACTCTGGCACAGACCGATGGACAAACCTGGAGAAAGTGGTGGCAGCCCTTCAATGGGTCAGCTGGCAGAGGACTGGAGCTGGCACTCAGGAAGTCGTCCTTACGTCGCCCTTGTGACTCCAGCTTGAGGGAGAGCTGCTTTTTCTTCCCCTTGCTGACAAAGAGCAAGAGAAGAATGAAAGGTCAGGTGGGCCAACTCGATGCAGAAGCCCATGCTGCCTTTTCCTGCTGCATAGCCTGAAATGAGGGACTCGTGGCAGTTAAAGAAACTGCTGCACTTTCAGAAAACATCCCAGCCGTGCACACAGGGGGATAGAAGAGCCTGTTAGTCTAGCACACTCCCAACTGAACTACTTCAGCAGCTGCTCGGTTTCTTTTTGGCCTCCTGCTTTTTTCTCTGGGATGTTGTTGTCAGCTGTGGCACAGAAAAAGGACGTCATTGCGAGCGGCCCATGAAGACAAGATTCACTTTTGCCTTCCTTGCTCGGCTTTACTTGCTTCCTCGCCCTATTCCTGCCTTAGTTCCTGGGTTACCTGAAGGCGACGGGGGGCCAGCAGTACCAGGAGGAAGTTGGGCAGCTAGACCCTGGTGGCAAAAGTCCTGCCGCCACTTGCCACCCCACTGTCTTCTCCCAGCGTCACATATTGGCCACCAGGGACTTGGGGCCCAGCAGCGCAACGGAAGGCAGTGGACAGAGCCACCCTCGCCTTGAAGCTCCAGCTCATTAAACCACATCTTCAGTCGCTGATGGCCAATGAGAGACCGACATGGCTTGCTATTTTAGCACTTGGAAATGCCATTGGTCAGTCACTGGATCTCTGTAATGCTGTTACAGAACAAATGAACATAGAATCTCAGGGTGACATTCTATACCTTTGGGGGAGCGGCTGTAACCCCATAATCCTCATTTTCATATCATCGTGATCTTACATATAGAGCATGACTTGTAAGGTATCAGGGAAAGGATATGATCTGCTGAAAGTCATTTCTCTACCCATAGATGTAGACCATTCATGCATATGAAGTTATGAGAATTGTGCAGTGTGGTTGTCACTGTGCTGCAAGGTGGGGGAGTCAGCCAAATATTAGCTCCCTAGTGGCAACAGCAAGGAAAGTAACCAACACCCAGACAGGGTGTCAAACAACCATCGACAGCCATTGCCCAGCAAGGGAGCTACAATGCAATGACTCACCTGCATGAGGACACCCCAGGGAAATTGCTCAGACTTGCTTGGAGAGACGCAGTGATGCTCACCTGACTCTGAAGGGGGCGGGGGAAAGCCATGAGGGAAGAAAGGACATGATAAAAGGAGAGACATTTGCCAGGCTTTATCTCGCTCTGTCACCTACATCTACAGCCACCCCCACACCAAGCAACTGAAGCGCTGATGAAAGGGGAGAGCCTGGCTGAAAAGCCACCAGCCAGCCTGTGGTGAGAAGCATCTGAGTTTGTAAGGGTACTGAAAGGGTTAAGATCATCTTAGAATTAAAAGCAATGAGGAGTCCGGTGGCACCTTAAGGACTAACAGATTTATTTGGGCATAAGCGTTCGTGGGTAAAAAGCCCACTTCTTCAGATGCATGGAGTGAAAATTGCAGATAGAGGCATAAATATAGATTGGAACATGAAGTGACGGGAGTTACCGTAAGAGGGGAGAACCAGTGTTGAAGGCTAATTCAGTCAGGGTGGATGTGGTCCTCTCCCCATAATTGATGGGGAGGTGTCAATAGCAAGAGAGGGAAAATTGCTTTTGGCGTGAGCCAGCTACTCCCAGTCCTTATTCAAGCTCAAATTAATGGTGTTAAGTTTGCAAATCAATTGTAACTCTGCAATTTCTCTTTGAAGTCTGTTTTTGAAGGTTTTTTGAATGGCTACTTTGAATTATTAGGTGTGAATGTGTAAATGTGCTTTTGACTATACAAGTCCCATATGGTCTCGTGATTTGGATTCCTGGTTTTTCACCCAGATGGCCTGGGTTCAATTCCCAATGTGGGAACAATGGAGAGCTTTTGCTCAGAGGGGAGGCAGGAAATGAAAGGAATGGGAAGGAATCCTGCCAGCAGGGGAGTTGGACAGTGTTGGAAGGGGACCCCAGAAGTGGGGGTGGGGGTGGGGCAGTGGTCTGGGGGGAGATGAGGGAAGGATCCCAGCTCTGTGGGAAGTTGACATTCTGGAGAGCACAGGCCTGGCATTGGGGGTGGGGAGAGTGAGTCTGTCCCTCTAAACTCACCACCAGCAGACTAGGCAGGCTTGGAAGAATTACGTATTTGTTGGTAAATGTCTATTTCTGTGTAAACACACGACCCAATGGCAAAATCTTTCCATCGATAATCATCAAAACTAACAGAGGGGCAAAGTAAGAAACATGTTGCTTGTGAACTTATCCTATTCCAATCCTCTAGGGTTCCCTTTTGCCTTAGGCACCACCACGTGGGCATTTCATATCCCTCCTCATTTTCACACAGACACACAATTTCCTTTGCACAGATCCATGAACAGCAAAACCTCCCTGTGTCTATTCTCTGAGCCAGGGCATTTGATTCCACTGAAACCTTCTCTCCTGCAATGGCAATGGTCAGACAGAGGAAATGCGTCCACCTTCCCCCTGGCAATGAGATATTCACTCTCCTCTTCTTGCTGCTGCTGTTATTCCATGAGTCATCAAGGATGGAATAAAAAGCTGAGTTTACTCCAGGGTGAGGAAAGAACGGAGCCACCTGGGGAAAATGTTAAAGCTTTGTTCAGTCCAGGTAGCCAGTCACAGGAGAGGAATAATCTTAAACCTGTGTCTATTGTGAGCAATGATTTGCCTGAGGATGGTTGCTCCAAAGGTTTGTCTGTGCAAAAAAGCAGCGTGTCTGTGAGTGGAGTTTCTGAATGTCTGTCTAATGTCTCAGAAGGGAATCTGAAGTTAGATCAAGAGCAAAAAGATCTCATTGGTGAGGAAAATGTTTCTCAGGAGCAGATTAAAGTAAATGGTCAGGTTAAAGCCCTAACTGAGGAAGGAGAGGGTAAATTTGTAATAGGTGATGGATTGGTGGCTAGTGCAGCTTGTAGAAATAAACCTGAAATGGGTAACTGTGATTTGCTAAAAGTAGCTCAGTGTAGTGAAAAAAGCAGCAGCTTATCTGTTGGGAGTGGCAATGTGCCTGATAGGGAAAGTTTGGAGGGGCCTAGGCAGCCTTGTGAGCTGATGGCTTTGTCTAATCAGCAGTTTGGGAAGACAGGGATAGTGGAAGAGGAGTGTCCCTATCCCTTACCTGTGTCCTGTGTGGAGAAATGTGACAGTGGAGGGAATGTGCCTATGTCTGTCAGAGGTATTGACTTGCCTATGAAGGGAGCTACCTCGGTCTCCAAGCAGTTGTCTTTGAACAGCCCTGTGTGCTGGGACAAGGGAAGTGAAATCCCAAGCTGTGTGTCTGGTGAAGGAGAATGTGTCTCCGGCTCTTCTGTGTCTGTGGAGCAGACAGAAGGTGCCTTTCAGCCTGTGATGGTTGAGGGTGATTCAGTTGTCTTGGATTTGGTTGTAAATACAGCTAAAGCCCAGGAAGGGAATGGTCCTGAGTTTGTGTCTGCTGGGGAGAATGGCACTGTGACTAGGTTGCATCCAGTTAGTGTCTTAGCAAAATCCCAGAGAACAGACAATTCTGGTGCTTGTAGTTTGCCAGTTGCTGATGTGTGGTTGGAAAAGGGTGTAGCAACTCTGTCTGATCAGGGTGATACCCTAGCCAGGGCACAAGGACAGCATGAAGGTGATTTAAGTGTGTTACCTACTGACAGTTTGACAACTTGTAGCAAGAAGGAAAAGATTCCTGAACTTGTTCATGGCCAAGGAAAGGAGACTGCTTCTGACCTGTTATCTAGAAAGTCTGTAGGTGTGCCTAAAAGGGGATTGTGTAGAAATCCGCCTGTTGGGCCTGAGGTGATTCTGAATGTAAGTGAGACCCAGAAAGTGTCTGTGGTTGCTCAGGGAAGTGTTCCTTTAGAGCAAGCCCTAGGTGGAGAGGGGAAGGGCAGAATTTCTGAGAGGGGTGAATTGCTGCTTAGAGAAGCTCCTAGGGAAAGGAATCCTCATGGTAGCCTGTGCAAGCAGTTTACTGCAACTGAAGGGTGTAAAAGTGATTTAATCAAGAAAGTTTCAGTTCCTAACAGCTAGAAATTTTCGGTTGTGAATGGATCCACTGACTTTCCTTTTGAGAGATCCAGTGTGGGCAGCTTTGAAAAGGTCTCAGGTGGAGTAGAAGCTGTTAAGGAAGTTGAGCAGCCCTATAACCACCTGGCTGTGTGTGGCCAGCTTGTTGGAGAGACAATGGTGTTGGGACAGGAATGTCTCCATGCTAAATCTGTAAGTGAGCAGTCTGTGCTTCAGGATCTGAGGACAGATTCAGTTACTGGCGTTTCAAAGCAGAACAGTTTTATGGCTGAATGCTTGAGGAGGCAGGGGAGAGCAAGCCAGCTCTCACCCTCAGACCCTTTGAATTGGTGTGGTATCTCTGTAAGACAAAGTCCAGCCTTGGAATCCATAGCAGCTGAAGAGTTAAAAGCTAGTGTCTGTGTTAATGCGAATTACTTGGCTGGCAGGGAGAAGAAAGACTTGCTAATAGCTGTTAGCACAGAAGGCCCACTCCATCAGCCAGTGAATTCTGTTAAGCAAGAGAAATCAGGGTTTAATCCTGAAGGACAAGCAGGAAAGAGAGAACTGATTTTTGCAAAGGGAAGCCACAGATTAACCCTAAAAGGCCCAAACTCCAATGGTATTGAGCCAAGGGCGTGGCATGACAAACATGTTTGTAGATGGACACTGGCAATCAATTTGTTGTTATTGCTAATGCTAAATTTTGTAACTAATGTGTTGCTATTGCCAAGAACTGTAACAATGTACAATGTGCCTAATCTTTTGGAAAGTCCCTTAAACATGTTGAAAGGAATACATGAAAACACACTTTATGTTAAAGGGCCTTGCTATACTGATGTTTCACAGTTAATGCCTGTAAACAGTGTTGGAACTTTTCACAGGGGAAAATACATTCCAGACCTGATGTGCTGTATGAAAGGGGAAACTGAGGCACACTACCATATTGCTTTCATGGCTAAATGCCAAGAGTCCTGTACTATGAACAACATCAATATCTACATTGGTTTAATGTTAATTGGGTTCAAAACATTGGCCAAAGCTGGTATGGATAAAGTAGCTGTTTTCTTTAGCTCTTGGCAAGATCACATGAAACATACAGGAACCATGCTGCAAAAGCTAACCAAGTTATACCTTGAGTTTGTAAAGAGATTCATTCATGTTATTGAACATGACTTTGATAAACCATTTCGGTTATACACTGGTACGGCCTCTAGCCCAACACTAGCTGTAGTGAGACAGACCCAAGGAAAGGGGGCTCTTGGGATGCAGTCAGCGATGTTTTGTCATCCCTTCCTGCATCAATTTTGCGTTGGGGGTGTGACGTTATTGATATAAATTGGGACCATATAGAACATGTGTTGCAACCAAGGTCCTGTAGTGGCACCAAATCTTAAGTAAAGGGGGTCATATAAGGTGTCTAAGACCAGGTTCTGGGTTGCTGGTTATGATTATGCTGTCTGTATGTCTGTGTATCATTTTGTAGTTGAAGTTATAAGTATTGGCTCTGTACTGTCTGTATTTTGTATTATGCTCTGCTTCTGGGAAATATCCCAGACAAGCTAGTGTTAGCCCTGCCTAGCTGGCTTGATGGCCCATTAAGGACCATCAGCTACACAATTGACCCATGGAGAGGAGGCAGACACGCCTTGTGACTCAGCAAAGTATGCAGAGACTTGTCCATGTGACTGCAGACTCCATTTTGCTGTAATTTTCCACAGTAAGAACAAAGAGATTCTTACACCTGGAAAAGTCTATATAAGGCTGATGCATCATCTCCATCTTGTCTTCAATCCTGCTTCTGACCTCTGGAGGGACTTTGCTACAAACTGAAGCTCTACACAAGGGACTGAGGACCCATCCCAGCAGGGGATGTATTCCAGAGATTTGATTTGAACCTGCAGCTTATGCCATCGCTGCTGCAAGCCTGAACCAAGAACTTTGCCACTACTGTATGTAACCGATTCCATTTAACCAATTCTACCTCTCATCTGTACCTTTTTCCCTTTGTAAATAAACCTTTAGATTTTAGATTCTAAAGGATTGGCAACAACGTGATTTGTGGGTAAGATCTGATGTGTATATTGACCTGGGTCTGGGGCTTGGTCCTTTGGGATCGAGAGAACCTTTTCCTTTTATTGGGGTGTTGGTTTTCATAACCATTTATCCCCAGGACGAGTGCACTGGTGGTGATACTGGGAGACTGGAGTGTCTAAGGAAATTGCTTGTGTGACTTGTGGTTAGCTAGTGGGGTGAGACCACAGTCCTTTTTGTCTGGCTGGTTTGGTTTGCCTTAGAGGTGGAAAAACCCCAGCCTAGGGCTGTGACTGCCCTGTTTGAGCAATTGGTCCTGATTTGGCACTCACAGTTGGGTCCCACCAGAATCGCTCCGCCACAATGCCCAGAGAAAACCTGCCTCTGTTATTGGAATCACAGAGGTGCTGGCGATACAATGGGAAAAGGGACTGTCTGAATTGCCAAGGCAGGGAATGAACAATCTACAGCAACATCATTAACCACAAACACACTCTAATCATGCTCCAGCCAGTGGGGAAATGGGCAGGAACTCTGGCTGTTCAGCCATGGCCACACATACAGAGCTGCACAGCAGTGACGGTGCTGGGGAAGCTCGTCTGAGCAAACAATTGGAAATGACCCTTCAGAGAGAACAGAACCAGAGTGTAGAAAGGCCCCTGTGTTAAGTGGTTGTGGCTGAGGCCTTAGGTAGCTGGGCTAGAAAACCATGGGTGTCTTTCTGTGAAGGTCTGATCCTTGCCAGCTAGGCAAGGCTGGTGTGTGGTGTCTCCATGGCTGCACTTTCAGGGTCTGCTCACAACAGTGCCATAGGGAGCCAAGCCTAGACATATTCAGAGGTTAAGGCCAGGTCAATATTTTAAACAGTGAGTCTATGCTGCTGCAGCTCAGTAATGGAGATGCTCTATGCCAGGGTTTCTCAAACGTCCTTTCACTGCAACCTCCTTCTGCCAAAATAACTTAATACGTAGCCCTGGAAAGAGGGACCAAGCCCCCCCACTTGGGGGGGGTGCCAAAGACTGAACCCCAGTGGGGGGAGGGCAAAACCAAAGCCTGAGGGATTCAGCCCTGGGTGGGGGGGGCTCAGACTTTTGGCTTCAGGCCCAGGACCCAACAAGTCTAATGCCAGCCCTGGTGACCCCATTAAAACAGGGTCACGACCCACTTTACAGTCCTGACCCACAGCTTGAGAACCACTGCTCCATGCTGAGGGGGGAGAGTTTTCCTGTTGGTGTAGTCAATCCACTTCCCCAGGAGGTGGCAGCTCTGTCATGGGGAGAAGCTATATCAGTGGGTGTGCAAGCTGTGGTGTTTACCACATTTAAGAAGTTTAATCAAACCCCATTTTTAAAACCACCTGTGGTCTGGGAATGGCAAAGGAGCTCGATGAAGCAGGGTCTGTCCTTCAAAGTCCTGGAGACCACGCTTCCATATTGCTGTTGTAATGGGGGTATAGTTCAGTGGTAGAGTGTTTGATTGCAGATCAAGTGGTCCTTTGTTCAAACCAAGGTGCCCTCTTGAAAAAAATTTTCATTTCCATTCTCCATTATGTTCAGGAGCTCCACCATACGAGGATGCTTGAAATGAATGTGAACACTCAACATTTTGCTGTCCAAATGCATAAAAACCTAGCAAACCTGTCCATCAGCTGAAATCAGTTCCAATCCTCTAAGTGTCTAGTTTATGTTTTCATCAATTAAACAAAAGGTATCATTCCCTGAAGCAGAGCACAAGTTTGAAATACAGGCAGCATAGAGCCAATATTCATAATGTCAACTACAAAAAAATGATACACATCTAGAGATAGCATCATTATATTCAGCCAATCAGAACCTCTCCATAGACCCCTTACACGACCACTTCTCTGTAATATTGGCTGCAAATATAGAACAGCGGTCGCAATGGTGATCTATACAGTTACAGATTATGTCAATAACATCACAGGAGGTGACACAGCATCAGTGAGTCTGATACTGGAATACTGCCTCCAGTTTTGGTGTCCTCATTTGAAAAAGATGTTGTGAAATTGGAGCTGGGGCAGCAAAGAGCCACCTAATGTTCTGAGGAGTGGAAAAAATACCTTCTAGTGAGCTATTGAAAGAGCTCAACCTGATTAGCTTATCAAAAGAAGATTGAAAGGTGACTTAATTGAAGTGCCTTAATGGAGAGAAAAGATTGGGTATTTAAGGGCTCTTTAATCTAGCAAAGAAAGGCATAAGATGACCCAATGGCTGGAAGGTGAAGAAAGACAAATTCATATTACAACTAAGGCACAAAAATTCAAACAGCGAGGATAATTCACCACAAGAACAAGCTACCAAGGAAAGTGGTGGATTCTCCATCTCCTGATGTCATTTAATGAAGACTAGATGCCTTTCTGGAATGTGTTTGCCTCAAAAGTAGCTATTGTGTCCTACAGGAGGCCTGTCATATGCAGAGAGTCAGATTAGATGCTCTAATGGTCTCGTCTGGCCATAAAGTCGACTAATTTCTGGAAAAACTGAGTGTAGCATTGGGAGCAGCGTCTGATGTTTCCCTGTCTAGCCGGCTTGCTGCCTAGAACGAACGCTCCTTGAGTTGGGTGATCCACAGGGAGTAGCTCAAACCTGCAAAGTGCCTAGGCAGGGGCAGGACATTAGCACAGCAAGGGAGGGGTGTGGCAGTGACATCACAAAGGCCTTTTGCAGGACCTCAGACTATTGGTCCAAGGTGGTGGGGAGGTGGTGACCTCACAGAGAGATGCTGACATCAGGGAGGCAGGACAGGGGCGAGGGGCCAGGGAAACCTCAGAGACCCCTGAGGCTTTGCTTCCGCAAGTCTCCTTCTCCAGGTCTCTCTTTGAGGACTGAGGGAGTATTCGGGTTCACGGACGTGAGCGCCAGGAGGAACCTCTTTTGAGTTTTCTCCTTCCCTTTTAGTGATTTTCCTAGAAAACAGCCGTCCCTGTTTAGAAGGTAAGAGCCTCCTGGAGGTTTGAAAGCTGTTCAGTCTGATCCATCTGGTGACAGTTGAATTCTAGGCATGGAAAACACGAGCTTAAGGAGGCAGAACTTTATTCTGCACCTGGGATTTTGTCCCTTAGAATCACTGGGGACATTAGGGTTTGTTCTTTTTGCTTCCCCTCTTCCTCCCCCCTCTTTTTCTCCTGCTTCCTTTGTCCTTTTACCTGTTCCCCTCCCAACACCAGGAGGGGGTGTGTGTGTGCACGTGTGTGTGTTGCGGGGCAGTGCTCTGCAGCTCCCACTGTGGGAGGTCCACCCAAAAATATGGGGCTGAAATAGTGCTCGGGCAGTGATCCCATCAGTGACCTGGGCCATCCTTTGGGCTCGCTGGTGAGAACCCTCAGCCTCCCGTCCTCAGTCTCTATCCCTGATTGGCTGAGCAGGGGGTTATTGACAGGGACGAGACTCAGGTCCTTGGTGTTCTCTTTCAATACCAAGGAAATAAGTCAGAACCAGTTCTATGTTTGATGAATTTTGCTGCTTCTCTGCATTAATGGTCTCTGAGGAGAACTGCAACGTTAGAGAGAATCGTGAACTGCTCAAATACTTGCTGAATAATTACTATCACTGTTGGTCTGGAGCTCATCAGAGCACTTTATTCAGGTCATTCACTGTCTGAAATTCAAGATCCGATGGTAAGTTTGAAAATCAGGGCTCTTGGGTCCTATTCCCAACTCCGCCACTGGCTGGGTGTGTGACCTAAGACAAGTCAATTCTCCTTTCTCAGCCTTAGCTTCTCCCTCTTTCACGTAGGGATAATAATGATCCGCTCATACCTACCTCACGGTGCGTGGAGGCAGGGCCGGCTCTAGGTTTTTTGCCGTTCCAAGCAAAAAATATTTTGGCTGCCCCCACCCTCAGCCCTGGGGTCCCCTGCCAGAGGAGCCTGCTAACTGAGCCCTGGGCTTCCCCCCACCCCCGCAGCCCCCTGCCACCCCAGCCCTGGGCTCTCCCCCCGCCCCCCGACACCCCGTGCCAACAACATAGATTTGTTCTCCCCAGTCCGCCCAGGCTGAGCTGCTCCCGTTTATACTCTGTCTCCTGTCGGAGCATGCCCAGAGAGGGTGAGGGGGTGTTGCCTCTTCAGCCCACATGGCACAGTTAACCGTAGCAGTGCCAGGTCAGGGTGGATGCACCTCATCACAGACAGCATTTCCCAAATGTTGGGATTAGCTAGAAGGTCTCTTCAGGAGTAACCTACTGTAGGGACTGGGTCACAAATACCTTGGGAACCAAATACCTGGGCGTTTTCCTAGTTCTGAATCACTTGCTGTGGAATTCTATCCCTGGATCATCTGAGACAATATTGACTTAAACAACTGAACTATCCTGTGCACTTACTTCGGTCAGTTGCACCCATTTGGGGTCTGCTGCTGTTCACCTTTTCAGAGTGGAGATTTAAACATACGACTGTTTCTTTGATAATATGTCCAACAGCTTGGAGTATTCTCTCCTGTTGACTGAACTGCATTTGAATTTTCTCCATGACATCATGCAGGAATAGGGGGAAAAACAAACCAGAAGTAAAAAAATGGTCATTTGTCTGAAATTTCCCAAAAAATCTGAGCTACATTCTGTCAAACAAAACTAACATGCAGTTATATGACCAAGGAGCCTTCATGAAAGATAGAAAACCCATATCACAGAGAGGTAGAAGACACTTTCATTTTAATTTAAAAGTGAAATTCCAGACTAGGTTACATCTGATGTCTCAGAATCAGGATGAGAGATTCTCCCATGATCCACTGAAACCTGCTTCACCCAGCACTTTCTCATGCATCCGACGAAGCGGGTATTCACCCACGAAAGCTCATGCTCCAAAAGTCTGATAGTCTATAAGGTGCCACAGGATTCTTTGCTGCTTTTACAGATCCAGACTAACACGGCTACCCCTCTGATACCTCTCTCATTAGTGTTATTTACAGGAGTTTTAGCACCTTCATAACAGGAGAAAATCAGCCGACCTTCCCAGAGATGGCTTTGCCATTGATGGAAAAGGGGATTTGAACGGTGCTTGGGATCCATTTGAAATCCCCTTCCAAGTCTGACACTTTCATCGCCTGCCAGACTGACTCTGATTTAGGATCAAAAACGTACAAGCACCATTCCCAAGCATGGACAGCCAAGAACATGACTCCACCAGACACGGGAAGCCTAAAATGACCCTTATTTCCCTGACACTGCTCCAGCTTTTCATCATATTTAAATATATTTTAAATGAGAAAAAAAAGTCAACAAAATAACTACTGTTCTGCACAATCCAGGGTAATGTGAGAACAACTGGGAATGAGGAAATCTCTCCTCAAAGAGGAACTTGAGGTCTCTAACAATAACTTTGCACTGGCAGGAGGAGTATAAATGTGAATCTCCAGGTTTGTTTAGAAAAGGAAATGTGATGATGGTTAGCTCAGACAGGAGGAAATGTGCAAGATAACTCCACCAACTATCCATGGCCCATGTCTTTAGTGCAAGAATAGTTTTCTTTTTTCATCAGGAAAGTGAACTCAAGCTAGCTAACTCCATGACAGCCACAGTGATGAGACCCAGGTAGATTTTATCTCAACGTAGCTGGTTGAAGACACCCCCCATCTCCCCCACCTGGGGTGATGACATTCCTGGTAGAAAGTGTAACCCCTCTGCCAGGCTGAAACAATAGCAGCAAGGGCCAGGTTCAATACCTAGGGGTCCCTTCCCCACAACGTAATGCAGACCAGCTCGAGCCCCCACCCAGTGACCTGGGAAAATCTTACACACACCCCTGGGCGCCTCAAGGAGGCAATACTTCCCCTCTCACAAGCACAGACTGTTGGTGTAGCAGAAAAGGTTTAATTACATAAGATTAACAACAACAAGCATGAGATTTGGAAAATACCTCAACTGGAGTTCATAGGTCAAACCGTGAGCAAAGACCCACCCCAGCAACTTGGGCCGTGTCCTTCTCTCTGGGCCCTTGAGTCCCGCAACCCCCCTAAATCACCCACAGTCCCAAAAGTCCCACAATTCAAAAGTCTCTGTCCCGGGTCAGGCAGCCCAGAGTTCAAGAGTCTCTTTGCAGAGGTCCCCCTCCCCAGCCTAGGTAGAAAGGGGCACCGTACGTGGTTCGGGGCCAACTGCCCTGCCTCTTCGTGGGGTTCTGCTTCCACTAGTCGTCCCCGCAAACAGCTCAGCTCCGCTTACTCTGTGGGCTGCTCCACTCTGCCAGCTGCTCTGGTCCACCAGCTGTCCTGTGATCCGCTCCAGCCGTCCTCACGAGCTGCTCAGCTCCACTCACCCAGTGGCTGCACAAACTGCTCCACTCTGCTCTGCCAGTATTGCTTCAGGCTCCCCCACTCATCAGCACAGTGCTCTCAGCTCAGCAAGTCCAGCTCTTCAGTGATTTCAGCTCATAGTAGGGGAGCCCCAGTACCAGCGAATTCAGCTCAGTAACCTGCATCTAGATTCTTAAGGGAATCAAAAGTTAACTCTGACACTCCACAGTGAAGAGAAGCTCAGGTGGAACTGGTGCTTCTGACTCACACAAAGAGCCTGCACCACCAAGTACAGATACTTGTCCCCAGCCTCTTTTTTTCAATGGGTTTTGGAACCCATGTGCCCCATCTAGCAAGCGCTATCCAGCTGACAATGAAACCCCCCATCACAAGACAATTTTGTAGTTCCCCATTTACCCAATCAGGGTGACAACATTTCATTCCTCCTGCCCCAATAACAACGAAATTGGGGCTCCCACAGCTGTGAAAATAACCATCCCATGCTGCTTTGCGGTATGCTAAGTGGGGTGGGAGTGCCCATGCAAATAACCGAAATACCAATGCAACACTTTCCGCACTCCCCATAATTTACCACCAGATGTCAGGGTGGGGCTCATCCTGACTCTGCTTACAAAAGGACACACACTCCAATGACTGGCAGGACAATGGAGTTGATACAAAGGACCACAGGATCCACCCCAAAGATGGGCGAGCTTCAAAAGTGGGCAACTCATGTGTGGGAGCTGAGGAACTACAGTGTGCAAAAGATGCAAACAGCCTTAAAACTCACTACCTGGGAACTGTCAAAAAAATTAAAGAAAAAATCTCCTGACAGCTCTAGAGAAGGTTTTTATGAAGTTTATCTCCTTTACGGATTCTCTGATGTTTAGAAAGGCCTGAGCTATGAGTGAAGCTTTTCCCACACTCGCAGCATTCATATGGTCTCTCTCCGGTGTGGACTCTGTAATGTGTAACAAGGGTTGAGCTCCGAGAGAAGCTTTTCCCGCACTCACTGCATTCATAGGGTTTCTCTCCTGTGTGGACTCTCTTGTGAGACATAAGAGAGAAGAGGTGAGTGAAGCTTTTCCCGCACTCACTGCATTCATAGGGTCTCTCTCCTGTGTGGATCCTCTGATGCATAGTAAGGTTTGAGCTCCGAGAGAAGCTTTTTCCACACTCGCAACGTTCGTAGGGTCGCTCTCCCGTGTGCGTTGTCTGATGAGAGATAAGGGCTGATCTCTGAGTGAAGCTTTTCCCGCACTCACAGCATTCATAGGGTCTTTCTCCTCTGTGTATTCGCTGATGCCTACTAAGGGCTGAGGTACAATTGAAGCTTTTCCCACACTCACAGCATTCGTAGGGTCTCTCTTTCGTGTGGATTATCTCATGTTGAATAAGGGCTGAGCGGTAATGGAAGTTTTTCCCACACTCACTACACGTAGTCTCTCGCTTTTCCGTGAGGATTTTCTCCTGGGATGTAGTTTCCTTGAGGTCCCTGTGAGTTCCCTGACAATTAATGGGTTCATCCACTCTCTCCTCTGAGTGGTTTCCCTGCTCTCTCTCTGGTCTGTGGTAATTTTCACCAGCTTTTCCCTGCTCATGGGGGCTGGACACGCTCCCTTTGGCTCTTTGCAGTAATTCCCCATGCGCTTCAGCGAGCTCAGCATCTTCCTGGTGAGGATTCTGCTCCTCGCTCTCCCTCACCACCCCATCACCTGCTAGAAGAGAGGAGAAATCTCAGAATTGGGGATGGAAAGGCAGAGAACAAACCCAAGTAAGTGCTGGAGAGACAGAAAATAAAAATCAGGGACTGAACTCCCCCTAACTCTTCCCCACAGGGGACAGTGGAGGGGATCAATTCTGCTCCCCACCCAGGACTGGCCTTTAGGGGGGGCCGTACGGGTGCCCCACCCAAGGGGGTGCCGGGCGCAGGGTTTGGATTCCCACCTCCTGCCGAGAGGCTCGCTGGGCTGATGAAAGCGGCACAGGGAGGCAGATAAGCAGCTGCGTGGGGGAGTGGGAAAGACCTGAGCTGCAGGGGGAAATTGGACGACCAGCCGTCAGAGCCAGGTGACTGCTCCGGAGCAGAGGGGCCCCTCCTCCACCCTGCTCCACGTGTGCAGCTGCTGCTGTTCCTGTCCCCCCAACCCCCTGTTCACCCCCGGAGTCGCCCCGTCCACCCCCGACTGGGAGCATCCTCCTGACTGCTCTGCAGGAGGGAGGTGCTGATTGATGGCGGGGTGTCCCCCTCCCCCACACCCAGGTAGCCGATTTCCACTGAGCTGGGGTGACGGGACAGGGGGAATCTGCGTGTGCTGCTGCCTCTCTGGGGCCGGAGCTGCTGGCAGCTGCTTGTGTCTGAACAAGCCTAGTTCAGGCTCCTGACCCTGAGAACTTTCTTAAAGAGACAGCGCGCTCACTCACTCAGGCACAGACACACACACACACCAGGGCGCCCTGCATCCAGGTCACTTCCCCACCGGCTGCAGGAGTGCGCTGCCCTGGGGGCAGGGGCAGGGGGACCCCCCCAAAGGGGCTCCTTTGGGTCTGGTCTGGTCCAGGGTTTGGTTCACACCCTGTTGCTGGGAGGGCTTCAAAATGTCTTGGTTGGTTACTGCTGCTGGGGGGAGCACAAGGGGGAAAGGAGGGGCCGGGGGCCAGGTCTTTGCTGCACTGTGGGGACTGAGCATGTTCCCAGCCTGGCAGAATCTACAATCTCTGTCTGCAGGGAAAGGGCCTGGGGGAATCGTGATGTGAAATGAACTAAAGCCTGTTCTGAAACCTCCACAACTGCCCTTCTCGCCCTGCCAGGCTGCAGAATGACGCCCACCTCTCGCTCCAGCTCGTCCCAGCCTCCCATGGGACAGGAGAAATGGCTGCAGTGGAGCCAGCTCAGGTAGGGGTAATTGGGGGGTTGCTGGGGGGTTCCTGCAGGAGGGGGGAGGGGCAGGAAATACTGAAGAGGTGGCAACTTCTGGGGAGTTAGGTCTGGGTGAGGATAGGGAGTGGGGACAGAGTGTGACAAACCTGCTGGGACTTGTCCTAGGACCAATTCTATTCAATTTATTCATAAATGATTTGGAGAAAGGGGTAAACAGTGAGGTGGCAAAGTTTGCAGATGATACTAAACTGCTCAAGATAGTTAAGACCAAAGCATATTGTGAAGAACTTCAAAAAGATCTCACAAAACGAAGTGATTGGGCAACAAAATGGCAAATGAAATTTAATGTGGATAAATGTAAAGTAATGCACATTTGGAAAAAATAACCCCAACTATACATACAACATGATGGGGGCTAATTTAGCTACAACGAGTCAGGAAAAAGATCTCTGAGTCATCGTGGATAGTTCTCTGAAGACGTCCACGCAGTGTGCAGAGGCGGTCAAAAAACCAAACAGGATGTTAGGAATCATTAAAAAGGGGATAGAAAATAAGACAGAGAATATTTTATTGCCCTTATATAAATCCATGGTACGTCCACATCTCGAATACTGTGGTCTCCTCACCTCAAAAAAGATATTCTAACACTAGAAAAGGTTCAGAAAAGGGCAACTAAAATGATTACGGGTTTAGAGAGGGTCCCAAACGAGGAAAGATTAAAGAGGCTACGACTCTTCAGCTTGGAAAAGAGAAGACTAAGGGGGGATATGATAGAGGTCTACAAAATCATGAGTGATGTGGAGAAAGTGGATAAGGAAAAGTTATTTACTTATTCCCATAATCCAAGAACTAGGGGTCACCAAATGAAATTAATAGGCAGCAAGTTTAAAACAAATAAAAGGAAGTTCTTCTTCACGCAGCGCACAGTCAACTTGTGGAGCTCTTTACCTGAGGAGATTGTGAAGGCTAGGACTATAACAGCGTTTAAAAGGGGACTGGATAAATTCATGGTGGCTAAGTCCATAAATGGCCATTAGCTAGGATGGGTAAGAATGGTGTCCCTAGCCTCTGTTCGTCAGAGGATGGAGATGGATGGCAGGAGAGAGATCACTTGATCAGTGCCTGTTAGGTTCACTCCCTCTGGGGCACCTGGCATTGGCCAGTGTCGGTAGACAGATACTGGGCTAGATGGACCTTTGGTCTGATCCGGTACGGCCGTTCTTATGTTCTTATGTTAACATGGGCCTAGATCCTCAGAACAAACACTTGGGTGTTGGGGGAGAAAATTCCCTAATTTGTGAAACAGGAAACAGACAAAGCGACTCCCTGGGCGGGGCTGGGAAAACTGACCAGATTTCCAGTGCTGAACCCTCAGCCTGCTAGCCAGGGGCTGGTGTGACATGGAAAGGGGGCACCCAGCAGGGAGGTGTAGGGAAGATGTCCCGGCCCCTCACATCCAGCTGCTGGCAGTGGGGAGGGTGTTGGGTTCTCTACCATGGGGCTGTGCCTGGACCCTACTGGGGACTCCATCTCCTGTATCAGCCTCTGGCTAGTAGGTCTGTGGTGGATCTGCTGGGAGAGACAAGGGGCTCTCACTTCGTCCCCTCACCCAGATGTCTCCTGGCTGCTCTCAGCAGTGTGGGGATAGGACTCTGCTGACTCTCTCAGAGCTTCCATATGATTGGCTCCTTTCCTCCATGAATAGTGATGTTGTGAGTGGAGCAGCAGGTACTGAGTGCTGGACTCTCGCTCTTTCATGGGCTGGTGACCTTCGAGGAGGTGGCTGTGCATTTCACCAGGGAAGAGTTGGCTCTGCTGGACCCCGCTCAGAGAGCCCTCTACTGGGAGGTCATGCAGGAGAACTGTGAGAATGTGACCTCGCTGGGTAAGGGTTCCTGTCCCCTCGGTTTTTAGAAGGAGAAATGCAGAGTTAAGGTTCATGCCACTCCCCCAATGCCACCTCTGCTCTGCCCTGTTTCAGCATCACCCCGACATGCCAGAGACACCCACACTAGCCCTCTCCCCTCCCCTGTTACACAGCGCTCTGGGAACAGAGCAGTACAGCAGAATGTCTAACATGTTCTTCTCTTTGCTAAGATAATATTCGGGTTCAACGCCATCATAGCAAACAGAAGCTCCCCCCGGCCTGCTCTCCAGTACTGAACCTCCTGCACACAGGCCAGCTGAGACTTGCACAGTGTTACTACCCCCATTGCCCTCAACCTGAGTTTTCCTTTTGAGTCACTGCCTTCACTTACCCCTCACTAAGCCCCACAGATCACTCGAACATACGCCACCAGGGTGCTGACAACCCCCATGGCAAGAACATACCCTTGGGCACCTTTGCTGACCAAGCCTACAACACTCAGCACGGAAATGAGGCAGAATTGCCCTCCAAGTTTCACATGCACCTCTCTGCCTAGCACAGGCACAGCTCTGCCCAGCTGCTGCAACCCATCCCTCCATCAGCCAGTCACAGCTACAGCTGGCCCAGTGCACACAGCTGGAGGGCATGCAGATAAATGCTGGGATTCCCACCTGTAAGCACAGCACAGACAATGTCTTAGTCTTTCCTCGGATCGATTATAGGTTCATAGATTTTAAGGCCAGATGTGACTATTAGGTCATCTACTCTGACGTCTACACAGACCATAGAATTCATCCCGTTACTGCTGCATTGAGCTGAATACCTGAGTCCCTGTGGCAGTTGGTTAACCTTTGCATGGCCCACGCAGAACCATTCTCACTGGTTCTGGCCAGCTACAGGGTTAAGGGTTGGGGAAAAGTTTACATTAACTTTTCATTTCCTGGTCTGCAGAGGTTTAAGTTTACTCACCGTCCATATGGTGCAAGGCAGGAGACAGCACTGGGCAACCTTAACTCTGCATTAATGTAGCTTATGAGCATTTAGTTTCCTGTTTTAAAAAATGGATGCTTTTGCCACTATAGCTGTGTCTGTAATTGAGCTTTGGCCAGCAGAGCCATGTTGGATGGTGTGCGTGTGTGCGCATGCATGTGGGCACTTTTTCACAGCCTTAAACAATAGAGCTGGACTGGCAAAGCTTTTAAGAGCTACCTAAGACCTACCTAACTAGTTCTTTGACAGACACCTGACACGCCCCCTTTGGGTGAACGAATATGCGTGTACCTGGTCTGTGGGATCCCAGTAAAACATTAGGCACCCTGTGCCCTCTGCCAGATGGCATCAAGAGGTCCATGATGAGTCACATCCTTCTCCTCCTCCAGTCGCTGCATTAGAGTGTCTTTAGAATGAGCCGGCTGACCCCCGTTCCAGCCTTCTGTTTGGGTTCCACGGGGCTCTGTCCTTGGGCCTCTTCTTTTCTTCCTCTGCACCTTATTTCTGGGTAATCTCATCTGCACACACACATTCAGCTACCATCTCTGTGCTCCTAACTCCCAGTTCTGCCTCTCTGCTCCTGGCCTGTCTCCTTCTGTCGCAACTGAAATCTCAGCCCCCCTCTCTCTCTCATCTCCTCACTGATGTCCAGCCATCAGCTAAAGATCAACAGCTGAAGCAAAGCTCTTAATATTTCCCTCAAGCCCTCCCCCGACCTTGTTTCTCTACCGCCGCAGACAGCACTATTGTGCTGCCTGTCACTCAGGCCCATAACTGTGCAATACCTTTGTCACGGAGCTCCCTCTGGGGCTTCCTATCCAGGCTGTGCCTACACCTGGCATTTTCTTTTTGCGTAACATCCTTAACAATTGGCCTTTCCTATCCATCCGCACAGCTAGAGCTCTTAGTCATCCTCTCCTGTCTCAGTTACTCCAACATCCTTTTCTCTGACCTCACCTTGCGCATCTCCATTCAGAAGGGAAAAACGCCCTCCTGGTCCTTGAACATGACTTATGAGGGAAGCTTGAAAGAACTGGGCATGTTTAGTTTTGAGAAAAGAGTGAGTGGGGAACTGAGAACAGTCTTCAAATATGTCAAGGGTTGTTATAAGAGAGCAGTGATTAATTGTTCGTCACGTCCACTGAAGGTAGGAGGAGAAGTAATTGGCTTGATCTACTGCAAGGGAGGTTGAGGGTGGGTAATACAAAAACCTTTCCAGCGATAAGGATAGGGAAGTGCTGGAATGGATTACAAAGAGAGGTTGTGGAATTCTTGTCCCAGGAGGGTTTTAAGAACAGGTCAGACAAACTTCTGGCATATTTACACCTGATCCTGCCGCAGGGCGATTGGAATAGAGTAGATGACTTCTTGAGGTCCCTTCCAGCCTATATTAGAAGATTTTAGGATTCATTGCCTTAGCCCTTCGCTTTGATCACGTCTCCTGGTGGAGAATTCGGACCATTTGTGTGGATCGGCTGCGGGTACAAATTTTGTTCCTAGAGCCTTGAAAATCTGCAGATATCCATGGACCATTTTTGCGGATCGCAGATCGGAGGCGGATATAAATTTTGTATCCATGCAGGGCTCTACCTGTCTTACTTCTGTCTATACCTACAACTTAAATCTATTTCGTACACAGTGATTCCATCTGAAATAACATATGAGATCACCATAACAATGATCAATGAATGATAAAACGAACTAATTGGCTCCATGAAGCACGGAGACTCTTCCTTTTCCATCCCCACCTGCAAGAGCCGCCATCTCTCTTCTCTGCATGTTCTTTGGATCTTTGAATTTGTCCCTCCTGAAGTCACATGGCCTGATTCTTATTTTTCATTCTCCTTTGGCTGTGGCTCTTGAACTACACCATCTAATTTGCCAGCTTTCTCCACACACAGTGTTTTTTATGCCCCCTCCCTTTATACCTGACTCACTAAGTTCCCTAATGCCGCAGGATGTGCTTTCCTGACATCTAATGCTGCTGAGATCCTGCCTTCAGTGATATCCCTGCTCTTCCTGGTCCTTACTCCACTGAACCCCCCAGCCCATACTTCCTGTTCCCAGCTTCCCCTGGACTCTCTCTTTGGCAAGAGAGAGAGTCTGTCTGTCAGCAAGAAGCAGTGCCAGGGACACTTGCCCTCTGTCTGGAGTCTTCACTTTCTGGGAAATGCAGTTCCAGTCTCTGTTTTTTAGGAGCCTCTTTGATAATGAGTGTCTGGCTGTGTGTGTTCCCAGCAAAGATGGGGATAGTTAAATCCCTCCTAAGCAGAGTGTTCTGCACCTTTCAGTCCCTGGGGAGTTGGCCCTGCGATTTTATTGTTTAAAATGGACTGGGGTTAAACTAATAGAATGTTTTTATGATGATAAATGGCCTATGAATTCCCCTGATCTCCTTTGTTTTCTTTCCCTTGAGCAGGGTTTCCAGTTTCCCAACCCTCTGTGATCTTCCAGCTGGAAGGAGGGGAAGAGCCGTGGGTTCTGGATCTCCCTGGTTCAGTGGAAAGCGAGATCCTGGGAAGTCCCTGCACAGGTGAGGAAACATTAAACCAACCCAGAAACTGTAAGTGCCTGAGAGAACCCGCTGGGATTCCCCATACAGACTCTGTGAGCTCAGGACAGTCCCCAGCAGATCTCACTCCTGGCTTCCTACAGATGATGATTGATGATGAGGGAACTGGGATTGTTTAGTCTGCAGAAGAGAAGACTGAGGAGGGATTTGATCGCTGCTTTCAACTGCTGAAGGAGGGTTCCAAAGAGGATGGATCTAGACTGTTCTCAGTGGTAGCAGATGACAGAACAAGGAGTAATGACCTCAAGTTGCAGTGGGGGAGGTCTAGGTTGGATATTAGGAAAAACTATTTCACTAGGAGGATGGTGAAGCACTGGAATGGGTTCCCTAGGGAGGTGGAGTCTCCTTCCTTAGAGGTTTTTAAAGTCAGGCTTGACAAAGCCCTGGCTGGGATGATTTAGTTGGGAATTGGTCCTACTTTGAGCAGGAGGGTGGACTAGATACATCCTGAGGTCTCTTCCAACCCTGATATTTTATGGTTCTATGCACCCCTTCAGTGCTACCCCCTGCACCACTCTCCTGTGCCCTCAACCCCTGCACTGTGCCCCCTTTGCCTCTAACCCCGGCATCCCCCTCCTGCACCCAAGTGGGGAACCTGACCTGGATGCACAAAGCAGCTGGCATTGCTGCTCGCTTGCTCCCCCACTGGACTGCTGCTCCCCTGCCCCACACAGCCCTGGGGGGCTGGGAGAGGGGAGCAAGGAGCGACGTCAGGGCTTCCTGCACCCAGGTCGCTTTCCCTGCAGGCTGTGTAAGGGGAGGGCAGGAGAGCAGCTGCTCCTGATGTCTCAGCACAGCCCAGGTGGGGAAGTGACCTGGATGCAGGGAGCCCATGTGTGTGTGTGTGAGAGAAGGTAGTATGTGCCTGAGTGAGTGAGCGCGCTGTCTCTTTAAGAAAGTTCCCAGGGTCAGGAGCCTGAACTAGGCTTGTTCAGACACAAGCAGCTGCCAGCAGCTCTGGGCCCAGAGAGGCAGCAACACACGCAGATTCTCACGTCCCGTCACCCCAGCTCAGTGGAAATCGGGTACCTGGGTTGGGGGGAGGGGATCACCCCGCCATCAATCAGCACCTCCCCCTGCAGAGCAGTCAGGAGGATGCTCCCAGTCGGGGGTGGACGGGGCGACTCCGGGGGTGAACGGGGGGTGGGGGAGACAGGAACAGCAGCAGCTGCACACATGGAGCAGGGCGGAGAGGGGCCCCTCTGCTCCGGAGCAGTCACCTGGCTCTGACGGCTGGTCGTCCAATTTCCCCCTGCAGCTCAGGTCTATCCCACTCCCCCACGCAGCTGCTTATCTGCCTCCCTGTGCCGCTTTCATCAGCCCAGCGAGCCTCTCGGCAGCAGGTCAGGTGGGAATCCAAACCCTGCGCCCGGCACCCCCTTGGGTGGGGCACCCGTACGGCCCCCCCTAAAGGCCGGTCCTGGGTGGGGAGCAGAATTGATCCCCTCCACTGTCCCCTGTGGGGAAGAGTTAGGGGGAGTTCAGTCCCTGATTTTTATTTTCTGTCTCTCCAGCACTTACTTGGGTTTGTTCTCTGCCTTTCCATCCCCAATTCTGAGATTTCTCCTCTCTTCTAGCAGGTGATGGGGTGGTGAGGGAGAGCGAGGAGCAGAATCCTCACCAGGAAGATGCTGAGCTCGCCAAAGCGCATGGGGAATTACTGAGAAGAGCCAATTACTGAGTGTGTCCAGCCCCCGTGAGCAGGGAAAAGCTGGTGAAAATTACCACAGACCAGAGAGAGAGCAGGGAAACCACTCAGAGGAGAGAGTGGATGAACCCACTAATTGTCAAGGAACTCACAGGGACCTCAAGGAAACTACGTCCCAGGAGAAAATCCTCACGGAAAAGCGAGAGACTACGTGTAGTGAGTGTGGGAAAAACTTCCATTACCGCTCAGCCCTTATTCGACATGAGATAATCCACACGAAAGAGAGACCCTATGAATGCTGTGAGTGTGGGAAAAGCTTCAATCATACCTCAGCCCTTAGTAGGCATCAGCGAATACACAGAGGAGAAAGACCCTATGAATGCTGTGAGTGCGGGAAAAGCTTCACTCAGAGATATACCCTTAACTCTCATCAGACAACGCACACGGGAGAGAAACCCTACGAATGTTGCGAGTGTGGAAAAAGCTTCTCTCAGAGCTCAAACCTTACTATGCATCAGAGGATCCACACCGGAGAGAGACCATATGAATGCTGCGAGTGTGGGAAAAGCTTTACTCATAGTTCAGGCCTTTCTAAACATCAGAGAATCCGTAAAGGAGATAAACTTCATAAAAACCTTCTCTAGAGCTGTCAGGAGATTTTTTCTTTAATTCTTTTGACAGTTCCCAAGTAGTGAGTGTTAAGGCTGTTTGCATCTTTTGCACATTGTAATCCCTCAGCTCCCACACATGAGTTGCCCACTTTTGAAGCTCGCCCATCTTTGGGGTGGAACCTGTGGTCCTTTGTATCAACTCCATTGTCCTGCGAGTCATTGGAGTGTGTGTCCTTTCTACCAGGAATGTCATCACCCCAGGTGGGGGAGATGGGGGGGTGTCTTCAAACAGCTACGTTGAGCTAAAATCTACCTGGGTCTCATCACTGTGGTTGTCATGGAGTTAGCTAGCTTGAGTTCACTTTCCTGATGTAAAAAGAGAACTATTCTTGCACTAAAGACATGGGCTATGGATAGTTGGTGGAGTTATCTTGCACATTTCCTCCTGTCTGAGCTAACCATCATCACATTTCCTTTTCTAAACAAACCTGGAGATTCACATTTATACTCCTCCTCCCAGTGCAAAGTTAGTGTTAGAGACGTCAAGTTCCTCTTTGAGGAGACATTGTCTCATTCCCAGTTGTTCTCTCATTACCCTGGATTGTGCAGAACAGCAGTTATTTTATTGACTTTTTTTCTCATTTAAAATGTATTTAAATATGAAGAAGAGCTGGAGCAGTGTCAGGGAAATAAGGGTCATTTTAGGCTCTGTGACACTGGAAGGAGATGGGGCGACTCAGACATTCCATCCTTCCCCATCACCCCAGAACTGTTACCTTGTGCCTGAGCCATGCACAGTTCACCCCTTCGTATTCCTTCGCTTCCCAACGTGTCTGGTGGGGTCATGTTCTTGGCTGTCCATGCTTGGGAATGGTGCTTGTATACGTCTTTGATCCTAAATCAGAATCAGTCTAGCAGGAGATGAAAGTGTCAGACTTGGAAGGGGATTTCAAATGGATCCCAAGCACCGTTCAAATCCCCTTTTCCCTCAATGGCAAAGCTGCTTCTGGGAAGGTTGGTTGTTTTTTCTCCCGTTACGAAGGCGCTAAAACTCCTGTAAATAACACTAATGAGAGAGGTATCAGAGGGGTAGCCGTGCTAGTCTGGATCTGTAAAAGCAGCAAAGAATCCTGTGGCACCTTATAGACTATCAGACATTTTGGAGCATGAGCTTTCGTGGGTGAATACCCACTTCGTCGGATGCATGAGAAAGCGCTGGGTGAAGCAGGTTTCAGTGGATCATGGGAGAATCTCTCATCCTGATAATGAGACATCAGATGTAACCTAGTCTGGAATTTCACTTTAAATTAAAATGAAAGTGTCTTCTACCTCTCTGTGATATGGGTTTTCTATCTTTCATGAAGGCTCCTTGTTCATATAACTACATGTTAGTTTTGTTTGACAGAATGTAGCTCAGATGTTTTGGGAAATTTCAGACAAATTACCATTTTTTTACTTCAGGTTTGTTTTTCCCCCTATCCCTGCATGACGACATGGAGAAAATTCAAATACAGTTCAGTCAACAGGAGAGAATACTCCAAGCTGTTGAACATATTATCAGAGAAACAGTCGTATGTTTAAATCTCCACTCTGAAAAGGTGAACAGCAGCAGACCCCAAATGGGTGCAACTGACCGAAGTAAGTGCACATGGTCACAGGGTAGTTCAGTTGTTTAAGTCAATATTGTCTCAGATGATCCAGGGATAGAATTCCACAGCAAGTGATTCGGAACTAGGAAAACACCCAGGTACTTGGTTCCCAAGGTGTTTGTGACCCAGTCCCTACAGGAGGTTACTCGTGAAGAGATCTTCTAGCTAATCCCCAAATTTCGGAAATGCTGTCTGGGATGAGGTGCATCAACCCTTACCTGGCACTGCTAAGGTTAACTGCACCCTGTGGGCTGAAGAGGCCACATCCCCTCACCCTCTCTGGGCATGCTCTGACTGGAGACGGAGTATAAACGGGAGCAGCTCAGCCTGGGCGGACTGGGGAGAACAAATCTATGTTGTTGGCACAGAGTGTGTGTGTGTGGGGGGGGGAGAGCCCAGGGCTGGGCTAGCAGGGGGCTGTGGGTGGGGGGAAGCCCAGGGCTCGGTCAGCAGGAGCATGTGGCGGGGGACCCCAGGGCTGAGGTGGGGGCATCCAAAATTTTTTTTGCTTGGGGCGGCAAAAATCCTAGTGCCGACCCTGCCTCCACGCACTGTGAGGTAGGTAGGAGCGGATCATTATTATCCCTACTTGAAAGAGGGAGAAGCTAAGGCGGAGAAAGGAGAATTGATTTGTCTTAGGTCACACGGCCAGTCAGTGGCAGAGTTGGGAATAGGACTCAAGAGCCGTGATTTTCAAACTAACCATGGGATATTGAATTTCATACATTGAATGACCTGAACAAAATGCTCTGATGAGCTCCAGACCAACAACAGTGACAGTAATTATTCAGCAAGTATTTGAGGAGAACTGCAATGTTAGAGAGAATCATGAACTGCTCAGAGACCATTAATGCAGAGTAGCAGCAAAATTCATCAAACATAGAACTGGTTCTGACTTATTTACTTGTTCTTAAAAGAGAACACCAAGGACCAGAATCTCGTCCCTGTCAATAACCCCCTGCTCAGCCAATCAGGGATACAGACTGAGGACGGGAGGCTGAGGGCTCTCACCAGAGAGCCCAAAGGATGGCCCAGGTCACTGATGGGATCACTGCCCAAGCACTATTTCAGCCCCATATTTTTGGGTTGACCTCCCACAGTGGGAGCTGCAGAGCACTCCCCCGCAACACACACACACACACACACCCCTCTCCTGGTGTTGGGAGGGGAACAGGTAAAAGGACAAAGGAAGCAAGAGAAAAAGAGGAGGGAGGAAGAGAGGAAGCAAAAAGAACAAACCCTAATGTCCCCAGTGATTCTAAGGGACAAAATCCCAGGTGCAGAATAAAGTTCTGCCTCCTTAAGCTCGTGTCTTCCATGCCTAGAATTCAACTGTCACCAGATGGATCAGACTGAACAGCTTTCAAACCTCCAAGAAGCTCTTACCTTCTAAACAGGGACGGCTGTTTTCTAGTAAAATCACTAAAAGGGAAGGAGAAAACTCAAAAGAGGTTCCTCCTGGTGCTCACGTCCGTGAACCCGAATACTCTCTCAGTCCTCAAAGAGAGACCTGGAGGAGGAGACTTGCTGAAGCAAAGCCACAGGGGTCTCTGAGGTCTCCCTGGCCCCTCGCCCCGTCCTGCCTGGCTGATGTCAGCATCTCTCTGTGAGGTCACCACCTCTGACCAATAGGCTGAGGTCCTGCCAGTGTGATGTCACTGCTGCACCCCTCCCTTGCTGTGCCAATGTCCTGCCCCTGGCCAGGCACTTTGCAGGTTTGAGCTACTCCCTGTGGATCACCCCACTCAAGGAGCGTTCGTTCTAGGCAGCAAGCCGGCTAGACAGGGAAACATCAGACACTGCTCCCAATGCTACACTCAGTTTTTCCAGAAATTAGTCAACTTTATGGCCAGAAGAGACCATTAGAGCATCTAATCTGACCCCCTGCATATCACAGGCCTCCTGTAGGACACAAGAGCTACTTTTGAGACAAACACATTCCAGAAAGGCATCTTGTCTTCATTAAATTACATCAGGAGATGGAGAATTCCCCACTTTCCTTGGTAGCTTGTTCTTGTGGTGAATCATCCTCGCAGTTTGAATTTTTGTGCCTTAGTTGTAATATGAATTTGTCTTTCTTCACCTTCCAGCCATTGGGTCTTCTTATGCCTTTCTCTGCTCGATTAAAGAGCCCTTAAATACCCAATCTTTTCTCTCCATTAAGGCACTTCAATTAGGTCACCTTTCAATCTTCTTTGGATAAGCTAATCAGGTTGAGCTCTTTCAATAGCTTACTAGAAGGTATTTTTTCCAGTCCTCAGAACATTAGGTGGCTCTTTGCTGCCCCAGCTCCAATTTCCCATCATCTTTTTCAAACAAGACACCAAAACTGGAGGCAGTATTCCAGTATCAATCTCACGGATTCTGTGTCACCTCCTGTGACGTTATTGACATAATCTGTAACTGTATAGCTCACCATTGCGACCACTGTTCTATATTTGCAGCCAATATTACAGAGAAGTGGTCGTGTAAGGGGTCTATGGAGAGGTTCTGATTGGCTGATTATAATGCTGCTATCTCTAGATGTGTATCATTTTTTTTGTAGTTGACATTATGAATATTGGCTCTATGCTGCCTGTATTTCAAACTTGTGCTCTGCTTCAGGGAATGATACCTTTGTTTAATTGATGAAAACATAAACTAGACACTTAGAGGATTGGAACAGATTTCAGCTGATGGACAGGTTTGCTAGGTTTTTATGCATTTGGACAGCAAAATGTTGAGTGTTCACATTCATTTCAAGCATCCTCGTATGGTGGAGCTCCTGAACATAATGGAGAATGGAAATGAAAATGTTTTTCTTTTTTTTAAGAGGGCACCTGGATTTGAACAAAGGACCATTTGATCTGCAATCAAACACTCTACCACTGAGCTATACCCCCATTACAACAGGAGTATGGAATCGTGGTCTCCAGGACTTTGAAGGACAGACCCTGCTTCATCGAGCTCCTTTGCCATTCACAGACCACAGGTGGTTTTAAAAATGGGGTTTGATTAAACTTCTTAAATGTGGTAAACACCACAACTTGCACCCCCACTGCTATAGCTTCTCCCCATGACAGAGCTGCCACCTCCTGGGGAAGTGGATTGACTACACCAACAGGAAAACTCTCCCCCCTCAGCATGGAGCAGTGGTTCTCAAACTGTGGGTCAGGACTGCAAAGTGGGTCATGACCCTGTTTTAATGGGGTCACCAGGGCTGGCATTAGACTTGTTGGGTCCTGGGGCTGATGCCAAAAGTCTGAGCCCCCCCACCCCACGGCTGAATCCCTCAGGCTTTGGTTTTGCCCTCCCCCCACTGGGGCTCAGTCTTTGGCACTCCTCCCCCCAGCCCAAGTGGGGGGCTTGGTTCCTCTTTCCAGGGCTACATATTAAGTTATTTTGGCAGAAGGAGGTTGCAGTGAAAGGACGTTTGAGAAACCCTGGCATAGAGCATCTCCATTACTGAGCTGCAGCAGCATAGACTCACTGTTTGAAATATTGACCTGGCCTTAACCTCTGAATATGTCTAGGCTTGTCTCCCTATGGTACTGTTGTGATCAGACCCTGAAAATACAGCCATAGAGACACCACACACCATTCTTGCCTAGCTGGCAAGGATCAAACCTTCACAGAAAGACACCCTTGGTTTTCTAGCCCAGCTACCTAAGGCCTCAGCCACAACCACTTAACACAGAGGCCTTTTTACACTCTGGTTCTGTTCTCACTGAAGGGTCATTTCCAATTGTTTGCTCAGACCAGCTTCCCCAGCACCGTCACTGCTGTGCAGCTCTGTATGTGTGGCCATGGCTGAACAGCCAGAGTTCCTGCCCATTTCCCTACTGGCTGGAGCATGATTAGAGTGTGTTTGTGGTTAATGATGTTGCTGTAGATTGTTCATTCCCTGCCTTGGCAATTCAGACAGTCCCTTTTCCCGTTGTATCGCCAGCACCTCTGTAAGTCCAATAACAGAGGCAGGTTTTTTCTGGGCACTGAGATTTTTGAGGGCATTGGTGGCTCCTTTCTTTCCTCACCCTGGAGTAAACTCAGCTTTTTATTCCATCCTTGATGGCTCATGGAATAACAACAGCAGCATGAAGAGGAGAGTGAATATCTCACTGCCAGGGGGAAGGTGGATGCATTCCCTCTGTCTGACCATTGCCATTGTGGGAGAGAAGGTTTCAGTGGAATCGAATGCCCTGGCTCAGACAATAGCCACAGGGAGGTTTTGCTGTTCATGGATCTGTGCAAAGGAAATTGTGTCTGTGTGAAAATGAGGAGGGATATGAAATGCCCACGTGGTGGTGCCTAAGGCAAAAGGGAACCCTAGAGGATTAGAACAGGATAAGTTCTCAAGCAACATGTTTCTTACTTTGCCCATCTGTTAGTTTTGATGATTATCGATGGAAAGATTTTGCCATTGGGTCGTGTGTTTACACAGAAATTGACATTTACCAACAAATACGTAATTCTTCCAAGCCTGCTGGTGGTGAGTTTAGAGGGACACACTCACTCTTCCCACCCCCATGCCAGGCTGTGCTATCCAGAATGTCAACTTCCCACAGAGCTGGGATCCTTCCCTCATCTCCCCCCAGACCACTGCCCCACCCCCACCCCCACTTCTGGGGTCCCCTTCCAACACTGTCCAACTCCCCTGCTGGCAGGATCCCTTCCCATTCCTTTCATTTCCTGCCTCCCCTCTGAGCAAAAAGCTCTTCATTGTTCCCACATTGGGAATTGAACCCAGGCCATCTGGGTGAAAAACCAGGAATCCAAATCACGAGACCATATAGGACTTGTACAGTCAATAGCACATTTACACATTCACACCTAATAATTCAAAGTAGCCATTCAAAAAACCTTCAAAAACAGACTTCAAAGAGAAATTGCAGAGTTACAATTGATTTGCAAACTTAACACCATTAATTTGAGCTTGAATAAGGACTGGGAGTAGCTGGCTCACGCCAAAAGCAATTTTCCCTCTCTTGCTATTGACACCTCCCCATCAATTATGGGGAGAGGACCACATCCACCCTGACTGAATTAGCCTTCAACACTGGTTCTCCCCTTGTACGGTAACTCCCGTCACTTCATGTTCCAATCTATATTTATGCCTCTATCTGCAATTTTCACTCCATGCATCTGAAGAAGTGGGCTTTTTACCCACGAACGCTTATGCCCAAATAAATCTGTTAGTCCTTAAGGTCCCACCGGACTCCTCATTGCTTTTAATTCTAAGATGATCTTAACCCTTTCAGTACCCTTACAAACTCAGATGCTTCTCACCACAGGCTGGCTGGTGGCTTTTCAGCCAGGCTCTCCCCTTTCATCAGCGCTTCAGTTGCTTGGTGTGGGGGTGGCTGTAGATGTAGGTGACAGAGCGAGATAAAGCCTGGCAAATGTCTCTCCTTTTATCATGTCCTTTCTTCCCTCATGGCTTTCCCCCGCCCCCTTCAGAGTCAGGTGAGCATCACTGCGTCTCTCCAAGCAAGTCTGAGCAATTTCCCTGGGGTGTCCTCATGCAGGTGAGTCATTGCATTGTAGCTCCCTTGCTGGGCAATGGCTGTTGATGGTTGTTTGACACCCTGTCTGGGTGTTGGTTACTTTCCTTGCTGTTGCCACTAGGGAGCTAATATTTGGCTGACTCCCCCACCTTGCAGCACAGTGACAACCACACTGCACAATTCTCATAACTTCATACGCACGAATGGTCTACATCTATGGGTAGAGAAATGACTTTCAGCAGATCATATCCTTTCCCTGATACCTTACAAGTCATGCTCTCTATGTAAGATCACGAAGACATGAAAATGAGGATTATGGGGGTTACAGCCGCTCCCCCAAAGGTATAGAATGTCACATAGATTCTATGTTCATTTGTTCTGTAACAGCATTACAGAGATCCAGTGACTGACCAATGGCATTTCCAAGTGCTAAAATAGCAAGCGGTGTCGGTCTCTCATTGGCCATCAGCGATTGAAGATGTGGTTTAATGAGCCGGAGCTTCAAGGCGAGGGTGGCTCTGTCCACTGCCTTCCGTTGCGCTGCTGGGCCCCAAGTCCCTGGTGGCCAATATGTGACGCTGGGAGAAGAGAGTGGGGTGGCAAGTGGCGGCAGGACTTTTGCCACCAGGGTCTAGCTGCCCAACTTCCTCCTGGTACTGCTGGCCCCCCGTCACCTTCAGGAAACCCAGGAACTAAGGCAGGAATAGGGTGAGGAAGCAAGTAAAGCCGAGCAAGGAAGGCAAAAGTGAATCTTGTCTTCATGGGCCGCTCACAGTGACGTCCTTTTTCTGTGCCACAGCTGACAACATCCCATACAGAAAAGCATGAGGCCAAAAAGAAACCGAGCAGCTGCTGAAGTAGTTCAGTTGGGAGCGTGCTAGACTAACAGGCTCTTCTATCCCCCTTTGTGCACGGGTGGGATGTTTTCTGAAAGTGCAGCAGTTCCTTTAACTGCCACGAGTCCCTCATTTCAGGCTATGCAGCAGGAAAAGGCAGCATGGGCTTCTGCACCGAGTTAGCCCACCTGACCTTTCATTCTTCTCTTGCTCTTTGTCAGCAAGGGGAAGAAAAAGAAGCTCTCCCTCAAGCTGGAGTCACAAGGGCGACGTAAGGACGACTTCCTGAGTGCCGGCTCCAGTCCTCTGCTCTGCCAGCTGACCTATTGAAGGGCTGCCACCACTTTCTCCAGGTTTGTCCATCGGTCTGTGTCAGGGTGAGCAACAGCCAAGCAGATGAAGTTTCTGTAGTGTAGTGGTTATCATGTTTGCTTAACACGTGAAAGGTCCCTGGTTCAGAAACATGCTGGCTTCCTTTTGCCAGATCCCCTTGCTGTTCAGGAAGGCCTCCTCCTTCTCGTATTGGCCTGTCTGTGGGATAACTCCAACCCCTGCATGACAGAGGGTGCTGACAGCAGTGGAGAAAGCAGCTTGGCGTCAGGCTGGAGAACCTAGAGGAGTGCGGCGTGTCACCTTTTGAAGGCTTGTGGCTTGGCCTCCTCTGCTGTTGGAGGTTGGCCGGTGGAGGCTGGCTCTTCCTGCTAGCCTCCTCTGTGTGACTTGCCAAAGGAGGAAGTGAGGCAGGAATGGGGGAAAAGAGGAAAGTTGAGCTGAGGAAGGCATGGCAGAAAGTAAGCACATCATTGCGGCTAAATGGGGTTAGTAGAGCATCACCATTCGTTCTGCAAAGCCGGGGGAGGTGCGGTTGGCTGCTGGGAGGCAGAATCATGTGCCTGCCTCTTGGCTTCCCAGGGGTGGCTCCTTGCAGCCCAGGAGAAGAAGGGGGGTTCTGGGTGAAAGGAAAACAAGCAAAACTGAGTCCAAGTGGAGAATGGCTGCTCCTTTATGGCCAACCTGGGGGCATGACTGATGTTTTTAGAGGTGGAGGCTGGGCTGGCTGTGAGCAACTGGGATCCAGGAAACCCCCGCCTGCCCTTCTGAGGGCCAAACCCATGGAGGTGCGGTTGGCTGCTGGGAGGCAGAATCCTGTGCCTGCCTGTTGGCATCCCAGGGATGGCTCCTTGCAGCCCAGGAGAAGCGGGGTTCTGGGGGGAAGGAAAAGCAGCAATGGCGAGGCTGAGTGGGCTCCTTTCTGGCCGACATGGTGGGCTGTGGGGGGCGGGGTGGGAGTTGCCTGTAAGCCGTAAGTGGACTTGGTGCAGTGAAAACCGCTGCTCCATTCTGGCTGACCTGGGGGCGCCATTAATGACATGGGAGTGGGGGCAGGGCGCTGGCTGTGAGCAAATGGGATCCAGGAAGCCCCAGCCTGCCCCTCCATGGGCCCAGTCTTCTTCTTCTCTCCTGCCACGGGGAGCCCGGCCTAGAGCCTGCCCAGCATGTGCTGCAGCTCGAGCATTAAGCCTTCCTGTGTGGCCTGTGCTGGAGCTGACCCTGGACCCCTGTGGGGCACTGTTGGGGGAAATCCCGACTGCAAATAATTCTGGCCACAAGACCAACCCATTGGGTCGAATGGGGCAAGCTGGAGGCCTGGTGCCTTAGTCCGTGGGGCCAGCAGGTCAAGCCATTTTCCTGCATGTGGGGGAGGCAGCCGCTGTGGTTCGCCCTTCCTGCTCCCGGCGCTGCTGCAGCCTAAAATCCCTGTCGGCCGGCAAGATGGGCTGGGAGCCTGGAGAGAGGAGGCAAAGGGGTGGCCCGAGCCCCCTCGGCCACTGCCCCTGCCCCAGGCAGCCCACAGAGACCTGATGCCTCCCCAAGTGACACACGGAGATGTGCCAGCAGCGCTAAGGCGGCTCCCTGCCCACTCTGCCCCCTCCCTCCCTGCCACACTGCTCCTGGAAGTGGCCGGCATATCCCTGCAGCCCTGAGTGCAAACGCCACAGCTGACGCGCCCCCGTATCCCACTGCCTAGGAGCCACTGCTGGAGGGGAGTGTGTGCCAGTCACTTTGGGAGCTGTGCTGCCCGAGGTAAGCACCTCCACCCCCGACCATCTCCTGCAGCCCTACCCCTGCCCCAGCACAGAGGCTCCCTGTGTCTTGAACAAGCACTTTCAAGGATTGGCCAAGAACTTCTGCTCTGTTTCTGTGAAAGAGGCACAAAAAAGGGAGCCCAACGGACAAGTTTAGTTCGCAAGCACAAACTGGCTGGGCCAAGCCTGGATCTCTCAGTTACTCAGAAGGCTCTTCAGCCAGCTCTCCCCAAAGGCCAGTCTCTAGAGGCTTTTGTGACAGGATGTACTTCAAAAGAGCTCCCTGTAGATCACATAGTCATCATTCATATATGGCTGTGATATGTCCTACAAACCATTCCATGTAAGTTATCATATGAAAAGTCATGATCTGCTGAAATCGGTTATTCTGTCCAAATATGTATAGCATGAGGGTGTGTGAAGTTATGCATTTTGCTGTATGGTTGTTACTGAAATAGGCTATAATTTTGCTAGTGACCCCTGCCGAGGAGGGTGTTCAACAGCCATGAATCAGCAGAGGAATTGTAATTAAGGGATTTCCAATTCAGTGACAGATGCCCAAACACAACACTGTGGGGACTGCTCAAGTCTATGACTCAGTTGCACAAGACCACACCAGGAGGATTCCCCAACCTAGTGACTCAGCAGAGCCCACCCGGACACGTCTGGGCAAGTGTCTTCTAGACACTTGAACTAAGGATATAAAATAGGAGACTGTGGCATCATGTTTTTTGCCTTTCTCCTCCCCCACCTATGCTGGAAGCAGCAGGAATCCTGAGAAAATGAAGGTCATCTGAGGACAGTAATCCAGGTTTTAGGGGGAATTCTATGTATTAAGGAGGGTAACATCCAGTAGGATGAGAAAATTGCTTGACCTAACTACTGCCTAGTGTAACAAGGTGTAAAGTTTAGATTTTGCTGTGGTCATACAGTGCTTAGTGCTCTGCGTTCTGGCCTCAAGAACCATGGATGCATGTTGAGTTACGATGACCTTTTCCTTGTCTCCACATTTCTTATGTGCCTCCTTCTGACACTTGTCAGAAAAAACAACTGGTTTCTTTTGCAAGCATTTGCATTGCAAGGCAGATGCAGTCTTCTCTGTTTCCGCAAAAGATTCACCAAAAGGTGGGAAGAGCAGACACATTTGTTAAGGCACTACTGGGAGCTGCATCCCTAACTCCACTTTACCCGGCAGGTGAGTCACCCAGCTTAGCCACGGTGCGACTCTCTGGGACTTTTCTCCCAACCGCTCCATTTTTCATCAATGACAATCAAAAGGAAGGTGACATGACATCTGTGTGTGAACATCTCCAGGGAATCACAAGGATGTGTGGCGCAGGCTCTCGTGTTGCAGCAATTGCAGTCGAAGCAACCGCCATGCCAATGCCAGTCATAGCAGCGTTTTCATCAACTCCAGGTTTGTGATTTGATTGTTTCCAATGCTTCTCTCCAAAGAAGCCTTTTCCTTAGCAAGCAATGACTTGGATACCAAGGGAGGCCTCTTCTGTTTCCTAGGAAGACACAGGAAAATGTGAGCAGAGGAGACAAAAGCCATACACCAAGGCACCACTGGGAGTTGAACCCAGGATCTCCTGTTTACTAGACAGGTGCTTTAGCCAGCTAAGCCATGGTGCCTGCCTGAAAAAAGTATTTGCAACTGTTTCATTTGATGGTTCAAGTCAGCACCTGCAAATTCTAACATACAGACGTTCCCCATTTCCCTCAAGACTTGCAGACCTTGAGGTGTCTGGCTCTCTGTGCACAGAAAGCCACAGCTGAGTAGACAGAGGGCTTCTAACATGTGCCTCTCTCATCAGTCACTGTGATCATATAATGGTTAGTGATCTGTGTTTCAGTCGCAGCAACCTCAGCTCAGTTCTGAGTCATGGTAACCTTTCCTTCAGCTCCAGACTTCTCATTTGCCACTTTCCATGTGTGGTGGGCTGTCTGCCCCAAACAAGCAGGAGAAAGATTAAGGCAGCCTTGAAGAGGCGGTGCAGAACCCAGCCTATCAAGAAAGTGCTTATTGGGAGAGCCAATCAGGAGAAGGCTTGCTGGAGCAGCCCATATATAAAGAGCTGCTCAGAACAGCAAGAGTTAGTCACTCCTTGGAGTTTGAGGAGGGAGGATTAGTTGCCAGGAAGGCAGGCAGGAAGCACGCACGCACGCACGCACGCACGCACGCACGCACGCACGCAGGCAAGCAAGCAGGGAGGGCACCATGATCAGAGTAGTGCTGGGGTAAGGGGTGCATGAGTGACCTCCTGGCTGACTACTGCCAGACTAAGGCCCTGATACAAAGGTGGAGGAAGGTTCTAGGTCTGTTGGGAAATGGTCCAGGGAAACAGATGGCAGGGTTGGAGGTTCACACCTTTTGCCTCAGTAGCCACCCAGCATGGGGGAGAGAACTGAGTGGGGCACAGCCAGAGGGCTGTGTCCATAAGAGGACACTGAAGTCCTGAGAGCAACATGGGTCCTAATGATAGAACAGATGGTGGCCAGACGCTACTAGATGAAGGCGCACCGGTGAACCAGAGCTAATTGCTAGGATGGTCAGCAGGAGGTGCTGCAGTGAGGCATGCCCCATGGCACCAAGACATAGCCACAAGGAAGGCTCTCTCTGTCTTGAACAAGCACTTAGAAGGATTCTGCTGACAGATCATTTCTTTTTCTGAAAACAGATACAAAAAAAGGAGCCAACAGACACACTAGGTTCAGCAAGGAAGAACTGTCGGGCCAAGCCAGGCTCTCCTGATTAGTAGGAAGGTTCTTCAGCCAGCTCTTCACAAAGATCACTATCTAGAGACCTTTTAATAGCCACTGCAGATGTTCACCACAAAAGAGATGCCAAAATGGAGTTCTCCACTGCCTGCAGCCATCACACTACCAGGAGTCCTGTGCACAGAGAGGCCCCTGGGGGGAGGGATAGCTCAGTGGTTTGAGCATTGGCCTGCTAAACCCAAGGTTGAGTTCAATCCTTGAGGAGGCCACTTAGGGATCTGGGGCAAAAATTGGTCCTGCTAGTGAAGGGAGGGGGCTGGACTCAATGACCTTGCAAGGTCCCTTCCAGCTCTAGGAGATTGGTATATCTCCAATTATTACCTTATTAGCCTGCTGGTGGGAAAGGCTTTGGTAGAGACTCTTCTGACACCACCCGTTCTCATATAGTGTTTAGCGCTCTGTGTTGTGGCTTCAGCATCCACAGATGCCAGTTTAGTTGGGGGACATTTTTCCTGTCTCCACATTTGTTTAATGGCTCCTTTCAACACTTGTCACCAAAAAGATCTGTTTCTTTTGCAAACGATGTGCAGCTAGGCAAAGGCAGTCTTCTCCATTTCCTCAAAAGATCACCAAGCTGTGGGGAGAGGAGACACATTCAGCCAAGCTGGATGCTGAATCTCCTCTTTATTCAGCAGGTGTCTGTGAAGGACACAAATCTCCACTGTGTAGAGGTCAAGAATAGGAGTTTATTACACACAGTGCTGGCGGAGTGGGCTTATTAGGCTCAGAGACACTGTTAATTAATTAATTACAATAGAATATATAGATTTTCCACGGGCAGGGGAAAGTGACAGGGTAGGCAGTTCCACACCCCGGGACAGGTTTTGCAGCAACACAAGATAGCACATTAGCCAATGATTAACAGATTAGCTAATGTCTCCACCCATGGTCTCAAGTTAACAAGTTAACATTTCATTAATACTTTGATAAAATGTTATTAGTATAAAATATATATGTTGAATTCTGATTTGGGATCCATAGGAATGGAGCAACTCCTTTGATTGTCCAACAGGTACATTCTTAGGGGTTAAAGCAAAGAAAGAGTGAAAGTATATGGCAATAAAGATTGTTTTCTGTGTGTCTTAAGGCAGGCATTGGTCCCTTGGAAGGGAGGTGGAAGGATGTCATATCTTATACTGACATGCCAACTTTTCATAAACTCAAGGTTGGATCTGTGGGAAGAATGTCTCCCTAGAGAAGAAACAAACACAATAGGAATAGGGATTCTTTGTTCAGTCTGCAATTCTGAATAAGACACAATCATTTAATTCTTAGCTCCAACACCTGGCAATTTGCTGACCAGGCCTATCTTAGCAAGCAAGGCTTTCTGTTTACCCAGCTTTCTCTTAGCTGGTCACTATTTGCTAGGCCTTTGGTCCTTAACCATACTCTGGACTTTGGGTCTGGAAAAGAACTGGCACAATCCATAGACCAGGTTGTTATATAAAATGCACAGGGATTTGAACCCTTCACATACAGTAATGGCAAAGTTCTTGGTTCAGGCTTGTAACAGTGATGGAATACACTGCAGGTTCAAATCAAGTCTCTGGAGTCTATTCAAAGCTGGGATGGGCCATTCAGTCATTTGTACAGAGCTTCAGTTTGTAGCAAAGTCCCTCCAGAGGTATGAAGCAGGATTGAAGACAAGATGGAGATGAGGCATCAGCCTTTTATAGTCTCTTGCCATATGGTCTTTGCTTTCTTTGTCCCAAGGACACTCTGTCTAGCACGTGGCATAGAAAAACCTTAGAGTTCTCTCCATAGGCAGGTCCCTGCTATCTTGCTGAGTCACAAGGCGTATCTGCCTTCTCTCAATGGGGCGATTGTATAGCTGATGGTCCTTAATGGGCCATCAAGCAGGCTAGACAGAACTGACACCGGAAGCAGAGCACAAGATTGAAATACGGGCAGCATAGAGCCAATATTCATAACGTCAACTACAATAATGATACACATCTAGAGATAGCATCATTATAATCAACCAATCAGAACCTCTCCATAGACCCCTTGCACGACACCTTTCTACAATATTGGCTGCAAATATAGAACAGTGGTCGCAACGGTGATCTATACAGTTACAGATTATGTCAATAACGTCACAGGAGGTGACACGGCATCAGTGAGACTGATACTGGAATACTGCCTTCAGTTTTGGTGTCCTCATTTGAAAAAGATGTTGTGAAACTGGAGCTGGGGCAGAAAGAGCCACCAAATGTTGTGAGGTCTGGAGGAAAATGCCTTTTAGTGAGGTATTGAAAGAGCTCAACCTGTTTAGCTGATCAAAAGAAGATTGAAAGGTGACTTCATTGAAGTGTTGAAGTGCCTTAATGGAGAGAAAATATTGGATATTAAAGGACTCTTTAAAATAGCAGAGAAAGGAATAACAAGACCCAATGGCTGGAAGGTGAAAAGAGACAAATTCATATTACAACTAAGGCACAAATATTCACCAGCGAGGATGATTCACCACAGGAACAAGCTACCAAGGAAAGTGATGGATTCTCCATCTCCTGATGTCGTTTAATGAAGACTAGATGCCTTTCTGGAATGTGTTTGCCCCCAAAGTAGCTCTTGTGTCCTACAGGAGGCCTGTGATATGCAGGGGGTCAGATTAGATGCTCTAATGGTCTCTTCTGGCCCTAAAGTCGACTAATTTCTGAAAAACTGAGTGTAGCATTGGGAGCAGCGTCTGATGTTTTCCTGTCTAGCCGGCTTGCTGCCTAGAACGAACGCTCCTTGATTGGGGTGATCCACAGGGCGTAACTCAAACCTCCACAGTGCCTGGCCAGGGGCAGGACATTAGCCCAGCAAGGGAGGGGTGTGGCAGTGACATCACAAAGGCCTTTTGCAGGACCTCAGACTATTGGTCCAAGGTGGGGGGGAGGTGGTGACCTCACAGAGAGATGCTGACATCAGCCAGGCAGGACAGGGGCGAGGGGCCAGGGAAACCTCAGAGACCCCTGTGGCTTTGCTGCAGCAAGTCTCCTTCTCCAGGTCTCTCTTTGAGGACTGAGGGAGTATTCGAGTTCACGGACGTGAGCGCCAGGAGGAACCTCTTTCGAGTTTTCTCCTTCCCTTTTAGTGATTTTACTAGAAAACAGCCGTCCCTGTTTAGAAGGTAAGAGCCTCCTGGAGGGAAGGGGTGTCATGGGGTGTCATAGTTCGGATGCCGGTGGCCCCCCATGTATGGAAGTTCCCACCCCCTGCTCTGTGTTCGCAGGGCCGGAGAGCAGCATTCCACGGCAGTGATTTGCTCCTGGCTGCCGGAGCAGAGCAGCAGGCTCAGCTGTCAGAAATTCCTGGAGCTAGGAAAGGGGAGGGGCCCAGCCTCTGTAGCAGAAATGCAGGGCAGGTAAGTTCACGGCGGGCATTGTGGGATACTGGCGGAGGCCAGTTATGGTGATTTAATGACCAGCAGCATTTACACTGGCACTCTGTCACTGTAAGTTTGCTGCAAAAAGCTCTAGGCCTCTCATCGAAGTGGTTTTATTTTGTCACCAAAACAGGGCAGTTTTTCCGCCAGACATGGCATTGCAGTGTGTACACCAGCCACACCAAGCTGCCGACCGAGGGAGCGTTGTGTGTTCTTCACACACCTGAGCAATATATTTCTGCTGAAACAACTTTGTAGTGCAGACCTGGCCAAAGATTCACTCACACACACAGCTTGCAAGGAAAACGTCACCTGCTCCTCTGCTTTGCAGAATCCAAACACAAGGAAAGCTTGTCAGGTCCTGGTGGAGATGGCAGGGAGTCAGGTGTGGGCAGACACTATATCTTATACCTAGGCAGGGACCATGGCTTAGCTGGCTTAAGCACGTGCCTTATAAACAGGTGATCCTGGGTTCCACTCCCAGTGGTGGCTTTGGGGGCACCTGCTATTGGGTACTGTCAGAGGACAAGATTCAGAGCTAGATGGGCCTTTGGTCTAGCCTAGTGTGGTTTTTCTCATGGTTTAAGTTACACTCACGGGCACTGATAATAGAGTTACTGAAAGTTTGGGAGTTAGGCGCTGATAGATCAGTGGTCCAAGCCCCTTGTAGACACCCCCCTCCGTCTGGGACAGGGGCAGGTCTGAGCTCTCGCACCAAACGCTCATTGTGGCTGCCAGAACCTGAGTGGCTCATTTCGTTTGCACCCTGGGTTGAGTCCTGCTTTGTGCACCGTGTCTGAGAATGAAAATCCTAAACCACCCTTTGAAATGACAAATGCAGCAGGACGTGTCATTGTCCCAGCCCCAAAGCAGACAGACCAATGGAGAAATGCCATCAAGTCTAAGGTAATACTTCACTGCAGTTTTACCATTTCCACTTGCTAACCTCCCTATCTGCCCAGCCCAGGTGTCCTCTGCCTCAGCTGCTGCTCCCGGCCTGCTCTAGAGTCAAACACGCAGGGCCCCCAGGGGAACAGAGGCTGGGACAGGGCAGCAGCCTGGGCTGGGCTGGGCAGATGCTGGGAGTTCTCGTTCCCTGAGAACTGGCCTGGCTCCCTTCTCAACAGCGAACAAATCAATTCCATGCCCCCTCCCCAGAAAAACCAGCCTGGAGCCAAGGGCAGCAGGGGCCGATTCCCTCTAGTTCCCAGCGAGGCAGGAGAGAACCCAGGGCCTTTTTAGCAGAGCTTATGGAACCAACGTGGGGAAACCAGCCTTTAATAACAGGCAGTTCAAGTTTAAGCTCAGTGTTTTTACAACCTTAAATCACCCTTCAATCGCAGTGTCACTATCCATAACATTGCTTCAGCCTTATAGGTTCCCAAGTGCAAAACTAAACATCTCTTCAAACACAAGCGAGTGCAGATCAGTCAGTGTTCAGAGTCATCCCACATAAAAGAATCATGTTGTGGTACATATTGGCCTCATCATGTGGCTGTTGCCTTTCCCTCCGCTCTGTTAAAAGTTTTGGTATTTTGCACAGAAACTTTTTTCCCTCAGAAGAGATCTGGGAACCAAGGCTGCCAGACAAACACCTTTAAGAGGAGGCGTAACCTGTCAAAAAATGATCTCCCTCCTTCAGTTCAGTGACAGCCTGAAACGTTACTTATCCCGGCAGAGCCGGAGGATTGAAATCAGCTACATCAAATCCCTGTGTAGCTAGCAGGAATGAACACAAACACGCCCTGGTATCTGAAGAGATGTTTAGTTTTACCCTTGGTAAACTAGAAGTCTAAAGGGAAGGAAGGAGGTGCCATATATAAAGAGTGAAACACAAAACAATTATCATAGTTATGCCCATAGTGACTGCAAAATATTTCTATATTCTTATCATCAGTGTATTATTTTCTCTGGCGTCTATACATTGACTATGCCTTGACCAAGAAATTTGAATCTTGATAAAATAATCGAATACCCCTGGTTAAGGCAATGGACTTGATACCCACTCGGGTGTCCCTACACAGGTTCAGGTACTGACAACAGTGCTGCCTTTTAGCCATAGCTTTTAATCAGGGCAATACATTGATCCTGTGAAACCATTTCCCAGCCAGAGTCCATCGCCCACATTCCTTAGGGCATTGGGCCACCATGTGGACGTTTCATTTCCCTCAATTTCACACAGACACAATTTCCTTTGCACAGGTCCATGAACAGCAAAACCTCCCTGTCTCTCTTGCCTGAGCCAGGGCATTAGATTCCATTGACACCTTCTCTCCTGCAATGGCAATGGTCATGCAGATGGGACGAGGCCACCTTCACCTCTGACAGTGAGATATTGGATCAGCTCTTTCTTTACGCTGCTGTTGTTAGTCCATGAAACATCAGGGATGGATGCAAGGCTGAGTTCATGCACCAACCCCCTGAAACATTTCAGCGCCCCAGAGAAATCCTGATTCCGGCTATTGGCATGATCTGGTGGAGATTCGAAGAGGAACGGGACGGTCTGAATTGTCAGTGTGGGGAATGAACAACAATCTATAGCAATGTCGTTATCCACAAACACACTCTAATCATGCTCCAGCCGGAAGGGAAATGGGCAGGAACTCTTGTTGTTCAGCCATGGACACACCTACACTAATGCACAGTCAGGAGTGTGCTGGGGGAGCTGGTCTGAGCAATGTGAAGTGACAATTCAGTGAGAACAGAATCATTGTGTAGTGAAGCACCTATACACCAAGTAGTTGTGGCCGAGTGGTAAAGGCGATGGACTAGAAATCCATTGGGGTCTCCCCAGGCAAGTTTGAATCCTGCCAACTATGGAAGCATCAGTGTATTGTCACTGCTCTTGTTGTAGTGCCTGAGCATCCACAGAGCCAGACCTGGTCTCACTCTGAGGCTGTCTACACTTAAAATGCTGCTGTGACACTGCTCTAGCACTGTGGAGTAGACAGTTGCTACAGTGAGTGGAGGGGTTTTCCATCCCTGTAATAGCTACATTGACAGAACAATCTGTCCTTTCATTTAGCACTATCTAACCATGGCTTAGGGCAGCTTAATTATACTGATTCCAGGGTTTTTCACACCCTGAAAGACGTACTTCTTAGAGGGGTTATCCCATCACCCTCCCATTCCCTGGTCCTTCTCGCATGACCTGAGAGCAGCAATACCCGCAGTTCAAGAGGTGCAAACAATTCCATGTTTATTGGGGTAAACTTCCAGCAAGCAATGATGCCAATTTCCTTCCTCCGTATCGCCCTTCCCAGCTCTGACACCACAGAGGCTTGTCTGTGTCCCTGTTCCCATTCCCTCTTCCTATTCCCCCCTTAGCAAAACATAACTCCAATTCCCCTGCCCCCATTCCATTCCCCCCCTTACTTCCTGATTGACTGCAGACTATACAGTAAAACTGGAGTTCTGCTTAGCTATACCTTAACCAATCATTTTACTGAAATGTAATTAACCAATCCTAACATATTGTAACATGATTATCTAACCAGTTATACCCCACCACCTGAATTGCTTTACACCCAACAAATTAATTATCCAGCAGACAGAAACAATCACAGAACCAGACAGAGATTATACAGACAAGCAATAGGAAAGTGGAGTCTACAGTGACAGAACAACAAAGAAATGAGGATTTCAGACCCCAGCTATTGATAAGTGAGTTGTTGCCAGACAGGATGCTATCATGGTAGAGGTTGTGGATGCTGGTTGCTTAACTGTCTGGCCCCCAGGGCAGGATTTTGAGGGTCTCAGAATGCCAGCACCCATCTTTTGTTCACTTAAAACGTGAGCAGGGAGATTCCAACACCGCAGAACTCATGGAACTCCAGGAAATGTGTAAATTTAGGTCCGGGTGAGTGTGCCTAAAAATCAGCTGTGCTGGAGAAGGGCTCTAAGAGTTGAAAGAGATGTGCCATCTTGGCCTCCCTAAAGAGTGTCATCAAATATGATGAAAACTAGGGTTGATAAGTCACATTCTTTGTAGCGTTAGGATTGTGGACTGGTCCAAAGTGCCAGTTTTAAGACTCTTTTTTCCTCTCTCTTGGGTGTTCTGGTTTCTGCATAGAGACGTGGTTTCAAATCCCACTCCTGACATGACCATTTTCTTTTATCTGGAGAAAATGGCCTCACTTCAATCTCCTTTGCAACAATAGAGCACCATTTGTTTAGCTTTTCTATTCCAGTAGTTGTGAGAGAAGTTCCAAACTAGGGGGAAACAGGGCCTTTTCTCTCGACCGATCAATTTTTGTCTTCCTTCATTCCAAGCCATTTTCTCAGATACAGCCGTATTTCCCACACTTTTTTGTTCAGCGTTCTTTGCTTTTATGAAATTTTAGGGTCATCATTTAATTGCCACACAACTGTACTTATGAAGTGAAACACAATATTTTTTGGATATTCTTGCAGAAGAGTTTTGCTTTCTGACCTGGAATTGAACAGGGGCTATCCAAGGGGGACAATGCTACTCCCTTTTCTTGCCTCATCCGAAAAAACATACATTCCTGATGCCCTTTGTTTCCTTGCCCTTTTTAGGGTAAATTTACACTTCTCAGAAGTAGAATCCTTTACAAAACCACTCAAAATCTCAGCAGTGTCATAAGCAATGGCTTCCGGAAACATGCCCAGCTTTTCTTTAATTTGGTGACACGGGTCCAGGCAAGGGACTGGATACAGGCCTGGATCAGAATCTTCATTACCAGAGCTAGAATTTCTATTTAAAAATAGCTATTTTTCTGCTGCTATTAGATTTCCAACACTGATTTCATTTTATACACATTTTTTGCATCTATTAAGGATAAATTGAACAAAAATACCACTTCTCTTTCCTCAACACCTGCATCATGAAGGGGAGCATTCCAAATAGGAAAGATCTTCTGTGGGGCATGGGTTACAAAAATGCTTCGGGAACCAAATACATGGGCACTTTGCCAAGTTAAAAATCACTTAATGTGGAATTCTCTCCCCAAATCATCTGAGAAAATACTGACTTAAATAATTGAACTACACTGTGATCATATACACTTCCTTCAGTTAATTGGGCTTCTGCTGTTGTTCACCATTTCAGAATAGAGATTTTAAATCACTGCTGTTTCTTTGTTAGCATGTGCAGTAAATTGGAGAGTTCTCCACTGTTGACAGAACTGCACTTGAACTTTCTCCGTGTCATCATGGAGGGGTGGGGAAAAAGCAAAGCTGAAGTGACAAATGAGGACTTTAGGAAATCGGTCATTTGTCTTCAATTCTCCAAGAAATCTGAGCTACGTCCTATCGAACTGAACTAATATCCAATTGGGTGAGCAAACAGCCTTCAGGAAAGAGAGAAACCCACATCACAGAGAGACAGAATACATGACAATGAAAGTATCAAGAGACATTCCAGGTTACATCTGATTATTTAGAATCAGGACAAGAGATTCTCCCATCACATTCTCCTCTGATCCATTCAAAGCAGCTTCACTCAGCACTCTCTCAATAGTCAGTTATATTATTTACAAAATTGTAAGCATCCCAGCATCCCATAATGGGGGACAAAATAGTCCTCTTGCCAGAAGTGGCTTTACCAATAGATGAAACCTGGAATTTAAATGCCAAATAATCACACTATGTTTGGGATTCATTTAAATTCCCCTTCCAGGTCTTTGACACTTTCATCTCCAGTCATAGCGACTCTGATATAGGACGAAAGAAATCAAAGCATCATCTCCAAGCACGGACAGCTGAGAACTCTTCCTCATATGACATTTTGAGAAGTGGAGGGATAGAATGTGATGAAAATAAACTCTGCACAGAGAAGCCAAAATTTAACAGTTCTGGAGTGATGGGGAAGGAGGGAATCTCTGAACCACCCCATCTCCTTCCAGTGTCACAGAGGCTGAAATGACACTTTTTTCCCCTGCTCCTCTTTATTTAACTATAACATGAAAAATTCCCAATGTAACTGCTCTTTAGCACAACCCAGAGCAACGTGAGAACAACTGGCAAGGATTCAATCTGTATCACTGGCGACTCTAACAATAACTTTGTAGTAGGAGGAAAGGTATAAATGTGATGCTCCCTGGTTCCTCATAGGAAGGGCACACTCCAGTTACTTGTGGGATAATTGAGTTGATAGAAAGGACAAATGGGCCCACCTCAAAAGAAGGCAAACTACAAAAGGCATAAATGGGCCACTCATCTGGCCAAGCTGAGGGATAACGGTGCTGCAAACAGTTCAAACAGATTAAAAAAGTTACTATATGGGAATCAGGAAAAGTATGAAAGAAAAAAAATTGATAGCCCTAGAGGGTTTTATGGTGTTCACTGCCCTTGCAGATTCTCTGATGGCTAATATGAGCTGAGTGCCAAGAGAAGGTTTTCCCACACTCACGGCATTCGTAGGGCCTGTCCCCTGGTGTGGATTCTCTGATGTCTAGAAAGGTGTGAGCTGTTAGTGAAGGTTTTCCCACACTCACGGCATTCGTAGGGCCTCTCCCCTGTGTGGATCCTCTGATGAACAGAAAGGGTTGATGTTTGAGTGAAGGTTTTCCCACACTCACTGCATTTGTAGGGCCGGTCCCCTGTGTGGATTCTCTGATGAACAGAAAGGGCTGATCTACAATTGAAGGTTTTCCCACACTCATGGCATTCGTAGAGCCTGTCCCCCGTGTGGATTCTCTGATGTTCAGAAAGGTTTGATCTTTGAGTGAAGCTTTTCCCACACTCACGGCATTCGTAGGGCCTTTCCCCCGTGTGGATTCTCTGATGTTCAGAAAGGTTTGATCTTTGAGTGAAGCTTTTCCCACACTCATGGCATTCGTAGGGCCTGTCCCCTGTGTGGATTCTCTGATGTTTAGAAACGTCTGAGCTGCGACTGAAGGTTTTCCCACACTCACGGCATTCGTAGGGCCTGTCCCCTGTGTGGATTCTCTGATGAACAGAAAGGGCTGATCTGCGATTGAAGGTTTTCCCACACTCACGGCATTCGTAGGGCCTGTCCCCTGTGTGGATTCTCTGATGTCTAGAAAGGGCTGATATGCGATTGAAGCTTTTCCCACACTCACGGCATTCGTAGGGCCTGTCCCCTGTGTGGATTCTCTGATGTTCAGAAAGGTCTGATCTGCGATTGAAGGTTTTCCCACACTCACAGCATTCATAGGGCCTTTCCCCTGTGTGGATTCTCTGATGATTAAGAAGGGCTGAGTAGTCACATAAGTTTTTTCCACACTCTGTGCATGTATTTTTTCTCTTTCCAATGATGATTTCCTGCTTTGTTGTGGTTTCCTTGAGGTCCTTCTGAGTTCCCTCAGAGGAAATACGTTTACCCATTTTCACACCCGGCTGATTTCCTTGTTCTCTTTCTGGTCTGTGCTGAATCTCACAGGAGTTTTCCTCCTCATGACTCCTGGACACATTGCTTTTTGATCTTTGCAATAATGCTCTGTGTTTATCCACTTGCTGAACATTTTTCTGCTGAGAATTCTGCTCCTCTTTCTCACATGCCATTGCATCACCTGCGGTGAAAAAGACAGAAACATCAAACAGGGATGAAAAGTGAAAAGCCAAAACAACCTAAGTGCTGGAGGGAGGTCAAATAAAAATCACAAACTGAACTCCCCCATACTCTTCCCCAAAACAGGAGAGAGGAGGGGATCAATTTGGCTTTCAAATGCCATCCAAATTCTCAGGGGGAAGGGAGGAAGCTACTGCCTGGTGTCTGCTAGAATCTACGGGAAGCCATGAGCTATAATTACCCTGAGAATATGACCCCTGCTGGCAACAATAATGAACTGAGAGACCTCTCAAGGGCTTGGTAGGGCATCCCAGATGTTTCCTTCAGGCACTTTCACACTCAGAGTTGGTTTAATGTTTCCTCACCTCTGCAGGAAGATCTCAGGGTCTGTTTTCCCTCTGAACCCTGCAGGTCTGAGACCCACGGCTCTTCCCCTTGTTCCAGCTGGGAGATCACATCAGGTTTGGAAAATGGAAACCCTGCTCAGATGAAAGAAAACAAAGGAGTTCCGTTGATTTCATAAAACTTTGTCATAAAAAAACATTCTATTAATTTAACTTTAATACTTAGTGTGACCCAGTGTGCCTGGGCTAGTCCTCACTGAAAATGCCAAGACCAGGGCAGGCTGAAAAAGGGAGAGCAGAGGCTCCCCAAACTGGTGGTTAACACGGAAGTTAAACTCACCAAGCAGTCACCAACTGTGCTTCTGATCCCCGACACTGGTTATCGAGAAACTGAAAAAAGAAATCACACGGCCCCCTTTATTGCATTCCAGTTCTCTGACTCCCAATCAGCACCTAGGTCCAGCACAGTGAGAGGTTATTTAAAAACTCTACTCACATAAACAAAGTGTTCTTCTGACCCCAGAGTCAGCCACATTACCAGGTCAGTATAGGTTTGGATCTTACTCAAAATACTACGATGCCAGCCAATCATTGGCATCTAAACTAAAGGTTTATAAGCAAGAAAGCATCTAAACTAAAGGTTTATTATAAAAGAAAAAGAAAAAGGGAGTTGTTAAATGGGAAAGCAGTCAGACACATTCAGAAATCTATACATCTGGTTCTTAGCAGTATTGGTGAGTTTCTGGCTTGAAAGGCTCTCTGGTACACATCCACATTATTCAGTCCTTTGTTCAAGCCTTCAGTTTGTAGAGAAGTTGCTCCAGAGGTAGGAAGGGGGATTGAAGACAAAATGGAGATGATGCAGCTGCCCTTTATATTCCTTTTGCCAAGTGGCTTCTAATTCCTGTGTCCCAAACACAAGCTTCACAGCACATGGCATGGAAAAGCCTTGGAGTTCTCAGTACACAGTGTGATACAGCGTGGCCAGAGGGCAGCAGGAGAGGGTTAGCAGGGAGCCTTATTCCCTGCAGAGGGAAGAAAGTTTGCTATAGATTAACTAGAGCACCTGAAGCCAATTAGAGCCCCAGCAGTCAGTCACCTGATAAAGACCCTTGCTCCAATCAGACAGGGAAGGAGCTGGAGGAGAGGGGATTGGTGTTGGAGCAGAGAACAGTTTGAAGGGAAGCAGAGGAAAGTTTGGAGAAGTGCTGCAGTGGGCTAAGAAGTCCAAGACCCTAGGTAAGGGGCACCTGGCTTGTACAGAGGGAGGGCAGGAAGCCCCCACAAGCTGAAGGGTAGGAGCGGGAAGTAGCCTAGGGGAAGGAACCATCAGTTCAAGTGGTTCACCACTAACCTCAGGGCCCCTGGGCTGGGACCTGGAGTAGAGGGCGGGCCCAGGTCCCTCCCTCTCCACTCCCCTCCTCAAGGACACTAGTGGGGTAATTAAAATACCGATTCAGAGGCAAGCAATGGCGCCCTGAACCTTCCCCAAAGAAGAGAGAGCGCGAGACCCAGCATAACATTACCGGCAATTTGCCACACGTGGTGTCAGGAGTGGGATCTGCGCGCTGGGGACTTAGACCAGGGTTAGGCAAAACCCTCCTATCCTTAAGATGGACGACGTGGTCAAGGCCCTTATACAAGCCACCGCGGCCCAGCAGGAGACTACCCGAGTCCAAGCAACCGCCCAACAGGAGGTGACTAGAATGCAGCAGGACCAATCATCTGTTGATGAGTCAGGCTGCTCAAGATCAAGCCCTGCTGAAAGACCTGGTGAACCAGATGAAGGCCCTTATGGAGCAGAATCGCAACTGTAAAGGGACCCGGACCGTACGGGCTAGCCATTGCCTACAGAAAATGACACGGGAGGATGATGTGGAGGCACACCTCCTGGCTTTTGAAAGAGCAGCCCTGCGGGAGGCCTGGCCCCGAGATCAATGGTCTGGTATCCTTGCCCCATTCCTGTGTGGGAAAGCCCAGAAGGTCAATTACGATATGGCTGCAGAGGCTGCAGCAGATTATTCCCAGCTGAAGGCAGAGATCCTGGCCAGGTTCGGCGTAACGACGGCATTGCGAGCCCAGAGGTTCCATGAGTGGCGGTATACGGAGGACAAGACACCCCGATCACAATTGTTTGACCTGATACACCTGACCCAGAAATGGCTGCGCCCTGAGGCCCTTAGCTCTGAGAAGATGATGGAGGTTCTGGTATTGGACCGGTATATGAGGGGGCTACCACCAGGTCTCAGGTCTTGGGTTGGCCAGAATGATCCCTCTACCTATGATGAGTTGGTCTCCCTCGTGGAAAGACAGCTGGCAGCCCGCGAACTGTTCCAGACCCCAGGCAGGGAGTCACGGCAATCCAGGAAGCCAACCCCAAACCCAAGGCCCCGGGCTTTCGAGAACTATAGGAGAACTGTAACCGGGAGGAAAGACACCGAGGAATGGCTCGAGGCCAGGAAGGGACCTTGGGGGTTTGGGAAGAGAGGTGGGGGGGCGGCCAAACAGTCCCAGGCAGAGGGTGACAACCGGAATAAGGGGGCGGTGTTATGAGTGTGGGGAATTGGGGCATATACCAGCCCAATGCCCCAACAAGGAAGAACCTATGCAGTGTAATCTGGGGAATTACGGGGAGCAATGTGGCCTAATCGGTCTGGTAGGGGTCACAATGACCTCATATGGATATACCAGACCAGTAAAAATGAATGGTATAAAGACCATAGCATTAATAGATTCCGGGAGTGCTGTCACGCTGGTCTCAGGGAAGTTGGTGGGAAAAGACCAACTAACCCGGGCCAAAAACACAGGGGTAACGTGCATACATGGCACTGTGAATTTTTACCCTACAATCCCGGTGCAGATTGAGATCCAGGGGAATACTACCAGGGTTTCTGCAGGGGTGGTCCCCAAGCTCCCCTACCTTGTTTTAATTGGTAGACTTCCCCGGGTTTAAGAGCTTACTTACCCCAATAGAGCCAGGGGAGGGTAGCAACCCCCAGGCTGAGACGGAGGCACCTACAGATAGCATCAGCCCAATGTTTGCCAAATTTGCTCCAGGGTTATTCTCATCCCCTGGGAAACCCCGAAAGTCTAGGTGAGAACGAAGGGCAGATAAAAGATTAGGGACCAGGATTCTAGCAGAGAATCAAAAAACTTCCCTTGTGGGTAGGTGAACCCGCTCAGGAGAGCAGGAGATAATTCAGGCCAAGGAAGACTCGGAGGCGGTTCCTAGCCCAAGTGGGAGCACCCCAGGGGGAAGAGTAGAAATAGGCCCCCTAGAATTAGGTCAGTTGGGTACTGCACGTGAGACTTTTGGGCAGGATCAGGCCGATGATCCGTTATATGCAAACGTGGAGGAGGTAGTGGAAGTGAATGGTGTGCCTGTGGAAGGAAAGATCAAAGGCCCAAGGCCATATTATGTGCTCAAACGCGATCTTTTGTACAGAATAGAGCAAATACGAGGGGAAGAAGTAGAGCAACTCTTAGTCCCACGGAAACACATAAGGGCAGTACTAGAGTTAGCTCACAGCCATCTATTTGGGGGACATCTAGGGGTAGACAAGACACTAGATAGAATCCTAAGGAGGTTTTATTGGCCAGGGATACGAGCAGAAGTCCAGCGTTATTGTGCCTCCAGCCCTGAATGCCAGTTGCATAGCCCCCGACCTCACTTGCGGGCCCCATTAGTACCTTTGCCTATTATTGACGTCCTTTTCGAGAGGATAGCCATGGACATAGTGGGCCCATTAGAAAAATCGGCATGGGGCCACCGAAACGCACTAGTCATCCTTGACTATGCCACGTGGTATCCAGAGGCCATTCCTTTAAGAAACCCCACATCCAAGGCAATAGCAAAGGAACTACTACAGGTATTCACCAGAGTGGGCATCCCTAAGGAGATCCTGACAGACCAAGGAACCCCGTTCATGTCAAAACTAATGAAAGACTTATGTGCCCTGCTCCGCATCCAGGCCATACAGACCTCAGTCTACCATCCACAAACAGATGGACTGGTCGAGCGATTTAATCGTACCCTTAAAAGTATGATCCGGAAGGTGGTAGCACAGGATGGAAAAGACTGGGATACCCTTCCACCGTATTTAATGTTCGCTATACGGGAAGTCCCCCAGGCGTCCACGGGTTTTTCTCCCTTTGAACTATTATATGGACACCACCCATGCGGGATATTAGATATCGCCAAGGAAGACTGGGAGGAACAACCCAACCAGGAAAGAATGTCACTGAGCACATGACACAGATGAGAGAGCGAATAACTCGAGTAACTCCGATAGTACGGGAACATTTGGAAAAAGCACCAGAGGCCCAGCGGACATATTACAACCGTCGGGCGAAAGTACGGAGATTTCAGCCAGGGGAACGGGTGATGGTGTTAGTGCCGACAGCAGAAAGCAAACTTCTAGCCAGCTGGCACGGACCATGAGAGACAGTGGAAGCCATTGGGGAAGTGAACTATAAGGTTAGACAACCAGACCACCGAAAGCCAGAGCAAATCTACCACGTCAACTTACTGAAGCCCTGGCATGAACGAGAGACGTGTCTGGTCATTCGAGGAGCTCCACCTCAGACAGACGACCCTCGGGGACAGGTAAAGATATCTCCTGAATTAACCCCAGAATAACGAACAGAGGTCATTGAAATGATCCACCGGAATCAGGACGTATTCTGTACACAACCGGGACGAACGACACTAGTCCAACATCATATTGTCATCAGCCCCAGAGTAAGGGTGACGTTAAGACCATACCGAATACCGGAAGCTAAAAGGGAAGAAATTAGGATGGAAGTGAAGAAGATGCTGGAACTCAGGGTCACTGAAGAATCCCACAGTCAGTGGTCCAGTCCGATCGTCCTAGTCCCCAAGCCTGATGGCACCCTGAGGTTTTGTAACGACTTCCAGAAATTGAATGAAGTATCCCACTTCAATGCCTACCCGATACCACGCACTGACGAGCTAGTTGATCAGTTAGGCAAGGCCTGATACCTAATCACTCTGGATCTGACCAAAGGACATTGGCAAATTCCCCTGGCCAAGGATGCCAAGGAAAAGACTGCCTTCTCTACACTCGATGGCCTGTTTCAATACACTGTCCTCCCTTTCGGACTCCATGGGGCCTCTGCAACATTCCAACGACCTATGGATAAGTTACTACGACCCCATGCCAAGTATGCCACCGCCTATCTAGACGACATAGTCATAGATAGCCCTGACTGGGAAACGCACCTAGGAAAAGTAGAAGCAGTGCTGGACGCCCTGCGAAAGGCCGGTCTCACTGCTAACCCTCTCAAGTGGGTGATAGGACTAGCTGAGGCCAGATACCTCGGACATGTAGTAGGGAGAGGTTTGGTAAAACCCCAATGGAACAAAGTGGAGGCAATACAAGGTTGGCCTCGACCAATCTGCAAACAGCAGGTCAGAACGTTTTTAGGGATAGTAGGATTCTATCGGAGATTCATCCCTCATTTTGCCACAAGAGCAGGGCTATTGATGGATCTGATAAAAGCTTGAGGCCCCGAGATAGTTAAGTGGACCAATGCAACTGAAGAAGCATTTGTAGATTTACGGACAGTCCTATGCTGCCATCCAGTACTCATAGCCCCAGACTTCGAGAAGGAATTCATCCTACAAACGGATGCCTCGGAGGTGGGGCTTGGTGCCGTCCTTTCCCAGATGGTAGGGGAGGAGGAGCACCACATCTTGTACTTCAGCCGGAAGCTCCTCCCCAGGGAACAAAAGTACGCTGTTGTCGAAAAGGAATGTCTGGCAATAAAATGGGCTATGGAGACTCTCCACTACTATGTCCTGGGGCGGCGGTTTACCCTCGTGACAGACCATGCCCCACTCCAGTGGATGCACAGGAACAAGGAGAGGAACGCTAGAGTGACGAGGTGGTTCCTCTCTCTGCAGCCTTTCCATTTCCGGGTCCAGCATAGGGCTGGAAGCCAACATGGCAACGCTGATGGCCTAGCGCGACGGCACTGCCTCTCGTCCCAAGTAGCCCAACCCCTTGGTGTTGAGCTGGGGGGGGGATATGTGATACAGCATGGCCAGAGGGCAGCAGGAGAGTGTTAGCAGGGAGCCTTATTTCCTGCAAGGGGAGGAAGGTTTGCTACAGATTAACTAGAGCACCTGAAGCCAATTAGAGCACCTGCAGTCAGTCAGGTGATAAAAACCCCTGCTTCAGTCAGACAGTGTGGGAGTTGGAGCAGGAAGGTTTGGTTGGAGCAGAGAACAGTTTTGAAGAGAGACAAAAGGAAAGTTTGGAGGAGTGCTGCGGTGGGCTGAGAAATCCAAAGACCCTAGGTAAGGGGCACCTGGCTTGTGTAGAAGGAGGGCAAGAAGCCCCTCCACAAGCTGAAGGGCAGGAGAGGGAAGTAGCCCAGGGGAAGGAACCGCCAGTTCAAGTGGTTCACCACTAACCTCAGGGCCCCTGGGTTGGGACCTGGAGAAGAGGGCGGGCCCAGGTCCCTCCCTCTCAACTCCCCTCCTCAAGGACACTAGTGGGGTAATTAAAATACCGATTCAGAGGCAAGCAATGGCGCCCTGAACCTTCCCCAAAGAAGAGAAAGCACGAGACCCAGCATAACAGTACCGGCAATTTGCCACAGTATTTATAATATAATAATAATATAAAGTGTCTCTCAATTCCATACAGTGTCACTTAATAAACCAGTAAATTCCCAGGACCGGTTCCTCAGGTGTTTGAAGATGCCGAACACCTTGTTTGTGAGGGAGTATAACACCCACATATATGTTGGGAACACACAGACACTGTGCTAGTCTGTTCCCCTATGTTCACTCTTCTAGAAAATTATGATCAAGTTTGTTCATAGTATGTGTCAGGGCTGAATCCCCACTCTGTCACTCTGAGTGCAGAAAGTGGGGGCCCGACAGGATTCTACAAATTAATTTTTGCCACTCTAGGCTTGTATTAAACCCCCAAAGTTACAGCTTTTCTCTGACCTTGGCTTGGTAAATGCTGCCACCACCCAAATGCAAAAAAACCCCAAACCCTTGGACCCAGGAAGGAGCACTTGAGGGTGCCCCATAGGGAAGAATTCTCAAGCCCTTTCACCTCCCCTCCAGGAAAGAGCTGAGAAAGAAAACAAAGGAAATTAGCTGTGGCTAGCAGCTAATCAAACACACATAAACCTCTTAGGACACCAAAAATCCAATCCTGTTCTTAAGAGGTCAATTTTATTAAAATTGAAAAGTAAAACAATACATCTGGAACTTAGGCTTTTGCTAGATCTTAAAAGAAAATTTTTGTAAGCACCCAAAATAGCTTTCTTGGGGGTTCAGCTTAAAGCTTACAAGCAAACACACACATCTGGGAGAGCACCGAGGAGATCCAAAAGCCAAAATAAAAAATAAACCTGATTGTGTCTGTCTAAACATTCCCTGGCCAAATCATTTCTTCTAGGTATGGAAGATGAATTTTCATACCTGCTTCAAGCCATACACAGCATTGCTACTCCGTGTCGCCTTCTCCGAAGAACAAGAGACAAAGGGAAAGTTACTTTCCCATTTAAAAAAGTTCTAGCCTTTCCATTGGCTCTTTTGGTCAGGTGACCAATCCTTTTTTTTTAAAAAACCCTGTTGGCTTGTTAACCCTTTAGAGGTAAAGCAAGCAAAGAACTCGCACCAACAGGGATTTTACAGCCCACTGGCTGGCTGGGTGTTTATAAAAGGGAGATCCCTCCCCTCCCCTTCATTTATCACTGTAGGGCTTGTGAGGTACCATTTGAAAAGACATAATATACTGAATATCCTCCTGTTAAACTGTGTAGCAACATTGTATGGAAAGTGATGAGATTTTATGGTATGATATTACTGAAAAAGCTGCAGCCCTAACCTTAAGTTCCTCAGAGACAGCAAGGCAAACAGCTGGTCAAATAGCCATTCTCCACCAGGGGGAAGGTGTGAAGATGACATTTACATTCCATCACAGGGACACTTGAAGCTTGTATCTATGACAGCCTGTCACCATGACTCAGCTGAGAACTGAAGTGGTTTCTAGTACAAAGGACTGAATTATAAAAAGAGGTGAGGAAAATGCATGAGACTCTCTCTCTCCCCTTTTCCTCTGCTCATGACAACTCCTGAAGAACTGAATGTGGGCGGCAGGGGCAGGTTAGGGGGAGTCCTGGCTGAAAGGAAAACCAGCCTGTCTCAGCAGATGGTGAGAGAAACATTTCTTTTAAATCCCTTTTAGCTTGTTAAGTTAAACATTAGTTTGTGTTTTATCTTGCATTTCTTTGGTAAACAATTCTGACTTTTATGCCTCATTACTTGTAGTCACTTCAAATCTTTTTTTTCAGTAGTTAATAATTTTGTTTCCTTTTTTTTAATCAAACCAGTGTGTTTGGATTAAAGTGTGTTGGAAACTCCATCTGGGATAACAAGGCTGGTGCATGTCATTTTCCACTGATGAAACAACAGATTTCATATGAGCTCCCACTGTTCAGGAGTGTGCTGGACAGTGCAAGATGCACATTTCTGGGGGAAGTCTGGGAGCAGAGAATTTTCTGGGGTTCTCCTGTGGGGTACTGTAATTTGTGAGTCACTGACTAGCAGCACTCAATACTGTGCAGCTGGGAGCGAGTTACATGCTGGAGACTGCGTGTGAACTGCCCAGGAGTGGCTGCTCTCACAGTAGAGCAGTGTAAAAGGCACCCCAGCTTGGGGAACTGAGGGGATACAGCTGTTAACAGTCCAGATTGTACTGTGCTTAATGTCACAGACACTCAATTTCAAAGAGTCTCCTAAAACACACAGAAAGTAAATCCACGTCCCAGAAATCGAAGTCTCCCTGGCACTGCTTCTTGCTGACAGATGGGTCCAAAGACAAAGACGGAGTCCTGGGGAAGCTGGAAACATAAGCGTGGGGCTCAGTGCAGAACGGGAACAGGAAGGGCAGGGATATTATTGAATGCAGGATCTCAGCAGTGCTAGATGTCAGGATAACACCTATTGCAGCCCATTGGCAAACATAATCCCAAATATACATATAAAATGATGGGGTCTAAATTAGTTATTTCCATTGATTTATACAAGGGCAATAAGATATTCTCTGTATTACTGTCTATCCCTTTTTAAATAATTCCTAACATCCTGTTTGCTTTTTTGACTTCCTCTGCACACTGCTGGATGTCTTCAGAGACACAATGACAAAAATATCTTTTTCCTGATCAGCCTAATTTTGCCCCCATCATATTGTATGTATAGTTGGGGTTATTTTTTCCAGTGTGCATTACTTGACATTTATACACATTTGCCATTTTGCTGCCCAGTCACTTAGTTTTGTGAGATCTTTTTGAAGTTCTTCACAGTTTGCTTTGGTCTGAACTATCTTGAGCAGTTTAGTATTGTGACGTTATTGATATAATCTGGGACCATATTTGTAGTGGCACCAAATCTTATGTAAAGGGGGTCATATAAGGTGTCCAAGACCAGGTTATGGGTTGCTGGTTATAATTATGGTGTCTATATGTATGTATCATTTTGTAGTTGAAGTTATGAGTATTGGCTCTATACTGTCTGTATTTCCAACTTATGCTGTGCTTCTGGGAGACATCCCAGACAAGCAGGTGTTAGCTGTGCCTAGCCTGCTTGATGGCCCATTAAGGACCATCAGCTATTCAACTGACCCATTGAGAGAAGGCAGATACGCCTTGTAACTCAGCAAAGTATGCAGGGACTTGCCATGTGACTCCAGACTCCATTTTGCTGTAATTTTCCAGAGTAAGAACAAAGAAGTGTTCTTACACCTGGAAAAGCCTATAAAAGGCTGATGCCTCATCTCCATCTTGTTTTCAATCCTGCTTCTTACCTCTGGAGGAACTTTGCTACAAACTGAAGCTCTGAACAAAGGACTGACTGACCCATCCCAGAGGAGGATGTACTCCAGAGACTTGATTTGAACCTGCAGTTTACTCCATCACTGCTACAAGCCTGAACTAAGAACTTTGCCATTACTGCATGTCATTGATTCCATTTAAGCAATTCTAGCTCTCAGCTCTATCTTTTTCCTTTTATGAATAAACCTTTAGATTCTAAAGGATTGGCAACAGCATAATTTGTGGGTAAGATCTGATGTGTATATTGACCTGGGTCTGGGGCTTGATTCTTTGGGATCAAGAGAACCTTTTTCTTTTATTGGGGTGTTGGTTTTCATAACCATTCATCCCCAGGACGAGTGGGATTGGTGGTGATACTGGGAGACTGCAGTGTCTAAGGAAATTGCTTGTGTGACTTGTGGTTAGCCAGTAGGGTGAAACCAAAGTCATTTTTGTCTGGCTGGTTTGGTTTGCCTTAGAGGTGGAAAAACCCCAGCCTTGGGCTGTAACTGCCCTGTTTTAAGCGATTTGTCACTCTCAGTTGGGTCCCACCAGAACCACATCATCACAAGTATCATCTGCAAACATTGCCACCTCACTGTTTACCCCTTTCTCCAGATCATTTATGAATATGTTGAATAGGATTGGTCCTAGGACTGACCCTTGGGGAACACCACTAGTTACTCCTCTCCATTCTGAAAATTTACCATTTATTCCTACCCTTTGTTCCCTGTCTTTTAACCAGTTCTCAATCCATGAAAAGATCTTCCCTCTTATCCCATGATAACATAATTTATGTAAGAGCCTTTGGTGAGGGACCTTGTCAAAGGCTTTCTGGAAATCTAAGAATACTGTGTCCACTGGATCCCCCTTGTCCACATGTTTGTTGACACCTTCAGAGAACTCTAATAGATTAGTAAGACATGATTTCCCTTTACAGAAACCATACTGACTTTTGCTCAACAATTTTTGTTCTTCTATGTGCCTGACAATTTTATTCCTTTACTATTGTTTCAACTAATTTTCCTGGTACAGACGTTAGACTTACCAGTCTGCAACTGCCAGGATCGCCTCTAGAGCCCTTTTTAAATATTGGCGTTACATTAGCAATCTTCCAGTCATTGGGTACAGAAGCCGATTTAAAGGACAGGTTACAAACCATAGCTAATAGTTCCCCATTTTCACATTTTAGTTCCTCCAGAACTCTTGGAAAATACCATCTGGTTCCGGTGACTTGTTACAATAAAGTTTATCAAGTAGTTCCAAAACCTGCTCTATTGATATTTCAATCTGTGGCAGTTCCTCAGATTTGTCACCCCCAAAAGGTTTGGGAATCTCACCAACATCCTCAGCCATGAAGACAGAAGCAAAGAATCCATTTAGTTTCTCCGCAATGACTTTATCGTCTTTAAGGGCTCCTTTTGTATCTCAATCCTCCAGTGGCCCCACTGGTTGTTTAGCAGGATTCCTGCTTTTGTTATTACCTTTTGAGTTTTTGGCTAGCCCCTTCTTCAAACTCCTCTTTGGCTTTTCTTATTACATTTTTACACTTAATTTGGTAGTGTTTATGCTCCTTTCTATGTACCTCACTAGGATTTGACTTCCACTTTTTAAAAGATCACTTTTTATCTCTCACTGCTTCTTTTACATGGTCATTAAGCCACGGTGACTCTTTTTTAGTTCTTTTGCTGTGTGTTTTAATTTGGGGTATATATTTAAGTTGGGCCTCTAATATTGTGTTTTTGAAAAGTGTCCATGCAGCTTGCAGGGATTTCACTCTAGTCATTGTACCTTTTAATTTCTGTTTAACTAACCCCCTCATTTTTGCATAATTCCCCTTCCTGAAATTAAATGCCAGTGTTGAGCTGTTCTTCCCACCACAGGAATGTTAAATGTTGTTATATTATGGTCACTATTTCCAAGCGGTCCTGTTATAGTTAGCTCTTAGACTAGATCCTGCACTCCACTCAGGACTAAATTGAGTGTTGCTTCTCCCACTGCGGGTTCTTGTACCAGCTGCTCCAAGAAACAGTCATTTAAAGTATCCAGAAATTTTGTCTCTGCATTTTGTCCTGAGGTGATATGTACCCAGTCAATATGGGAATAATTGAAATCTCCCACTATTATGGAGTTCTTTATTTTGATACCCTCTCTAATCTCCTTTCGCATTTCATCCTCACTATCACTGTCTTTGACAGGTGGTCGATAACAGAGCCCTATTGTTATATTCTTATTAGAGCATGGAATTACTATCCATAGAGATTCTATGGAACATGTGGTTTCATTTAAGATTTTTACTTCATTTGAGTTCACATTTTCTTTAACATACAGTGCCACTCCCCTCCCCACCCCCCGAGTATGGGGGGAATCCAGTGGACATAGTGTACTTAGATTTCCAGAAAGCCTTTGACAAGCCTCTTACGTAAATTAAGCTGTCATGGGATAAAAGGGAAGGTCCTTTCATGGATTGAGAACTGGTTAAAAGACAAGGAACAAAGGGTAGGAATTAATGGTAAATTCCCAGAATGGAGAGGGGTGTTCCCCAAGGGTCAGTCCTAGGACCAATCCTATTCAATTTATTCATAAATGATTTGGAGAAAGGGGTAAACAGTGAGGTGGCAAAGTTTGCAGATGACTCTAAACTGCTCAGGATAGTTAAGACCAAAGCAGATTGTGAAGAACTTCAAAAAGATCTCACAAAACTAAGCAATTGGGCAACAAAATGGCAAATGAAATTTAATGTGGATAAATGTAAAGTAATGCACATTGGAAAAAATAACCCCAACTATACATACAACATGATGGGGGCTAATTTAGCTACAACGAGTCAGGAAAAAGATCTTGGAGTCATCGTGGATAGTTCTCTGAAGATGTCCACGCAGCGTGCAGAGGCGGTCAAAAAAGCAAACAGGATGTTAGGAATCATTAAAAAGGAGATAGAGAATAAGACTGAGAATATATTATTGCCCTTATATAAATCCATGGTACGCCCTCATCTCGAATACTGTGTACAGATGTGGTCTCCTCACCTCAAAAAAGATATTCTAGCACTAGAAAAGGTTCAGAAAAGGGCAACTAAAATGATTAGGGGGTTGGAGAGGGTCCCATACGAGGAAAGATTAAAGAAGCTAGGACTCTTCAGCTTGGAAAAGAGGAGACTAAGGAGGGATATGATAGAGGTCTATAAAATCATGAGTGATGTTGAGAAAGTGGATAAGGAAAAGTTATTTACTTGTTCCCATAATACAAGAACTAGGGGTCACTATATGAAATTAACAGGCAGCAGGTTTAAAACAAATAAAAGGAAGTTCTTCTTCACACAGCGCACAGTCAACTTGTGGAACTCCTTACCTGAGGAGGTTGTGAAGGCTAGGACTATAAGAATATTTAAAAGGGAACTGGATAAAGTCATGGTGGCTAAGTCCATAAATGGCTATTAGCTAGTATGGGTAAGAATGGTGTCCCTAGCCTCTGTTCGTCAGAGGATGGAGATGGATGGCAGGAGGAAGATCACTTGATCATTGCCTGTTAGGTTCACTCCCTCTGGGGCACCTGGCATTGGCCATTATCGGCAGACAGATACTGGGCTAGATGGACCTTTGGTCTGACCCGGTACGGACGTTCTTATGTTTTTATGACCTGCTCTGTCCTTCCGATATATTTTGTACCCTGGAATGATTGTGTCCCATTGATTGTCCTCACTCCACCAGGTTTCTGTGATGCCTATTATGTCAATATCCTCCTTTAACAAGAGGCACTCTAATTCACCCATCTTATTATTTAGACTTCTAGCATTTGTGTACAAGCACTTGAAAAACTTGTCACTGTTTATTTGTCTGCCCTTTTCTGATGTGTCAGATTCTTGTGTGTGTGAATGATCTGGCCCCTACTTTATCCTCTTTCAGCCTCTCTTCCTGACTAGAACTAGAAAATCTCTATCACTAGACTCTCCTCTAAGACAAGCCTCTGTCCGATCCACAAGCTCCTCTGCAGCCATTGGCTTTCCCCCATCTCTTAATTTAAAAACTGCTCTGTAACCTTTTTAATGTTAAGTGCCAGCAGTCTGGTTCCACTTTGGTTTAGGTGGAGCCCATCCTTCCTGTATAGGTTCCCCCATCCCCAAAGTTTCCCCAGTTCCTAATCAATCTAAATGCCTCCTCTCTACACCATCATCTCATCCACCCATTGAGACTCTGAAGCTCTGCCTGCCTACCTGGCCCTGTGCGTGGAACTGGAAGCTTTTCTGAGAATGCCACCAGAGAGGTCCCAGATTTCAGTCTCTTTCCTCGCAGACTAAATTTGGCCTCCAGGACGTCTCACCTACTCTTCCTTATGTCATTGGTGCCTACATGTACCACGACCACCGGCTCCTCCCCAGCACTACACATAAATCTATCTAGATGCCTCGAGAAATCAGCAACCTTTGCACCAGCAACCTCAGCAACGTTTGCACCAGGCAGACAAGTCACCATACGGTTCTCCCGGTCATCACAAACCCAGCTATCCTTGTTTCTAATGATCAAATCTCCCATTACTAACAGCTGCCTTTTCTTAATGCCTGGGGTTCCTTCCCCGGAGAGGTAACCGCAGTGCAAGAGGTTACTCCAACACCATCTGGGAGGAGGGTCCCAACTATGGGAAGGTTTCCCTCTGCTCCCATTGACAGCTCTCCTTCCCTGGGCCTTTCATCCTCCTCAACAGCGCAGTGGCTGTCTGACCAGAGGTGGGAGAAATCTACAAGTGTCCCGGAAAAGCCTCATCAACATACTTCTCTGCCTCCCTTAGCGTCTCCAGTTCCACCACCCTGGCTTCCAAAGCCTCCACGCGGTCTCTGCGGGCCAGGAGCTCCTTGCACTGAATGCACACGTAAGCCACCCGCCCACAGGGCAGGTAATCATACATGCTACATTAATACGAACATAAGAACGTCTGTACCAGGTCAGACCAAAGGTCCATCCAGCCCAGTATCTGTCTACCGACAGTGGCCAATGCCAGGTGCCCCAGAGGGAGTGAATCTAACAGGCAATGATCAAGTGATCTCTTTCCTGCCATCCATCTCCATCCTCTGACGAACAGAGGCTAGGAATACCATTCTTACCCATTCTGGCTAATAGCCATTTATGGACTTAGCCACCATGAATTTATCCAGTCCCCTTTTAAACATTGTTATAGTCCTAGCCTTCACAACCTCCTCAGGTAAGGAGTTCCACAAGTTGACTGTACATTGAGAGCAATAAACAGGATAGCCCCCACTCTGCTGCTGGGCTTCTGCCTGCATTCTCTCTTACAGCTACCTAGGTTAACAGGGTTTTTGTTTCAATCAAGAAGTTTGTATTATAGCTTAAATGTTTGAAGAATGGCAAGAGTACCTCGCCCCTTCCTACTCCCCTTCCAAACTCCCTCACGAAACTCCCCATTAGCAGCCCTGTTTGAAAAGCTCCCTGGTCACTTGCTCAGTGCTTTACAAAGCACTCCCCTATCACATACCCCCCAGCCCCTGCTTGAGCCACTCAGGGTAGGGGGCTGGGAGGACCCCCAGTACCCCAGCCCACCCTCCCAGCCCCCAGACTTGACTCCTGCATCCCCTCCCACATAACGAGCCCTCACACCCCATGCTGACTCCTGCACCCCCTCCATCCTCACCCGCACCCTGAGCACCAAATGGGAGCTCCTGCACACACACCCTCTACATTGCCATCTGCACCCCTCACACCAAATGGGAGCTGCCCCAGGTAAGCACTTCACACCCCAACCTCCTGCCCCAACCCTGAGCCCCCTCCTGCATCCTAAAATCTGGCCAGAACCTGCACCCCGATCTCCAGCTGCTCCTGCACCCTAACTCCCTCCCAGACCCTGCACCCGCAGCCCTGACTCCTGCACCCCTCCCACACAGCCTCCTGCCCACCCTGACTCCTGCCCCCCCCCACATCCCCACCTGCATTGCTCGCGTGACACAGGAGCTGCTCCACACCCCAACCCTCAGCCCCCTCCCACACCCTAACTCCTGGCCAGACCCTGCACTCCAACATTTTTAATTTTTAATAAAGGGCTCTTATCCAAAGCGCTTTAAAATAGTTAGCTAACGGCACAAACAATATATGGAAAGATCATTAAGTGGTGCACCAAGACTCTCAGCGATTTTCAAGTGGTCTGTGGAAAAATCGGTTAGATGACAAAAACAATCAAGGTACCTCACTTTATTTTCATTTATTTCCTATTACTTATAGGAGGAGGAGGAGGAAGGAAAAAAGAATGAAAAATGGGGGTGGGAGGGAAATGAAAGAATGTTCTTTTTGTTGCTTATGTCCCAAGGAGGGACCCCTAAAATGGAGTTGAGCACAGGGCCCCACTAACGCTAAATCCGCCACTGAGCTTCCTTCTCTGGATACCCCCAGCCAGCATTCAAGGACGCACGGAGTGTCTGTGTGATAAGTGACCCTGGACCAGCAGCTCTGACTCCAGCAGCCTGCTTGTTACACCCCAAGCATTATTGTGGTCTGGGTGGAGAAGGCTCAGGGTTTGAGAGTTCAGGGGTAGGAAGCTTCTGCTGATTCTGCCGCACCGAACCCTCAGTTTTACTTGAGCAAACAGGAGATATTTGACACTGTGCGATACGGCTCCTGTGCTCTGTTCCCAAAGTGTTCTGCAGCAGGGGAGGGTCTCTGGTAGCTTGTGTGTCACTGGCATATTGGGGTGATGCTGAAACAGGGCAGAGTAGAGGTGGCATTGTGGGGCTGGCGTGAATCATATCTCTTCTTTTCCCCTCCCAAGAACAGAGGGGACAGGAACTCTTACCCAGCGAGGTCACATTCTCATAGTTCTCCTGCATGACATCCCTGTAGAGGGCTCTCTGAGCGGGGTCCAGCAGAGCCCACTCTTCCCTGGTGAAATACACAGCCACCTCCTCGAAGGTCACCGGCCCCTGAAAGAGCAAGAGTCCAACACTCAATACCTGCTGCCCCACTCACAGCCCCCCCATACATGGGGGACAGGAGCCAAACAGAAACTCTGGGTGGATTGCAGTCAGAGTCCCACCCCCACCCTGCTCAGAGCATCCAGGAAACACCAGGGGGAGGGGACGAAGCGAGAGCCCCTCCTCTCTCCCAGCAGAGCCATCACCCCCCTACTAGCCACAGACTGATTCAGGAGATGGAGCCCCTAGCAGGGTCCAGGGACAGCTCCCTGGTAGGAAGCCCAACCACCTCTCCATTCTGAAGAGCTGGATGTGAAGGGAGGGGAATCTCCCCCAAGCCTCACTGGTGGGTGCCCCCTTCATATCTCACAGCAGCCGCTGGTTAGTCAGGTCGGGCTCCAGCACTAGGAGTCTGGTCAGTTTTCCCAGCCCCATGCAGCTGGGTTATTTTCTGCTCCACAAACTAGAGCATTTCCACTGCCGAACCTCATAGGTCTGTTCCTAGAATCTAGGCCACTTATTAAATAACTCCCAGCAGGTTTAGCACACCCCGTCCTCCTCCCTTTCTCCACCCTGTGCATTTCCTGCAAACCAGACTGCAACCTCCAAACCAGCCTGTGCAAACCTTCCCATCTCCCACGTATTTGCTGTCCCTCTCCCCCCCGGAGGAACCCACCAGCAACCCCCTGATAATACCTACCTGAACTGGCTCCTCTGCAGCCATTTCTCTCCCCTGTCCAACGAGAGGACGGGATGAACTGGAGCGAAACATGGACGTTATTCCGCAGCCTGGCAGGGCGAGAAGGGCAGTTGTGAAGGTTTCAGAACAGGCTTTAACTCATTTCACAGCATGATTCCCCCAGGCCCTTTCCCTGCAGACAGGCACCCTAGAGTCTGCCATGCTGAGAAAGGCTTCATCTCTTTGTACAGTGTAGACCTGGCCTCTCCTGCCAGGCTAAGCCCACAGAGACATTTTTAACCTCCCTTCTCCCTCCCCTCACCCCCTAACAAAGTCTCTGAACACAAGGCTAGAAAAAAGCAGAACCAAAGGAGTCACTGTGGGGGATCCCCTCAGACACTGACCCCACGGCAGCCACACCCCAGCAGGAGGGATATGAACTCAGGAACTGGATTTTCCTCTGTCTGATTCTCATCTTTTCCACAGGAAAGTGACTCTATCCAGGGTGCAGTAATACATCTGTCTGGGCAGATTAGAGATCTGGAAATCTCTCTCCAAACTCTTCTCTCCCACAGCCCCTTTCAGTTTTTCTTTCTCCTTCTATCTCCTTTTCCCCTCTCCCTGCCTGTCTGGTAGGAAAGTCCCATTCCTGGGTAGTTTGCTCCCCCATGGCTGGATTTGCTCCTGCAATTGTTAATTGGATGAGAAACGAGGGGGGGTCTGTTTGTGTAGAGTCATTTTAAGGCCAGACCCCAGCATTTTCCCTTTGTTTCTTTCAGTTACTTGGAATGTCTGGCTCAGAATTTAGTAGTAACAGGGCCCAGGGCTGCCCTAGGGGGCTAGGACCAGCTGGAGAAAGTCATCCCCTGGGCCGGGCAGAGAAGCAACTTTAATTCAGGTCACTTCCCGCACAGAACCCCGCTGGGGGAGCAGCAGCTGCTAAGCCTGGTCTCCCCGATCACAATGGAGGCTGCAGCGTCTGACCCAGGAAGCTGAACCCCAGTATCCTGAGCAGAGAGGGACAGAGCGTTTGAGCAGCTTCCCTCCTTTAGCTCTCTGGGGAGAGCAGCTAACGAGAGCCCCTCCTCACAGGGAGAATTGCTGATCTCATTTGCCCCACTGTCGATCCGGAGTCACTCCTTGTCTTTCCATACAGTGACTCTGGATTAACATTGGTCTCAATGAAACCAGAGTTCAGAAAGAATGAGTCCAGAACGCTGTGGGAGAGACCATTGTGTGGCAGTGCTGACCTCCTTCCCACCTCCCTCATCCCCCAGATCGAGGACAAGGACTGGGGGGCACAAATTTTCCAAACGGAACTAAAAGTTCCTGCAGTTTTCAAAAGAGGAGAAAAGCAAAATCTGTGATTTCACACAAACAGTGACTGATAAGTGGACAGAAAGTTATCACAGTGACAGGGCCTGTGACTGGGGAATGCCCGGCAGTGCTTGGAGCCAGGACTCTGGCACAAGTTGATCAGAGAGAAGGATCATGGTTAGTAGAAGTTCCCACAGCCAGGGGCCCAGCAGATATTCCCTGGGACGCAGCCCCCAGAGTCACCAGCCAGGGACCTCAGCTACCCCTCAAAGCCCCACCGGCCAGGGAAGCCCCACCAGACCATGACTGTCAGGTTGGGAATCCCAAAGGGTTCCCCCCACCAAGAGCCCCCAGCAGCCAGGGACTGCCTGCCTTGGACCCCCCCCCCCCAGCCCTCCAGCAGGATCTGCCCTGCTCTTTGCCTGGCACCCCCTCCGCCCCCCTGCGGGATCCCCTGATGCTTTACAGGGGCACCCCTTGGCCTAGCGCTGGGAATTCTCCCACACACACTCTGTGCACTGGGCACGGCAGCAATCCCGGGAGCCAGCTGGGGAAGCCCAGACAGAGCCCCTGGCACAGCACCAGGCTCCCTCTAACTTCCTGTCCCGCCTCCCCAGAGACACCCCCCTCCCCCTGTTCTGCAGCCAACAGGCCCCCAGCGATACCCACCTTCATGACCCATAGCTTCAGGGCTGGGCACATCACAACAACCCCTCAAAACCCCAAACCTCCAGAACCCACCAACCTGACTAGGGTACCCCCTGCCCAGCCACCCAAACACCTCCCCCCACCACAATGCATCTTCATATCCAGCTGCAATCTCCTCATACAGACACCCCTTGCCCCCAGAGCAACAGGGTTACCTCACAGTGTCTGATAAGTGGATAGAAAGTGATCACCGCCTCCTGCTGGCCAGTCGCACAGACAGAGGGAGCCCTGGGGGATGCTTCTTTAACAGGAGAATGGAAGGCCTGGAGGGCAAGAAAGGTAAGAAACTTCCATGACCTGTCACTAGCAAATAATGGCCACCATGGATCCAACCCCAAGGTGGCTACATCTTAGCACTGCGGGAAGCAACCCCTCCTGAAGAGCATTTGTCATGGGATTTGGGAAACTTCTGGACCCACACTACACTCAGAGAGACCTCCTCATCCCGTGCCAGCTGGGGAAAAGGATTCAGCCAACTCTCCTGTTATCAGCTGGGAACCACTGATCCCCAAACATGGGGTGGCCTCTGAATTTGATGGGTATTAAACGTGTGTCTGGTCTCTTTCTTCGGCAAACATTTTAACAGAGATAAAGGAGGAAGAAATGATTCTCAAAGGAGACGGGAAAGATGATCTCTGGGCAATTTAACCCCCTGCAACAACCAGGATGGAGAATGACTCAGGGCAACAGGTTCCCTCCAATGAAGAAGTTGCTGGGATTTAGAGACATGGGGAACAGCCCCAAACTGAAGAGGATTTTTAATTGACATTTGATGATGACATAGAAAGAGGGAAAACCTGAGATTTGAGATCAGTGTTCAGAAATGAAAAAGAAAGGGTGGAAATCAGAGGGATTTTTGGATCCATTTTTGTAAATTAGTGAAAGGAAAGTGGAACATCAGAGGGATTTTATATCAGTTGTTGATATGAGGTAAAATCTGAGTGTATTTCACATCAATATTTGATAAAAGAATAAAGAGGAAATGGACAACATAAGGACACATTTTGTATCCATAGTCAAGAATCTGAGAAAAGGTGTAAATCTGAGATTTATTTTTTTTAGTAATTTATAAATAGAGACAAGGAAAAACTCAGGGCATAGTCACTTAGAAATAGACAAGTAGAGAGAAAGTGGGGCAAATTTTTAGGGTATTTTATATGAATCTTTGAGATTTGCAGAGAATACATGTCACAAGGTAAGCAACTGATAACAAGAAAATTAATTCATCTACACGAGTTCCAATCAACACTCCTGAGGTGAATTTGGGGGAGGATATTGTGTGTTGAGCCAATGAAGAGTAATACATTTTTGTAACCCTCCTTTGTGCTGCGTAAAGTATTTCTTTCCACACAAATTAAAGCCCAATTGTAAGTAAAATATCTTGCTTATAAAAGGTGCCTGTTCCAGAATTCTTTTTCCTACAGGGCTACGGTGCTCTGATTCCTGACCTCTCTCTGAGTGTTACTGGTGTGTGATGCTCAAAATACTTCAGAAGAAAAGTTCTCTTATTGATGAGTGTCATTCGCATTAATAAAAAGTTACTGATTTCCTCAAATCACACGGAATAAAACCCACCACAACATACCGGTAACGTCAGGCAATTCAGGGAAAAACACCAACCCCGCCCCGACGGGGCAGTTGTTGATCAGGGATAAGATCTGAGCGGTTCCCATCAGGGTCTGACCGAGGGGCGGGGGGGGGGAAGCGGTGCCGCCCCGCGGGACCCGGGCACAGGGTCGATCCGGGCGGTGGATCGCGCGGTCCCGTTACCGAGGCGGGGCCCCGCGCGCGGCCCGGTCCGGCGGCAGCAGCGAAGGCGGGAGAACGGGGCGGGGGTTGGGATGTTTTATATCCGTGTCTGAGAGTTGGGGGGAAAACGGGTCACAGACTCCGCCCCCGGCAGCGGGGAGACAAACCCCCAGCGCGGGGGGGGAGGGGCGGTGTGCGGGGCCCCGGGGGGGATTTTACGGTTCCCCCCTCACATGGGCCGCGGGGAGCCCGGGGGAGGGGGAGGCAGTGGGGGAGGGGCAGGGGCGAGACACGGACACACACTCACCCCGGGGTTTCCCGCCCCCCCCCACCGCTACGGAGGCCGCCCCGGGACCCCCCGCCCCGCCCCAGCTCCCGGCCCGGCCCAGGGCGGGGGGGGTCTCGGGCCCAGGTGTCTGTTCCCCGCGCCCCGCTCGCCTCCTACCGGTTCTGCCGCGCGCCGGGAGCCTCCCCCCGCAGCGGCCGGAAGTGACGCACCCGGCGAGGAACGGGGGGAGGAGTCAAGTGACGAGGACGGTGTAACGACAGAAACAGCCACCGCTCCGGATTCGCTGCTTGGGCTGCACTGAGCATGCGCAGCCGCGCGGAGCCTGCGCAGTAACCGCCGCTGTGGCCGCTGCCCGCTCTCTGCCCTCACCGCTCCCGGCGCTTCGCTGCCCGCTCCGCGGGGGGGTGAAAAGCCCCGGGGGGCAAATCGCAGCGGGGGGGAGGGGCTGCCAGGGGCTGAGCGGGGCAGAAATTCACGGGCGGGGGGGGGGTCGAGCTGCTGCAGGGGGCGGCGGGGGAGGGGCCGGGGGGGAAATGGGGGGGAGCCGCTGCCAGACCCTGTGCGGGACAAACCCCCGTTTGGGGGGGGGAACAGGGGCCCCTCGGGCCGAGCCCCCCGCTGCGCGCGCAGATCCGGGGGGGCCGGGCGGGGGGGGCACCGGCTGTCTCGGTTCTGCCGCGTGTCAGCCCGGGGGGGGGCGGGTTCCCGGGGCTCCAGGCACCGCCCCCCCCCCGCCTGTCCGAGCCCCGACCCCGCAGCGCCGCTCGGTCTGTGCCAGCGCTGCGGGGCGGCCCCTGCTCCGGCCGGGAGCCCGAGTGCGGGACACACCGGCCAGACCCCCCCGCCCCCCCGGCTCTGCCTCCCGCCCCGGGACTGTGGGAAAGTGTCTGTGTCCGTGTGAAACCCCCGCAGCCCCTTCCCCTGGTGCAGCGCCGAGCTGCCAACTCCCCAGCCCACGTGTCCGCCCCCTGCACCCCATCCCTGCCCCAGCTCAGAGCCTGCCCCTCACTCAACCTCCCCATAGCCTGCACCCCGCCCCCAACTCCCCAGCCCGCGTGTCCGCACCTCCCTGCACCCCATCCCTGCCCCAGCTCAGAGCCTGCCCTCCCTCAACCTCCCCATAGCCTGCAACCCTCCCGCCCCAACTCCCCAGCCCGCGTGTCCGCACCCCCTGCACCCCCATCCCTGCCCCAGCTCAGAGCCTGCCCCCTCCCTCAACCTCCCCATAGCCTGCAACCTCCCGCCCCAACTCCCCGAGCCCGCGTGTCTGCACCCCCTGCACCCCCATCCCTGCCCCAGCTCAGAGCCTGCCCCTCACTCAACCTCCCCATAGCCTGCAACCCCGCCCCAACTCCCTCCCGAGCCCACGTGTCCGCACCCCCTGCACCCCCATCCCTGCCCCAGCTCAGAGCCTGCCCCCTCCTCAACCTCCCCATAGCCTGCAACCCTCCCGCCCCAACTCCCAAGCCCGCGTGTCCGCACCCCTGCACCCCATCCCTGCCCCAGCTCAGAGCCTGCCCCCTCACTCAACCTCCCCATACCCTGCAACCCTCCCGCCCCAACTCCCAGAGCCCGCGTGTCCGCACCCCCTGCACCCCCATCCCTGCCCCAGCTCAGAGCCTGCCCCCTCACTCAACCTCCCCATAGCCTGCACCCCTCCCGCCCCAACTCCCCCGAGCCCGCGTGTCCGCCCCCCCTGCCCTCCCATCCCCTGCCCCAGCTCAGAGCCTGCACCCCTCACTCAACCTCCCCATAGCCTGCAACCACCCCGCCCCCCAGCTCCCCCCAAGCCTGCGTGTCCGCACCCCCTGCACCCCATCCCCTGCCCCAGCTCAGAGCCTGCACTCCTCACTCAACCTCCCCATAGCCTGCAACCCCCGCCCCAACTCCCCCGAGCCCGCTTGTCCGCACCCCTGCACCCCATCCCTGCCCCAGCTCAGAGCCTGCCCCCCTCACTCAACCTCCCCATAGCCTGCAACCCACCCGCCCCCCAACACCATCCCACAGCCTGCACCCCAAACAGGCCCGGATTAACCTTTTGTGGGCCTGGTGCTAAACATATTTATGGGTCCCCATGGGGGAAATGGGGACATGGGGCAGGGGGGCAGAGTCCTCAGAGCGAGGGGCTGGCCGGGGGCAACGGGAGCTGGATCATGGCACGGCAGGGACAGCCCCACTCCCCCCAGCCCAGTATAAGGGCACTGTTTACAAACCCGGAGCTGCCAGACCCACGCTGTCCAGCCCAGCCCTGCACTGCCATCGTGCTTCTTCCCCTTGGGGGCAGGCCCATGCTGCACCATGCTACATCCTGCCCAGCACCCCTCCGGCTCCCTACGCCCAGCGCCACACCACCCAGAGACCCCCACCAACCCCCTGCCCAGCACCCCTCCGACTCCCTACGCCCAGCACCGCACCACCCAGAGACCCCCACCAACCCCCTGCCCAGCACTGCACCATCCAGAGACCCCCACCAACCCCCTGCCCAGCACCCCTCCGACTCCCTAGGCCCAGCGCCACACCACCCAGAGACCCCCACCAACCCCCTGCCCGGCACCCCTCCGGCTCCCTACGCCCAGCGCCGCACCACCCAGAGACCCCCACCAACCCCCTGCCCGGCACCCCTCCGACTCCTTACGCCCAGCACCGCACCCCCCAGAGACCCCCACCAACCCCTGCCCGGCACCCTCCGGCTCCCTACGCCCTGCGCCACACCGCCCAGAGACCCCCACCAACCCCCTGCCCGGCATCCCTCCGGCTCCCTACACCCAGCGCCGCACCACCCAGAGACCCCCACAGACCCCTGCCCAGCACCCCTCCCCCTCCCTCCGCCCCGCGCCGCACCACCCCGACACCCCCACAACCCCCCTGCCCAGCACCCCTCCCACTCCCTACGCCCAGCGCCGCACCACCCAGAGACCCCCACCGACCCCTGCCCAGCACCCTCCAGCTCCCTATGCCCAGCGCCGCACCACCCAGAGACCCCCACCAACCCCCTGCCCAGCACCCCTGCGGCTCCCTATGCCCAGCGCCGCACCGCCCAGAGACCCCCGCAAACCCCTGCCCAGCACCCCTCCGGCTCCCTACGCCCAGCGCCGCACCACCCAGAGACCCCACCAACCCCCTGCCTGGCACCCCTCCGGCTCCCTACGCCCAGCGCCGCACCGCCCAGGGACCCCCACCAACCCCCAACCCGGCACCCCTCCGGCGCCCAACGCCCACCGCCGCCCCACCCAGAGACCCCACCAACCCCTGCCCAGCACCCTCCGACTCTACGCCCAGTGCCGCCCCACCCAGCGACCCCACCAACCCCCTGCCCGGCACCCCTCCGGCTCCCTACGCCCAGCGCCGCACCGCCCAGGGACCCCCACCAACCCCCTACCCGGCACCCCTCCGGCTCCCTACGCCCAGCGCCGCACCACCCAGAGACCCCCACCCCCCCCCGCCCGGCACCCTCCAGCTCCCTACGCCCAGCGCCGCACCGCCCAGAGACCCCACCAACCCCTGCCCAGCACCCTCCGGCTCCTACGCCCAGCGCCGCACCACCCAGAGACCCCACCAACCCCTGCCCGGCACCCTCCGGCTCCTACGCCCAGCGCCGCACCGCCCAGAGACCCCGCAAACCCCTGCCTGGCACCCTCCGGCTCCTACGCCCAGCGCCGCACCGCCCAGAGACCCCGCAAACCCCTGCCCGGCACCCTCCAACTCCCTACGCCCAGCGCCGCACCGCCCAGAGACCCCACCAACCCCTGCCCAGCACCCTTCGGCTCCTACGCCCGGCGCCGCACCACCCAGAGACCCCACCAACCCCTGCCCGGCACCCTCCGACTCCCTACGCCCAGCGCCGCACCGCCCAGCGACCCCCACCAACCCCTGCCTGGCACCCTGTGGCTCCCTACGCCCGGCGCCGCACCACCCAGAGACCCCCGAAACCCCTGCCCAGTGCCCTCCCAGACCACTCTCCCACCCACTCAGACCCCGACAGATCCTCTCACTGACCAGTGCCCCCCATCTGAAGACCCCCCACAGCCCTCCCACAACTGCACAGTGCCCCACACCTTCCCACTCTGAGCCCCCCTACAGATCCCCTCACTGTCCAGTGCCCCCCACCACCACAACTGCACGGTGCCCCACACAGACCCCCTACACTTCCCAGCACCCACATACACACAGATCTCCCCACTGACAGCCCCCAACACACAGAGATCTCCCCCCCCCCCAGTGCCCAGCACCCCCCAGACCCACTAGAGACCTGCTCTCCTACACCCTAACCCCCAGCCACAGTAGCCGGCCCTGATGTGAGGTGACTGTGTCTGCCAGGCTGAGCTGGCAGCGCAGCCAGAGCTGGTCCCGGAGCAGGAGAACTCCGGCCCCTTGGGAGTGGTGGAAGCAGCCAGGCTGGAGCAGGAGCAGAGCCTACCCGGGCCAGGCTCCCTCAGGACCCAGATGAGCCTCCCCCCTCCCCCACTGTCCCCTGTGAGTGGCTGAGACTGGCCCAGCCTCTGCACCAGTCCCAGGTGGCTCTTCCCCGGGGAGGCAGGTGGGACCCCACAGGTCCCAGGCAATGGAGACAGCTCAGAGCTGGAGCAGTGCTGGGGATTGGGGCAGATCCCTGAGATGTGACTCCCGAGATCCCACCCAGCCCACCCACACCCATTGGCCCCGTGGCCAGCAGCCCTGCAGAGCACACACCTCTCTCTCTCCCTGCTTTCCTATCACCAGTTATGTTACTACAGGAATGAAATCGAGACATCCTGTAAAACAGCTAGTTCCACATTGTTCTTCAAACCTCAGATCATTGAAATGCAGCTTTGCATTTGAGATACTATATGACTTTAGTACACTTTGCACTGCCTGCATCTACACTGACATCAGGAGAGGAGAAGAGGACAAGACTGTCCCTAGCATATGTGATTTTAAAGAAAGGTGAGACACACCCACCCACTATCAATACAACAAGAAGGGAGAACAGTAGCTGGTGCCAAGAGAGAAGATGCAATGAAACCCTTCTGTACCCACAACTGATGTCTGAAAAGCATCAGTCACTCTGCAGATCAAAGAAAGAAAGAGCAGCCAGTTTCAGACAGATAGGATCCTTATGACCTATATAGGAGAAGTGCACTTCCCTATAGCAGTTTCCCAACATAGTTTTCTTATGGATTTATTTATTAAGCAAAAATTAAGATTAGGAGTCTGATTTAAATTATGTACATTTTCAGTGTTAGTTAAGTATGAAACTATTGCAGCTACTTTTATTTTACTCCTGCCTTCATAAAAAGCTACCGAGTTATAACAGATGATTACAAAGACTAAAGTACATGCTTTAATATAATTAGGACCAGGCAACCCAAGATGAAAACTACACCGTGGAAGAGTCCTACAACCAGGTATTTGAGGCCAATCCCTTTATCAATGGAATCCTCAACCAAAATATGAGGAAGGAGAAGAGTCACCCTCAAACTTTTGACAATAGCTCAAGGTCAGACACCAAGGAGATCAGCACCATTTGTATTCTGGTTTTGGATAAAATACTTGATCTTGCCTACATCATAGAAACCTTCCTCTCTCCAAGTCTACACCCCACAACACCCTTCAGCAATAAAGTAACCATTAAACAAGTTCTGAATCAGTCGTCTTTCTTCCCAATTTAGTTTTAACAATAAAGCTGCAACGTAAGTAGCTATGGGAGATGACAGTGCAACTGCTAGGTATTGGTGGGGGAAAAGTGTGCTACTAATGTCCTGGATATACTGGCAGGGCCGGCTTTAGGCCAGCTCAACCAATTCCCCTGAATCGGGCCCTGCCCCTAAGAGGGTCCCGTGCCCAAGCCCCGGTTCCGTGTATGGGCAAGAGTCGGTGCACTGTACCGGGGTGGCCTGCCTTCTCCAGGGGATAATTTAAAGGGCCTGGGGGCCCTTTAAATTGCCACCACAGCCACACTGCTGGAGCCCTGGGGTAGGGCTGTGGGGATCTGTGGGCTACTTAAAAAGTCCGTGGCTCCCATTGCTTCTATCGCCCCAGTCCTTTAAATAGCCCCTGGAGCCCCGCCGCTCCCCCAGGGCTCCGGCAGCTATGTACATGGCCAGGTCTGTGGAAGCAGGGGAGCCCCAGGCGGCTGCTGCTACCCTGGTGGGGGAGGGAGGAGGAGAAGGGAGCACTTACCATACCGGGTGGTCTGTACCCCCTGTACCTGCACCCCCTGCCCTGTCTCCAGCCAACCACTCCCTGCCCTGTCTCCAGCCAACCCCTGCTGCACCCTCCTGCCTGAAGCCAGCCATTCCCGCACTCCTCTGTCTTCAGCACTGCCAATCTATGCTGCACCCCCCCCATGGCCCTGCTTGAAGCCAGCCAGCCCACCCCCCCGTCTCCAGCTATTGCTGCACCCCTTGCCCTGCCTGCAGCCAGCCCCATGTCCACTGGTGCCCTGCAATTCCCTGGGCAGTAACCCTGCATACCTGCTTCAATGATGGGAGAAGAGAGCAGCTGGTACCCACACACATGTGCACACCCTAGGGTGACCAGACATCAAGTGTGAAAAATCGGGATGGAGTGGAGGTTAATAGGATCCTATATAAGAAAAAGACCCCAAAATTGGGACTGTCTCTATAAAATCGGGACATGTGGTCACCCTAGCACACTCCCAGGGAGTGGCGGGCACCCACACATGTGAAGTGGAGTCATTTCTAGTTCAGGCCCATCTTTGTAAAAAAGAACTGTAGGTAGGGTTATCATACTGACGTATTTTCCCAGACATGTCAGACTTTTTGGTTCTTAAATTGCTGTCCGGGAGGAATTTTTAAACATGGACACATGGTCACCCTATTGGTACCAGAAATGCATACTCTGGCACATCCCTTAAATCAGAACTTTTTATAGGGAACCGGTTGCTAAGAAAGGAAAGGGGCTTTTTTTTTTTTTAACTTTTTTTTCTTTTTTTTAAGTCATCCCTGCTGGGGCCCCGCCGAAAATGTTTTAATTGGGTGGGCCCCAAACTTCCTAAAGCCGGCCCTAACTCGTCTGTTCAGTGCTATAGCTTTTAATATGCTAATGCAAACACTGTAATAGAGCATTAATGTCCCAATGTACTGGTGCTTGTTTTAACTTACCGTAATACTAGAAGTGGTGCATGTGAACATTGCCGTAACGAGGGCAAGGCGAGTGAGGCATTTGCCTCGGGCACGGAGAGTGAGGGGCTCAGAAAGTCTCTCCTTCAGCGGCAATTCGGCAGCAAGTCCTTCCCTCTGAGAGGGACTGGGGTACTCATTGCCGAATTGCCGCTGGTCGTCAGCAATGGAGAGGGGCGGCACATATGGCTCTTTTGCAGAAATTCGTTGGTGGAGCCTTCCCTCCAATAGGGAAGAGCCGGACATGCTGCCTCTGTTCCTTGCCTTGTGTGCAAAAATCCCTAGTTACGGCTCTGCACGTGAAGCTTTCTTAAAAGCTGACACTACAGTAGTGATATTCCCAAGCCAGCATGCATAGGGCTGGGAGTGGGGAATGCTAACACACTTTCATACATAGCATGAGAAAAGCACAATTTAATTCAGTGAGTTAAACACAGTGTGAAACAGCAAATGCAGTGGTATGTTTGATGTGGAGGAGTAGTCTAATAGTAATACATGTAATGAATTTGGGAAATACAGTATAATGTATATTTCATGGTTTGCTTCACTGGAAACTATAATTGAATTTCTAATTTTTTAAATAAACAGAGTGAATTACTTCAAAATGATATATTATTGCTTCCTTACCACACACCAGGTCATTGGGTTATTATGTAAGATGTTTTATATTGTACTATAATTTTCCTTGTTGCGGGTTTTCAGTGAGTTCAGTGCATGCAAAGGAAAGAGGAATGTGAATGTTATAAAAAAATGCTACTGTCACTTTACATTGTTCATGTATCCTGGAAGAATACATTCTGTAAAGAATTGATTGATTTCACAATATGCTTATATCTTGTGTGTTACTGAGACATTACAAACGACAATATGTTAATTGCATAATGATTGTTGATAAATCAGTATAAAGTTTTTGAAAAAATCTCATTACCAATAAAATTTGTGAATATATTGAAACTTACAGATTGCCTTGATGAAAAAAAGGAATTGTTAATAATTGACCCCTTGTGTGATGAGATCAGATATGAAAGAACATGCCTGAGGAATTGGAGGTGATTTATTAGATACTTACTTTTACATTCCTCGCCCACAGACAACCTGCCAACCTGAAGCATATTCTCACCAGTAACTGCACACCGCACCATAGTAACTCTAGCTCAGGAACCAACCCATGCAACAAACCTCAATGCCAACTCTGCCCACATATCTACACCAGCAACACCATCACAGGACCTAACCAGATCAGCCACACCATCACCGGTTCATTCACCTGCACGTCCACCAATGTAATATATGCCATCATATGCCAGCAATGCCCCTCTGCTATGTACATCGGCCAAACTGGACAGTCTCTAAGGAAAAGGATAAATGGACACAAATCAGATATTAGGAATGGCAATATACTAAAACCTGTAGGAGAACACTTCAACCTCTCTGGCCACACAATAGCAGATCTTAAGGTGGCCATCCTGCAGCAAAAAAACTTCAGGACCAGACTTCAAAGAGAAACTGCTGAGCTCCAGTTCATCTGCAAATTTGACACCATCAGCTCAGGATTAAACAAAGACTGTGAATGGCTTGCCAATTACAGAACCAGTTTCTCCTCCCTTGGTTTTCACACCTCAACTGCTAGAACAGGACCTCATCCTCCCTGATTGAACTAACCTCGTTATCTCTAGCTTGCTTCTTGCTTGCATATATAAACCTGCCCCTGGAAATTTCCACCACTTGCATCCGAAGAAGTGGGTATTCACCCACGAAAGCTCATGCTGCAAAATGTCTGTTAGTCTATAAGGTGCCACAGGATTCTTTGTTGCTTTTACAGATCCAGACTAACACGGCTACCCCTCTGATACTTTACTTTTACATTGGACATTAACTGTTCCACTGAAATTTTTTTAAAGGGAATGTAACAATAGTGAGACTAATATCTTCCTGTTAGCTACAAGTAAACATTGAAACAGCATGTACTTCTACTGAATATGCTTAATAATGGACTTTGAGTGAACTTGTGTGACTTGACTCTGGGGAAAGACTTCACAGAATGTGGACACAAAACAGTAGCATGTTGCATGTTTGAGAATGTATTATCAACATGGGGCACAGCAAATCAGGTGATACTTTGTGTAAGTGTGAGACAATAATATGAAAACAAGTGTGTATATATGTGAGCAATAAGTCATTTCAATTACTAATTAAAAAGAGAGAGAATGGATTTTTATCTATGTCCAGAAACCAGAGGGGGGAAAAAAGGAAAGCAAAGCTCATTTATGCAATCTGCTAATGTACTCTCTAAAAATTTCAAAAACTTTATCAAACGATTAACTAGTAAATCCTCATCTGATTGGAACAGTAAAATTGTTCTGCAACCCAGACAAAGTGATGGCCACAACTGGACCACTCATCTTAAAGTTATTGAATACTGTCGGAGAAAAACTCAGTTCTCGCTTTTTCTTTGGGTGCAGCAAAATCAAATACTTTATTATTTCTCCAGTAATTACAATAGAGGGAGAGTGCCCTAGGACACAGGGTCGCCCCAGTCCCGGACAGGTCTCTCAACAGGTAAACAATTACAGCAAGCATTTATACCTTTGTTACAGACAATAACAAGCAATAATACAGACAATAATGAGCAACAACTGCATTTTGTTTATACATAAGCCATCCTGCTATCTTATTTTGCTCACTTCTAGGAAACACCAGTCTACATATTTGGTTATCAGTTGCAAGGTCGTAATAACTCCTTACACAGTTCTTTCCTCTCGCCTCACACCATCCTCGCTTCTACAAGTCTCACGTCATTAGGGTTACAGTGTGGCCTGACTCTTGCTAACTACTAGCCTGACTCTTGCTAACTGACTGACATGCATTAAAATCCCCTTCAAATCCTTGTTAATTCTTTCCCTACTTCCACAATACCAAATTGCCATTAATATTGGTTATGTATGTTTACTTATCCATGTTGAAAGTAAATGCCAGAGATTACCAGTGGGCACTGCACCGGTGTCCTTGCCAGGGTGTACGGTGCGCTTCTGGCCCCAAGAAGGGATGGGGTCTCCAGTGGAAGGTGCGGTGCTTGGGGACCAGATTCTACCAGCCAGCCCTTCCTGACAGCTGCTGCTGCTGCAGTGGCCAGGAGCACCAGGTGCTTGTAAATCACTGTAACCCAGAGCCCCTTTCGCTCCCCCACTGTAGGCAGCCCTGCCAGGAGCATTCAACAGCATTGTCAGACCCTATGGCTGGGCTGCTGATGCGGGGGAGATGGGATAAAGGGGGCAGCGCCGTTAAAGCATAAAGCACTGCCACAGCGGAAGTGTCATGTCAGCCATGTACAGGAAGGAACCAGTGGACAGTTCTTACCGGTACACTGGACCGGCCCACTTTCACCTCTGGTACTTATGTGTATTCTAAATATCTGTGTTGTTAGGTTGCAGAAACGTATTTGCAGCACAAAGACATCAGTGCGGTAGAAACAACACAAGAGGCTAATACTGCGTTTAGAAGACATATAGCAATTCTTCTAATGAAGGAGTCAGGTAATTACTTTCTTCCATGTCTTGTGGACTCATTGGGCACATGTGAAGATAACATGAAGAGTGGAACTTTGTCACATAGTAGACAGTTATTTTAATACCCTAAAATGGGATATCTCATAGGTTTGGTTCTATAATGGTGACTGTGAATCAATAATATCTCTAAGTACTCAAAAATTTGAATGGGGTGAATGATTGCTATTGATCGACCAGTTGAATGAAATTTGCATTTTTAGATACAGGTGCAGTAAAGTAAAAATTTGAGAAAATATGATTCCAAAAAAAGAAAAAAAAAGTTCAAACCATTGACTGCATTAAAATATTGACAAGTAATAAATTAAGGTTTGCATTTTCAGAGTTGGTTGTATTATATTCATCATTTCATAACACTATAATTATTTTTAAGAAAGCGTGGAGGACTACTGCATATACTGCAACTTTATCAACTGTGAAAAAGAAATTGAGGATTGCACAATGGTAAGAAATGTAGGATTGAATGAAAATATATGCCATAAACTGGCTAAGGATCATAATTCCTGTAAAAATTCCACAACAGTAATCATTTTCTTCATGCTGATATAGTCATATATTAGGTAACGCTCCCATGTGGAAGGAACAGCATGAGTGAATGCAAAGTATGTGTAACATTATAACTTCTGTGATTTCATTTCTTAATTGTTACTTATCAAAGGTCCAGTGTGATTCTTGCAAGAGGTGGGCATGTATACCCTGCATTACAGAAGGAACCAATCAAGAAAACCTGACAGATGAGAAGAAAGAGTACAACTGCAAGAAATGTGCATAGTTCACTTCATTACCCCCCCAAAACAATAAAAACCCCATAGTTTAAATGCCTGTTTCAAAACATAATGCAATCCTGTGACAGAGCCAGGAACAGACCCTGTTAACTCCACAGCCCCGTCACCCGCAGCTTGGAAAGGCCCCCGAGCACACTGTATTAGGCTGCAGGAAGAGGTGTGCAGGGACTGCAGCTGAGCTGTCCTGCCAAGACAGCCTGTGCATCCCTGGACAAACCACCTCACTAGGGGTGTCCCTGGGTCAGGAGAAGTCAGTGTCCAGCCCTGTGGGGCTGCGCCCTGGCTCATACCTCCAGCACTCACTGCTGCCCCTCCCTTCCCAGCTGCACTGGTCAGCCAGCCCCAGGCCTCTGTGAGGTCACTTCCCCCCGCCTCCACCACCTCAAACCTTCAAACTGGGACCTGGTGCACCAGTACCAATCAGAGTGCACTAGTGTAACTTCTGTCTACACTAAGGGTTTGCACCAGTGCCTAAAACACCAGGGTGGCAGAGACCTTCAGTGCCAAAACAGCAGTGCGGTGGCACTAGAACCTATTTCTAGCTCGGTCACAGACAGCCTGGGTGACCTTGGCCACGTCAATGTTTCTCCTCCCAACTTTAGTCTCTTTCCCCAGCTGCCCACTCACCGGGGTCTCCTCTCTCCAGAGCTGCTCACCACTACAGTCTGTGTGGGTGTCCCCAGAGCTAAGGCAGGTCAGCTCTGGAATAGTCTTACAAGGGAGGCTGGGGAGTCTCTTTCCCTGGAAGTTTTTAAGAACAAATAGGACAAAGCTCTGTCAGAGACAATCTACAGATACTTGGTCCTGCCTCGGCAGAGAGAGCTGGACTTGATGACATCTTGAGGTTCTGTCCAGCACTACATTTCTAGGATGCCATGCGATATATACGTACAAAACACAACATACAGAGTAAAACCCACCACAACATAATGTCAGGAAACTCAGGGAAAAAAAAAAGAAAAAACAAACAACAAAAGCCACAGCATAAAATGACAATACAGAGGAAAAGAAAACACGATGCAAACTAACACACCAAAGGACAATATTACACAATTAAAAAAAAAAATTAGAGATCATCTCAAACCAGCACAACACAGGCACCAAACATGCTGAGGCAAAACAATTCACCGTAAAACTGCTCCACAACATGGTGCGATCACAGTTCCAAATGGCACCATGCAAAACAGCTCAGCGTAGAACAGGACACAGCACAAAAGAGAATTATTTCAGTGTAGGCCTGGAAGGGATCTTGAGAGGGCGTCTACTCCAGCCGCCTGTGCTGAGGCAGGACCAAGTATCCCTAGACATTCCCAGACTGGTGTATCTCTAACCTGGTCTTAAAAACCTCCAATGAAGGAAATTCCACAGTCTCCCTTGGAAGCCAATGCAAGGCAAACACAGACCAAAACAACGCTGCACACACACACGCTGGGCCTGGGGTTAAGGGGAGAGGCAAGAATTCAAACAATCTGGGTTCAGTTCCCAGTTTTGCCCCAAATTCTCCATGCAAACTTGTTAGACACCGGCGGCTGGCCCGTGCCCACTGACTTGGGGTCATACGGCTCAGGCTGTGGGGCAGTTTAATTGTGGTGTCCATTTTCCGGCTGGGGCTGCAGCCCAAGGTCTGGCACCCTCCCACCTCGCAGGGTCCTACAGCCTGGCCCCAGCCCGAGCCCAGACATCTACACTGCAATTAAACAGCCCCTTTGCCTGAGCCCTATGAGCCTGAGTCACCTGGCATGGGCCAGCTGGGGGGTTTTAATAGCAGGGTAAAGATACCCTTGGTGTCTGTTCAACACCTGTTACAATGGGGACCCTGATCTTGGTCAGTGTGCAGAGTCCTGACCAACAGGGAGCCTGAGCTCAGTTGGGGCTCTGCAACTCCCAGCATTACAGGATCCCTGATTTTGTTTAGGGCCCCTGCAGTATCTGGCAAAATGTGGGGCCAGGATCTCTGTCAGGTTCTGTGCAGTGCCCAGTACAGTGGTGGGGTGTGATCTTCATTAGGGTCTACAGCAACGTGCAGATCCCTTTCTTTAGTTGTGTAGCCGATATGTTCTGCTGACGCTGCCAGGTGTAATGCATGTTCAGTAGGGGTTTCTCCCCTACTAATGCTGCATTGTCCTTCTCTTCTAGGTTAGTATATTAATGATCTCATTTTGGTGTCATGTGTGTCAGTTCGTTGCCATGGCACTTGTGTGCTCAGACATCTGAGGATGCTCTGCAGAAAAGCTCCTTGAGTGGGGTGATCCCCAGGGAGTAGCTCAAACCTCCAAAGTGCCTGGCCAGGGCAGGACATTAGCCCAGCAAGGGAGGGGTGTGGCAGTGACATCACAAAGGCCTTTGGCAGGATCTCAGCCTATTGGTCCAAGGTGGTGGGGAGGTGGTGACCTCACAGAGAGATGCTGACATCAGCCAGGCAGGACAGGGGCGAGGAGCCAGGGAAACCTCAGAGACCCCTGTGGCTTTGCTTCAGCAAGTCTCCTTCTCCAGGTCTCTCTTTGAGGACTGAGAGAGTAGTCGGGCTTTTTAAGAGCGCCAGCAGGAACCTCTTTCGAGTTTTCTCCTTCCTTTCTGGGGAGCCCTGTGAGGAGCTGATTTAAGGGGGGAGGGGGAGCTGGAAGTCTCCCTGGATAAAGGAAGGGGGCAGAAGTGGGGACGGGCAGGTGACTGGCAACTGAGGGCTGGGGAAACTGTGTTGGTAGTTTGGGGGCAGTGGTGGGATTGGGAAATGGGGTCTGGACAGTCTCCATGGGGGACACGTGCTCTTCTCTGCCAAGGTGGGGATGAAAACGGGCTCCTCTTCCCATCCCCATTCCAGGGGCAGCCATGTGCTGGGGAATGACTCAGGGCAACAATTTCCCACCTAAATGAGGACAAATCACTGCAGATAAAATGGGTGGGAAAAGCTGCCCCATGGGAGAGATTTTGAATTGACACTTGAGAAATACAGAGAGACCAGGGGGAAAAGCTAGAGAGACTTTGTATGTGGGAGGACGGGGCACAAACAGGGCAGGATTCAGTGAACTCACCTCCCCCCCGGGAATATCCTGGCTGCACAAACCAATTCATATTTCCCGCCCCAATGACCTTCCCCTGCGCCCCCAGGTCAACTCCAGTGCCCCCGCCCGCATCTTCCCTTTAGCCCCCAGCCCCGCCCCACCTGCCTGACCCCACCATCAATTCCCTGCTCAGCCCCGCCCCTGTTGCTCCCTCGCCCCGTCCCAGCCCCGCCCCCAGCGGAACGTTCCGGCCGATACGGGCAGGGGGGAAGGGCAGCGGCTTCAGCAGCTGCTACTGAGCATGCGCAGTGCCCGGGAGTAGCACAGCGCTATTGAGAGCAATTTAATGCACCGCCCCCGCCCGACACCCCCAGGGCCCCCCCGCCGGGCCCCGGCCCCCCCCCTCCCAGCGGGGGCGGATCCTGCTGCGGCTCCGCTGGGGCCGAGGCGGCTCCGAGGCTTCTCCCGGGTTCCCCGGGGCAGAGTCACGTGCCCGCCCCCCCAGCGCCCCCCCCGGGGTCTCTCACTCCCCGGGGGCTCCGGGCGGGGCTGGGGCGGGCAGAGCCCGGGGCTGCCCGAGGCCCAGCTGGAGAAACCCCCCCCCCGGCCGGGGAGCAGCAGCGGCTCAGCCCGGGCCCGGCTCACGCAGAGGCGGCAGCAGCAGCTTTGTTCTCCCACCCCCAGCGGGGCTCGCACGGAGCATGCGCAGTAACAGCTGCTGGAACCCTCCCTCCCTTCCCTGGGCTGCGGAGAGGGCGGACGCGATCTCGGGACAGGCTGGGAGATGTAGTTCCTGATGCTCCCTGGACCGGAAGTGACGTTGATGGAGAGCCCAAACCGATCTGCAAAGGCGCGCGAGCCGCTGCGGCTCTGCCTGGCTCGTGCGGGGCCGTTGGGGCCTCTCCCGGCCGGAGAAGGGTTGGTGCCGGTGGGGCTCTGGGCATGCGCAGATCGCGGCGGGAGAGCCCTTCATTAACCCCCCCGTGCCCGGCCTGGGCTCCGCCCGCCCCGCTGCGGAGCTGCAGCCTCCAGGCCCCGGAGCGAGCCCCGGGCCGGGGCCGGGCGGTGACTCTGCCCCAGTGTCCGGGGGGGGACCCGGCATCTCGCAGCGCTGGGATCTGCTCCCTGCGGGGGGGCAGCGCCCGCGGGGGGCTCGGAGCTGCTGCCCCCGCAGGAGCCCAGCGCCCCCCGGGCCCGGCCAGGCTCTGCCCTGGGGCCCCGCGGGGGGTGCCGGGGGGAGGGGCCCGGCCCCACTGGGGTCCCTGCGTGGGGCCGGGCGGGGGGGGGCTGGGACCGGGCTGGGGGGCGGGAAATGGCGGGGGGGGGCAGGTGACCCCCGAGGAGCGGGGAGCGAAATGGGGGGCTGAGATCCCCTCGGATTTACCGCTGCCCCCTCCCGTGGGGATCCCCCTCCTCCCCCCGCCAGCCCCCGTTCTCCCACGAGAGCCACCAGCCGCGCCCCGGGTGACCCCCCGCCCCCAACCCCTGAGAAGTTCCCTGTCCCCCCCCCCCCCCCGATGGGGCCCCATTTTCTCTCCCCTGCGCCAGTGGCCAGTTCAGGTCTCAGGTTTGGGGTTTCCATTTCCACCTGCAGGAATGGTCCTTGTGCGGCTGGGAAATGGTTCCCCCGAGTGATTCCTGAGCTGGGCAGAGAGTGAATGGGCAGAGGCTGGGGGGGCCCTGAGACAGGGACACCTCTGGGCTGGGCTGGGGGGCCACTCTCTGCTGGCAACGGGGCCTGGGAAGGGCCAGGAAGGGGAGGGAGGAGCAAGTGTCCCCCATGGAGAAGACCCAGCCCCAGGTTTTCCAGTCCCAGCTATTCCCCAGCACCTGCTGGCCCTGTGAGTGTGAGGCAAGAAGAATCCATCTCATTCTGTTGTTGATTGAATATCCCTGTATAATCCCCTCCAATTTCCCCTCCGTTCTCTTGAACTGTTAAATGCTGATGTCAAATCTTCCAGATGTTGGTGCTTCTGTCTCACATTAGCAAATATATTGTTTGTGCCCCATTTTCTCCTCAGTTCTGAAATACTGATATCGAATTCTCAAAAATCTTCCCACTTTTCTCTCCATGTATGTGACTGAGATCAGGACTCTTATCGTACTGAGTGTGGCCCTGTTCTCCAGGCGCTGCAGAGACCCCAGGTGAGATCAGACCCCACTGTTGTGCCAGGTAAAACTGAGGCCTAGACCGAGATCACGGCCCCCTTTAAGCCAGGCGGTGCACGACTGTGACCTAAACTGCTGCATCCATTGTGCTGGGCACTTCAGAGACCTCGACTGAGATCTGTGTCCCCGTTGAGTCTGGCACTGCACTGACCCCAACCCAGATCATGCCCCACCACTGTACTGGGCACTGCACAGACCCTGACAGAGATCCTGCCCCCACATTTTACCAGTTGCTGCAGGGGCCCTAAACAAAATTAGGGATCCTGTAATGCCGGGAGTTGCAGAGTCACCGACTGAGGTCAGGCCCCTGTTGCGCAGGGCTCTGCTCAGACACCGAGATCAGGGTCCCCATTGTGACAGGTGCTGAACAGACACCAAGGGTATCTCTGCCCTGCCACTAAAACGCCCCAGCTGGACCATGCCAGGTGACTCAGGCTCACAGGGCTCAGGTGAAGGGGCTGTTTAATTGCAGTGTAGATGTCTGGGCTCGGGCTGGGGCCAGGCTGTAGGACCCTGCGAGGTGGGAGGGTGCCAGACCTTGGGCTGCAGCCCCAGCCGGAACATGGACACCACCATTAAACAGCCCCACAGCCTGAGCCGTGTGAGCCCAAGTCAGCGGGCACGGGCCAGCCGCCGGTGTCTGACTGCAGTGTGGACATGCCCACAGGGACAGAGAGACCGTGCCACAAAAAGCTCAAAGGCTAAATAGGCCAATGGTGGGAGGCGACTCTCCATTTTACAGATGGGGAAACTGAAGCTCAGAGAGCTGAAGTAATTTGCTCAAGTTTGCATGGAGAATTTGGGGCAAAACTGGGAACTGAACCCAGATTGTTTGAATTCTTGCCTCTCCCCTTAACCCCAGGCCCAGCGTGTGTGTGTGCAGCGTTGTTTTGGTCTCTGTTTGCCTTGCATTGGCTTCCAAGGGAGGCTGTGGAATTTCCTTCACTGGAGGTTTTTAAGACCAGGTTAGAGATACACCAGTCTGGGAATGTCTAGGGATACTTGGTCCTGCCTCAGCACAGGGGGCTGGAGTAGACGCCTCTCAAGATCCCTTCCAGGCCTACTTGAAAGAATTCTCTTTTGTGCTGTGTCCTGTTCTACGCTGAGCTGTTTTGCCTGTTGCCTTTTGGAACTATGATGCACCATGCTGTGTTGCATAGTTTTATGATGTGTTATTTTGCCTCAGCTGGTTTGGTGTCTGTGTTATGTTGGCTTGAGTTGATCTCTTTTGCATTGTGTACTTTTGTTCTAAGGTGTGTTAGTTTGCATTGTGTTGCTTTCTTCTCCTTAGTATTGTGTCATTTTATGCTGTGCAGTGTAGGGTTTTTTTTGTTTTTTGAATTGCCTGACACCATGTTTTCATTTGGTTTCATCATGTTGTTTTATACGTATCTATATTGCATAACATCATAGCAATGTAGAGCTGGACAGGACCTCAAGATGTTGTCATGTCCAGCTCCTTCTGCCGAGGCAGGACAAGTGTATGTAGATTGTCTCTGACAGAGCTTTGTCCTACCTGTTCTTAAAATCTTCCAGGGACAGAGACTCCCCAGCCCCTTTGTAAGACTATTCCCGAGCTGACCTGCCTCAGCTCTGGGGACACCCACACAGACTGTAGTGGTGAGCAGCTCTGGAGAGAGGAGACCCCAGTGAGTGGCAGCTGGGTAAAGAGACTGAAGTTGGGAGGAGAAACATTGACGTGTCCAAGGTCACCCAGGCTGTCTGTGACCGAGCTAGAAATAGAGCCCAGTTCTAGTGCCACCGTACTGCTGTTTTGGGCACTGAAGGTCTCTGCCACCCTGGTGTTTTAGGCACTGGTGCAAACCCTTAGTACAGACAGAATTTACTCTAGTGCACTCTGATTGGCACTGGTGCACTATGTCCCTATTTGAAGGCTTGCAGGGGATAGGGGAGGGGGGGCAGTGACCTCCCAGAGGCCTGGGGCTGGCTGAACAGTGCAGCTGGTAAGGGAGGGGCAGCAGTGAGTGCTGGAGGTATGAGCCAGGAGCACAGCCCCACAGGGCTGGACACTGACTTCTCCTGACCCATGACCCACACACCCAGCTGTGTGCAGGGACCACAGCTGAGCTGCCTGCCAAGACAGCCTGTGCATCCATGGGCAAACCACCTCTTTCTGCAGCCTAATACAGTGGGGTCTGGGGACCTTTCCAAGCTGCGGGTGATGTGGCTCTGGCGTTAACGGGATCTGTTCCTGGCTCTGTCCCTGACCTGCTTGGTGACCTTGGGGAAGTCACAGCCCCTCTCTGTTTTCCTCCTCCCCATTGTTTACTTGGATCGTGATCTCTTTGGGGCAAGGACTGTCCCTCTCTGTCTGTGCAGTGCCCAGCACAATGGGGCTGCTGATCTCAGTCAGGTTCTCTGCCATGTGCTGCACGATGGGGCCCTGATCTCCATCAGGGTCTGTGCAACACAAAGCACAGCTTATAGACTCACAGACTTTAAGGGCAGAAGGTAGAGGTGTATGTCAGATGAGGTCTCATCGGTGCCTTGTATAACAGTACTGACCCTTTCATGTATAGCTCAGTGGTTTTAGCACTGGCCTGCTAAACCCAGGGTTGTGAGTTCAATCCTTGAGGGGGCCATTTAGAGATCTAGGGCAAAAATCTGTCGGGATTGATCCTGCTTTGAGCAGGGGGTTGGACTAGATGATCTACTGAGGTCCCTTCCAACCCTAATAATCTATGATTCTATGTGTCTGCTGGAAATCCCTCACCTGATGTATCCTAGGACTGCATTAACCCATTTCACGGCTGCATCACATTGGCAGCTCATAATTATCCTGTGATCAACCAGTCTCCTCCTCTGTCACTTCCAATTGACAAACCCCCAGCTTATTGCAAAATTTTGCACTTGGGGACTAACAAGTCGAATTTGTTCACTATTGATTTTCATCCCATTTCAATTACTCCAGCTTTCAAGGACATGCAGCTTTTCTTGTATGATTTTCCTGTCCTCCTCCGTATTGGCAATCCCTCCCTGCTCTGTGTCCCACTCCCACTTCTTGTGCCAAGATCACTAATAAAAGTGTTGAGTAAGATTGGTCCCAAGACTGATCCGAGGAACTGCACTAGTAACTCCCACCAGCCTGACAACTCACCCTTCAATATGACCCCCTTGTAGACTCCCCTTTAACCAATTCTTTCTTGACCTGTCGGTTCTCATATTAATCCCCATAGTCTCCAATTTAACAAATAGTTTCCCATGTGGAACTGTATCAAAAGCCTTACTGACGTCCAGATCAGGTTTCTCTGCACAATCTACCTTTTGTAACACCATGTTTTATTTATTTATAGTGCTGAAGGCTGAGAAGAAGTGTTAGCAGTAGGCTGAGAATGGCCATGTGGAGGTGGGGGAGGGGATGGCAGACAGTGGGGAGGTGGGGGGGATGCGGCATTGGAGGTGTATATGGGATTGTGTTTTGTAGGAGTCCATGTCTCTGCTCCCTGTGGCCGTGGCTCGTTCCGTAGCAAAGCAGCATGTCAGCAGAGCAGACGCACACACCGTAGCTCTGCCTGGAACACGCAGCGTTCACTGCCAGACGGGCTGGGCGATTTTTCAGGGACCCAGCTTGATATGCCTGGCTGGGGTGGGTTCAGTTGGGCGGGGGTCTGGGGCTCTGATAGTTTGCGATGTTCCTTTTTGCATAGTCAGTTCTTTCCAGTTATTGTTTTACCCCCACCTATGCCAGGTGCCGCTCTCTTCGTAACTTGCTTCGGTTATTTCACTTCCAGTTTTTAAATGGGATCTAAGAATTGCAAAGCTGAATGAAAGATGAACAAACAGAATGTTTGAATGTTGGCCCAGAGCTGGTAGAACGGTACCTAGCGACGGTCGGCTGTAATGACCGGGTTCCCTACAGCGTTTTCTGGTGGGGCGGATAAAGCAACGTCAAAGAGCCAAATGCGCGTTTGAGGCGAAAGGGCTCGTCAGGTGTTTGCTCTCTAAGGAGCATGTCACCGCCAGGGCCTGCAGTCTGTCAGGAGAGGTGCGCTGGGGTGTATTTAGGAATCTGAAAATAAAAGGTGAAGACGGCTGGGTCACAATATCCAATGAAATCTTGCAAACAATTATACAAATGGACCCTACTGCTGTTAAAACAACATGGTATTAATACTGATTCAAAACTGACATTAAAATTAGGAGAGAAACGCATGAGAAATGAACTGACACCTACTTACCATTTCTTACTGCCTAAAATTTTGACACTCCCTCACAGCATCTTTTTTTCAAAGCCATGCACAGCACACAGTCAAGTTAATGAATGGAAGCACACCCATTATTGCCTGCTTTGTGCTGCATGAGCATCTGATTAAGCACCTAATTACAACTGTACCACTGTAAGTGGAAATGCATCAACCCAGCTTAGCTCCAAGGTGTTTAGATGTGAATGAAAAGTTTCTAAATTAAATACATGGCAGAATGGTTAATGGGGAAAATACACTGAAATGCCTCTACCCCGTCCTGTTGACTTGTTCTCCCAACTCCCCCATGAGTTCTGGCCTCTTGGTCAACTCAGCTCCCAGTCCCACATCAGCTGTGCGTGTCCCAACCTAACCCATTTCTACTGCAATTCTTCACCCTCCTCATCCAGGCAGGGGGTTGGCGCTGCAGCCCCTAAGGTACCTGCGTTAATCACTGTCTCTCATACTGGGGCTATTTAGATTTCAGGGAATGATTTCTCAGAATTACTGACTCTGGGAGGTGGGAGAGAGGAGAGGCTGAGAGAGCGTTTGCTCTACGGCCACGTTCAACTCTGGTAGCCTCCATGTTACCTCATCCTCCACCCTCCCCCATGTCTCTGCTCATGTCAGTTTCACCTGATTATAATGCCACTGGCTTCAGCAGAGCTCCTAGACAGGAGCTACATCACGAGGGGGTTACAGTACTGAGAGTGAAATACATCACAGGGAGGGTGTAATTATCCTGAAGTGAAACATTCCAGTCTAGGAAGTGAAAGACTTCAAGTACTTCATTACTTAAAATTACGCTTGAAAGGATTGGATTTTTATTAATAAATTGCAGTAAATGTTAATTTCACTGTACACACACACACAGATGAAAAAATATTGATATAGGTAATATACAGAAATGCTTCTGGAGAAAGTGGAGTTTGATTTAAGGCTATTTACACTGTATAGTTTGGGTATGAGATTGACAATTTCTCTTTGAACAGTTCTATGATTTGGCTTTTGGACTCTCAGCAGTTACTGTTATTAAATAATTGTTGTCTGACGACCCCCATAACTTCCACAGCTCTGAACATTGAAATTGTAAACATTGAAAAAAGGGTTTAAAAATAAATCTCTATCTCTTGAAATTAAAAGAAAGAAATAGACACAATGAATTTTGTCAAACCCACTTAACAGCAATTGCAATATGCTAGGGGATGGAAATTCACAACTAAGGCACCAACCTTAATTCTGCCCTGTAGGGAGACCAGGCAATTGCCGTAGGGCTACGAATTAGGCGTTTTAGTGTATATCGTTCCAGATTACAAATCGGTGTGATCTAAAGACACATGAAATCTTTTCCTCAGGATATCACCGTCACTGGGTTGTTTCTCTTAGTGGTAATTCCCAGAAGTGAACAGATTAGTAACATTATCAGTTATGAAGTGGCCATTTCAGATTCCTGGGGAGTGTCGTATTTTGCACTAGGGGCCAGGTCCTTGGAGAGACGGAACCTTGGTTTCATTTAACTTCTCCATGCTCAGCAGCTTCTGGAATTTGGTTCAAAGTATTTACATGTTTCCCTGCCCTGTTCTTAAAAGTGCTGCTTTAGAAAGTGGAGAAGGGCAGGAACTGACTGCAGGATCAGTAGCCGAGTCCCTTAGATATTTATAGCTCATCAGAAGGAGGACGGGGATTGGTGGGTGTCTGGGGATTTAATAATAAACACACAAATATCATTGTTCTTAGTGAATTTTCATCTTCTAATTCCCATAACCCACTAATTATCCCTGGCTGCCCCGGCAGTCTGGGGAGGAGAACTGGAACCGAAGGCACAAGCATCTTTCAGTGGCTGACTCAAAGTCACCCAGAGTCAGTGATGAGCTGCAGCCGGTTCGCAATGGTTCGCGGGAACCGGTTGTTAAATTTAGACGCTCTGTTAGAACCGGTTGTCCCGCCTGGGACAACTTGTTCTAAAAGGGCATTTAAATTTAACAACCGCTCCCTGCTGTGGCCCCAGCTCACCTCAGCTCTGCCTCCACCTGCTGCCATGAATGCTCCGCCCTGCTTCTCCTCCCGCCCCTGCTTCCCGCGAATCAGCTGTTCGCGCGGGAAGCCTGGGGGGGCTGAGAAGCAGGCTTCCCGCTAGGAACAGGAAGATGGAGCTGAGGTAGGGGTAGAGGGAACGAGGAGGGCCATGCGCCCCGGCCGGTCTTCAGCCGCGGCCCTGCCCTGCCCGGCTCTGGCCGCGGCCCTGCCCCGCCCCGCGGCCCTCCCCGGCCGCCGGCCACCCTCCGTCCCGCCCGGGCCCCGCGTCCCTCCCCAACCGCCCGGCTCCGCCTCCGGCCCTCCCCAGCCCCGCGGCCCTCCCTGGCCGCCCAGCTCCGGCCACGGCCCTCCCCGGCACCGTGGCCCCGGCCGCCCATCTCCGGCCGCGGCCCTCCCCGGCCCCGCCGCAGCCCAGCTCCGGGCCCAGCGGCGGCCGCCACCTCACCTACCCAGAGGCCAGGGTCCGGCGCGACGGCGGCCTGGCTGCCCACCTCCGGCCCCGTGGCTCTGGCGACGGCCCTCCCCGGCTCCGGCCGGCCAGCCGCCTGGCTCCGGCCACCCGGCTCCCACCGTATCCTCCGGCCGCGCGACTCCTGCCCCGGCCCCGCGTCCCCAGGCTCCCGGCTCCAGCCATGGCCGGACTGTAGCACCGCCAGCCACGTCCAGGCAGCGCGGTAAGGGGGCAGGGAGGGGGTGTTGGAGAGAGGGCAGGGGAGTGGATAGGGGTGGGGAGGAGTGGATAGGAGTTGTGGGGGTCAGAGGGAAGGGAAGAGGGGGATTGAATAGGGGCAAGGGTCCCGGGAGGGCAGTCAGAAAGGATCAGGGGTTGGATGGGGGCGGTGGGAGGCAGTCAGGGGCAAGGGTTCCAGGGGCTGTCAGGGTACAGGGAAGGGGGGTGGATGGGGCAGGGCTTCCTGTGGGGGGGCATGATCCCTCCTGGGGTGAGGAGGGAACCGGTTTGTTATGATTTTGGCAGCTCATCACTGCACAGAGTGAATTTCACTTCACTGGATAAAGCCCTAGTTGCTGAGCTCTGCAGAGGGGTGGGGAGGTGAATTCCATCCCCCATTCTTGGGCATAGACCCCCTTCCAATTCTCACCCAGACCTCAGACACTACCCCACCTTCCCCTGCAGTGATGGACCCACTTGATGCTGCCAGAGCCATCTGCCATGGGAGCTAGAGAGGACAGAGGCCCAGCTCCAGAACTGCTCCCCCTGCCCACAGCTCCCAAGCTGTGCTAGAGTTGCCCTGACTTTCCAATCTGCAGATCAGTCCAGGTGTCCCCAGCCCGTGCACCCACCACACACAAACTTTGTCACAACAAACATCCCAGGATTGGGAAAGACCATCTGGCGCTGGCTGCAGTCTCCCGTTGCTGCTGTGAGGGGAATGGGGTGGCCCCTCATAGAGGACACAAACAGACCCAGGGGCAGAAGGGAAATGTAGTTTCTTCTAGGGGTTTGAAATGTTTGGTTTAGAGTCCTGAGCTCTGTCTTCCTGTTTGTCTCCTCCTGCCACTTTCAGATCTCTTGGAGAGACAAGGTGGGTGCGGTAATTGTTTTAAAACCAATTAAAAATACCTCTTTGCTGTCCTGGGACCAACATGGGTACAACAACTTTCCCCTCTGTACCCCCTCCCCATCTCACCTCCCCCTCAGCTGAGACTGTCCCATGTGATAGGAGAATAAGGGTTCAGTCCTGTCGCTGGATTGGGTCTTGCCAGCGCTAATGGGAGTGAAAGCCTGTGTGCATTAATGGCAGCAGCAGCTCTGGGACTTGACACATAGGGAGCTGAGATGGGAGTGAGCAGGTTGTGTTTGTGCCAGGTGTGAATTCTCAGGTGGGAATTCTGCACCGCTGCGTACGCACAGAATTCACGTCCAGCGCAGAATTTCTTTTTTTTGGCTTGAAGAAGATACCCTTTCACCCACCAGAGGCCCCTGTGGCACCAGAACAGGCAGCAGCCAGCGGGGTTCATCTTGGTGGGAATTTGTTGCCCTGAGCTGTACCCCAAATGGGAGGAGAGTTAGTGGGTGCAACCGGGGAGAGTCCTGAGACACGGCTGCCGCTGGGGGTGGGGACAGGGTGGTCATTCTCGACTCGCAAGAGGGTGTGGAAAGGGCACAGGAGGAGGAAGTGTCCCCTATGGAGACTGCCCAGCCCCAGGTTATCCAGTCCCAGACGCTTCTTCCCCCACCGTACCCCACACCTCTTCACCCCTCCAGCCATCAGTTGCCAGGCTTCCCTCGCTGCTCGCCCTTCCTGACTGCAGAGACCCTCTGAGCCAGTTGTGTGTCAGGGCTCAGCCCTCTGGTTGCGTCCTCAGGGCACTTTCTTCCTCTCTCAGGGCACCGTGCCACAGGGACCCCACAAATCTACATTGCTCAGGCTTTGGCTTCAGCCCCGGGTGGTGGGGCTCAGGGCCCTGGACTTCAGCCCCATGTGCTGGGACTGGAGCTTTCTGCCCTGGGCCTCAGTGAGTCTAATGCTGCCCTTGCTTGGCCCCTGCCCTGAAACCTGCTAGTGGCCTCCAGGGGGCCCAGGACCCCTGGTTGAGAACCACTGCCTTACCCCACGAATCACAGCAATGTTCAGGTTACTGCCAGTCATAGAATCCTAGAATATCAGGGCTGGAAGGAACCTCAGGAGGTATCTAGTCCAACTCCCTGCTCAAAGCAGGACCAACCCTCAACTAAATCATCCCAGCCAGGGCTTTGTCAAGCCTGACCTCATGCCAAAGGGCCAGTCACTTACTGAGGTCAATTGAATCTTAGATCTCACAACAAAGACAACACTTGTAGCCAGTCCTGTCATAACCTGTATTAAGATTTATTTAAAAGGAAAGGAGAGTTGTTTACGAAGTTAAAGCAGGTAATCCTATAGATGCAGACGAGTTACAGTCTTAAATTTCAAAAGGTAAAAGAAGCTTCTATAATAAGCAAGCTCTGCATCTTTTTTAGGACTAACCCAGGCTAATCAGCTGGGGATCTCGTACTTATGCCTAGAAACTTTATCCCCCCAGAGTCCAAGCAGCTACAGATCATCAGTTCCTTCTATATGGGGTTTTTCATCCCCTTCCTGCCATGTGCTCTGAGCTGCAAACTCAGCTAATGGGAAGTCAAGAGCACAACAACAGTCTTTTGTTGTCTTTAACATCCCATAATAGTCTATCTGATGTTGATGAACCTTTCCTGCCAGGCACGGTGTAATGCATTCGGCTGTCAATCAACACTCCACCTAGGTAAAGTCTCTCTCCTCTGGTGATTTACAGAGCCACAGAGGCTCCCAATGCAACTAGTCAGATATTAACCCAGGCAGCAACTCACAAGCATTCAATAAAGTGTAAACGCATTCTTATAATCCTAATACCTAATATTAACACAGGTGAGTCAAACTGATTCCACTGTGTGTTTGTCCCTGTTCAATGAAGACAGGGGCTTTTGCAAGAGCTAACACCTCATCTGCCAGTGTCACAGGCAGGCTGGACAGAGATGGTGTCTCTAGCCTCTGTTTGCCAGAAGCTGGGAATGGGTGACGGGGGGGGGATCACTTGATGATTCCGTGTTCTGGTCATTCCCTCTGAAGCACTTGGCATTGGCCGCTGAGCTAGATGGACCATTGTTCTGATGCAGTGGGCAGCTCTTATGTTCTCATGTTCACAGTCTGTAGGAGGAGTATCTACTCACTTGGACTCCCTGGGGAGCCACAGAAAGGAACAAGATGTGCTGAGGCAAGAAGGCCCAGTCTCAGAGCCCCCGGGGTCACGCTTCTCAAAGGCTAAAACTAGGCCCAGCCCATGAAGGGGGCACTGCCAGGAGAGACTGGATAAAGGCTGGAGCATCAAACAGCTTTGTAAACCTGAGAGAGCTGCCTTGGGGACAGTGACAGGGAGAATCCCCAGAGTGACTCCTTTGATTCTGCTCGTCTCTGGCCTTTGGTTCTTAGAATTATAGAACTGGAAGAGGCCTCGAGAGGTCATCTAGGCCAGTCCCCTACACTCAAGGCAGGACTAAGTATTATCTAGACAATCCCTGACAGGTGTTTGTCCAGCCTGCTCTTAAATATCCCCAGTGATGGAGATTCCACAACCTCCCTACGCTATTTGTTCTGGAGTTTAACCACTCTGACAGTTAGGAAGTTTTTTCCTAATCTCCATCCTAAATTGCCCTTGCTGCAATTTAAGGCCATTACTTCTTGTCCTATCCTCAGAGGTTAAGAACAATTTTTTCTTCCACATCCCTGTAACAACCTTTTATGTACTTGAAAACTATTATCATGTCCTCTCTACTCCAGACTAAACAAACCCAATTTTTCCAATCTTCCCTCATAGGTCATGTTTTCTAGACCTTTAATCATTTTTGTTGCTCTTCTCTGGACTTTCTCCAATTTGTCCACATCTTTCCTCATATGTGGCTCCCACAAATGGACACAGTACTCCAGTTGTGTCCTAATCTGCACAGAGTGGAGTGGAAGAATTACTACTTGTGTCTTGCTTACAGTACTCCCTCAAATACATCCCAGAATGATGTTTGCCCTTTTGCACTGTTGACTTATACTTAGCTTGTGATCCACTATGGCCCCCAGCTCCCTTTTCGCAGTGCTCCTTCCTGGGCAGGAATTTCCCACTTTGTACGTGTGCACCTGATTGTTCCTTCCTAAATGAAGCACTTTGCATTTGTCCTAATTGAATTTCATCCTATTTACTTCAGTCCTTTTCTCCAGATCATTTTGAATTTTAATCATAGAATATCAGGGTTGGAAGGGACCATAGGAGGTATCTAGTCCAATCCCCTGCTCAAAGCAGGACAAATCCCCAGACAGATTTTTGCCCCAAATGGCCCCCTCAAGGATTGAACTCACAGCCTTGGGTTTAGCAGGCCAGTGCTCAAACCACTGAGCTCTCCCTCCTTGGCCTATCCTCTAAAGCACTTGCAACCCCTCCCAGCTTGGTATTGTCTGCAAACTTGGTAAGTATAACATAGGATGTTACTGGGAGGGTTTCACTGTGTCTCAGAGGGTTACACCCTGGTGGGAGGGGGCTAAGCCTGTACTGGAATAAGGTCACTCTGTGCTTCACAGTGTGGCAGAACCTAGAGTGTCCATTAACAGGGAAAAATCAGGGGGGAATCAGCATATAGAATGGACAAAAGCCCCCTCTGCATTCTCTCACATTGCCCTTCTCGTCCTGGCAGGCTACAGATTAACGTCCACGTTTTGCTCCAGATCATCCCGTCCTCCCAGGGGGAAGGAAATGGCTGCAATGGAGCTGGCTCAGGTAAGGGATTCTCAGGGAGCTGGTGGTGGGTTCTGCTTGGAGGGAGAGGAGCAGTAAATGCATAGGAGGGTAGGAGTTGCTCGAGGTGGTGGGAGGCAGGAAATATCTCGGGTGGAGAAAGGGAGGGGACAGGATGTGACAAACTTGCTGAGACTTATGTAATTTAGGGTGTGATGGGTTGTCACCCCGGGGTGCAGTCTGAGTAGGGTTCTGGGAACCGCTGCGCCCTCTAACCCTCAAGCTGGGCTGGCCCTTCTCACACTGCTTTGCTGGAGATTCAGCCAGCCTCTCCAGGGCCTGTTATCACCCAACACGACAGCAGGTGGCGCCATGCATCCAACTAAGCTACCTGAGTGCTTTACCTGAGCCACTCAAGGACAGATAGACGACAACAGCCAATTTCCCAGCTCCCCAACCTTGCACACCTGCTGTAGTATAAATTTAGAATTATACCATCTTATAGTGCACAGGGATCTCTGTAATGTCAGCTCATTAATATAGTTCGCCCTCCCCTCGATATGGGAAAGATGTGCACAACAAGCCTGTGCTAACCAAGCTCAGCTTTTCCCCAAACACTTCACTCAAAATGCACTGATTAAGATAAAGCATAAAACAAGTTTATTAATGGCAGAAAGGTAGATTTGAAGTAATTATTGTTAGAACAAAAAAGGAGCCGGTTGATCCAGAGGCGGATATGAATACAGGCTTCTTTATTGTTACTTGTTCCCCTTGACCCAACTATCAAGTAAGTACTGGATCAGTTATATCACATGCCTTTTATCTAAGTTTGTATGTAAACACCTACATCCGTTACAACACCCCAAAATCCCTTATTAAGTAGTAGAAACACTCATACAATTAGTATACCCACCCCTATCCACTATCACTGTATTACACATATCATAGAGGCATTTTTACCTTGAAAATACCGTTCTTTGCAATAACGTGTTGCCACAGATTTCCCTAAACAGCAGTTCTCAGGGTATGGAGGAAGGGTCAATGAGCAGTTCTCGGGGAGGGAGGAAGGGGCCATAAGCCAGGGCTTGTTTATGTAGCTGGGAAAGGAAGGGAGGGGGAGATAACATTTCTTTTACTTTTTTTCACACAAAGGACATTCATTCCAGCAACTACACTTCTCATGCAGCTGCATCAATGTCAATTCTTACAAGCAACAGAGAGAGGAAAAATATGGCAACTTATTTGTTAAGCAAAGAATTACTGCCTGCTTATGCCTTTGTCCCCAGTGCATGTCAGCACATTAGCAGCTTCCCAGCTCTTTTACTGAACCCTAACATATCCCAACAATTCTAAGTGATAGCAAACAGATCAAAGCAGATTACTTAGCAGATAACCAAAAGCTCAAACTAAGCCTAACATACTATCTGGATAGAATTTGAATTAGCAATTTCTCACCCTGACTGATGCTACAAGCAGTCCCCCAAGTTTCCATACACAAGCTAGAAATCCCTTTACCCTGGGACCACCAGTTCCCCCAGTTCAGTCTTTGTTCCTCAGGTGTTTCCAGGAGTTCTCTTGTGCGGGGAATGAGGCCAAGAGATGATGTCACACCCCACCTTATGTAGCTTTTCCATATGGCAGGAACCATTTGTTCCAAACTCAGTTCCCAGTCCAGTTTGTGGAAAAATACAGGTACCAAAATGGAGTTCGTTGTCATGTGGTCTAGTCACATGTCCTAGCGTGTCCTGCTGAGTCATAGTAGCCATGACTCATAGGCTGGCTGAAACATTCACAGGAAGGCTAAGCTCTTCCACGATTCATTCTCTTTGTTGATGAGCCATCAGCTCTGTCTGGCTTCTTCATTGTTGTACCTGAAAGGCTCGTTGTGGGTGTTACCCAGAGTAAGCACATTTGAAATACAGATACAGAGTCAATATCCATAACTTCAGATACAAACATGATCCATGCACATTAATAGTCCACCACGCTCCTCCACCAGGTGTTTAAAAACTCTTGGATACAGGTTATCTGGACCTGCTTATTTAAACATGTCTAACTGTAATAGCTGCTGTTTAATGTCCTTGTGAGTTCTTGTTGGAATGGAAGGAGTGTCGTCATCAACATCTTATGATATGAGTACAGCATCTGTTTTTCTCCAAATCCAGGAGAGAACACTTATTGAACACTTTTACCTCTTCTGCATTCTTTTTGATAATTCTGCCATTTCCGTCTAGTAATTTATCACTACCATTGTTAGGATTAATATACTTTTCAAAACTTCCTTCTTATTTTCATTGATTGGTCATTGATTTCTGATAGCTTCCTGTGATGAGGCGGTTCTGGCGGGACCCAATTCAGGACCACTTGCTCAAACAGGGCAGTCACAGCCCTAGGCTGGGGTTTTTCCACCTCTAAGGAAAACCAAACCAGCCAGACAAAAAGGACTTCAGTTTCACCCCACTGGCTAACCACAAGTCACACGAGCAATTTCCTTAGACACTCCAGTCTCCCAGTATCACCACCAGTGCCACCCGTCCTGGGGAGGAATGGTTATGAAAACCAACACCCCAATAAAAGAAAAAGGTTCTTTCGATTCCAAAGAATCAAGCCCCAGACCCAGGTCAATATACACATCAGATCTTACCCACAAATCACGCTGTTGCCAATCCTTTAGAATCTAAAGGTATATTCATAAAAGGAAAAAGGTAGAGATGAGAGCTAGAATTGGTTAAATTGAATCAATTACATACAGTAATGGCAAAGTTCTTAGTTCAGGCTTGTAGCAGTGATGGCATAAACTGCAGGTTCAAATCAAGTCTCTGGAGAACATCCCCCGCTGGGATGGGTCATCAGTCCCTTGTGTAGAGCTTCAGCATGTAGCAAAGTCCCTCCAGAGGTAGAAGCAGGATTGAAGACAAGTTGGAGATGAGGCATCAGCCTTACATAGGCTTTTCCAGGTGTAAGAACCTCTTTGTCCTTACTGTGGAAAATTACAGCAAAATGGAGTCTGGGGTCACATGGGCCAGTCCCTGCATACTTTGCTGAGTCACAAGGCGTGTCTGCCTTCTCTTCATGGGTCAATTGTGTAGCTGATGGTCCTTAATGGGCCATCAAGCAGGCTAGGCAGAGCTAACACCAACTTGTCTGCGATGTCTCCCAGAAGCACAGCACTAGCTTGAAATACAGACAGTATAGAGCTAATATTCATAACTTCAGCTACAAAATGATACATACATACAGACAGCATAATCATAACCAGCAACCCATAACCCATAACCTGGTCTTAGACACCTCATATTGACCCCCTTTACATCAGATTTGGTGCCACTACAGGACCTTGGTTGCAACCCATGTTCTATATGGTCCCAATTTATATCAATAATGTCACACTTCCCTTACCAATTTTCTACAATTCTGACTGTCTAACTCAGGGGTGAGCAACCTTTCAGAAGTCTTCATTGAGTCACTCTAATTTAAGGTTTTGAGTGCCAGTAATACATTTTAACATTTTTAGAAGATCTTTCTCTGTCTATAATATATAACTAAACTATTGTTGTAAAGTAAATAAGGCTTTTAAAATGTTTAAGAAACTTCATTTAAAATTAAATTAAAATGCAGAGCCCCCCGGACTGGTGGCCAGGACCCGGGCATTGTGAGTGCCACTGAAAATCAGCTTGCGTGCTGCCTTCAGCACCCATGCCATAGGTTGCCTACCCCTGGTCTAACTAATATTCTTTACTACTGACTTCCCTTTTCTTTCTTATATTTTATTTGGAGAGTGTTTCCTACCAGGGAGCCATTAGTAGGGTCCAGAGCCAGCCCCATCTCCTATATCAAGCTCTGGCTAGTAGGTATGTGATAAATGTGAAGACCCTGCCTCCGTCTGTCAGCTGGGAGACACAAAGTTTCTCTCTTTCTACCCTCTGATGCTGCCTGTCTGTTCTAGGCAAGGTGGGGTGGGACTCTGTTAACATGTGCCTTGCGGAGCTTTCATTTCCCTGGTGCTGCTGTTCCGTGAATAGTGGGGTTGTGAGTGGGGCAGCAGGTACTGAGTGCTGGACTCTTGCTCTTTCAGGGACCGGTGACCTTCGAGGAGGTGGCTGTGTATTTCACCAAGGGGGAATGGGCACTACTGGACCCTGTTCAGAGAGCCCTCTACAGGGATGTCATGCAGGAGAACTATGAGACGGTGACCTCGCTGGGTAAGGAGTCCTGTCCCCTGGGTTATTAGAAGCTGTGGGGTCTCTGAGGAACCTGAGCAGTAATAACTTTATACCTTTATTCGTCATACAAGTTTTGACAATTTTCTTTGCCCCCCCCCTTTTTTGCCTTATCTCCCACCCACTAGTACCATTTTTGGACATGTGCCTTTTTGGTGCTGTCAGTCATTTTAAAATTGCATTGAATGTATCCTTATTGGCTACATTCATAACTACATTAATCACTGTCGCTTTCATGCCTTTTCCTCATTTTAAGAGGAAAATATGCTGCCTGTAGAATTCTAAATTGAGTAAATAGGTGTGTGACTCATGCCTGGCTTGTGTGACAGTCAGATGAGCTCTTTTAGGAGAGCGTGTAATGTTGCCATTCAGGATCCCATGGCTGAAGGGATAAGCGAGCCGTGGGAGGGACGGAGACGGGGGGTAGTAGATATGCCAGGAAATGGGGCGGGTGTGTGCAGGGTTAGAGCTAAGAAGCAGCAGGGAGGTAGGAGGCTGTGAGAGACGAGGAGAAAATACAAGAAGTTCTCAAGGTGCCGGGAGGTGGTGCTGGCTGAGAGTAATGGGAAGAAGGGGAGGGGAGTGTGGAGGAAGGGCACCCAGGAAGTGGGGTGGGTGGGTCAGTGGGAGGGAGGAGAGGTTTGGGGATCTGGAGCTGTGGGGGATCCCAGACCTTTAACCCCAAATCCCTACCGAAGCCTTGTTGCTTTAGAGCCTCCACTCCAGTTTTATTTCTGTTCAGTTTCACTTTATTATAAATTTTTTCCCCCAAATATTATTCTTTTAACTCTTGACCTCCCTCTCCCACTCATTACCCCCCTCCTCACATAACCTCCCCATCTCCTATGCACAGCGACCCCGGCCACCGATCCTGAGTCCTTGCTGCATCCTCCCTCCCAGAGCAGGGCCCCTACCCAGGCACAAATGGGCACTTCGTTGATGATGTGTCAGGGTGATATAGTCTGTACAATTTTTACACCTATAAGATTACATATTCCGAAGCCCTTCACACCAGTCAGGCTTATCTCTATATGCCGATACAGTCTGTTCCCCAGTGTTCCCTTCCCAGCTCTGATGCCGCAGAGCCTTGCCTGTGTCCCTGTTCCTGTTCTCCCCCTAACCAACATTCAACATTCATGGGGCCTCATCTGGAGCACTGTGTCCAGTTTTGGGCCCAACACTATAAGAAGGATGTGGAAAAATTGGAAAGCATCCAGCGGGGGGCAACAAAAATGGTTAGGGGACTGGAACACATGACTTCTGAGGAGAGGCTGAGGGAACTGGGATTGTTTAGTCTGCAGAAGAGAAGAATGAGGGGGGATTTGATAGCTGTTTTCAACTATCTGAAAGGGGGCTCCAAAGAGGATGGATCTAGGGGTACGTCTTCACTACCCGCCGGATCGGCGGGTAGCAATCGATTTCTCGGAGTTCGATATATTGCGTCTCATCTAGACGCGCTATATTGAACTCTGAACGCGCTCCTGTCGACTCTGGAACTCCACCACCGCGAACGGTGGTGGCGGAGTCGATGGGGGAGCCGCGGATGTCGATCCCGTGGCGTGAGGACGGGTAAGTAATTCGAACTAAGGTATTCGACTTCAGCTACGCTATTCGCGTAGCTGAAGTTGCGTACCTTAGATCGAACTCCCCCCCCAGTGTAGACCAGGCCTAGACTGTTCTCAGTGGTAGCAGATGACAGAACAAAGAGTAATGATTTCAAGTTGCAATGGGGGAGGTTTAGGTTGGATATTAGGAAACACAATTTCACTAGGAGGGTGGTGAAGCCCTGGGATGAGTTCCCCACGGAGGTGGTGGAATCTCCTTCCTTAGAGGTTTTTAAGATCAGGCTTGACAAAGCCTTGGCTGGGATGATTTAGTTGGGGATTGATCCTGCTTTGAGCATGGGTGGGACTAGATGACCTCCTGAGGTCCCTTCCAACCCTGATATTCTATTATTCCAATTTCCTTCCTCCCTCCTGTTTGACCCCATTTATAGAGTAATATTCTCAGCTATACCTTAACCAGTAATTGTGCTGAAATTTAACTAACCAATTCTAACATATTGTGACATAATTCTCTAACCCAGGCGTCGGCCACCTTTCAGAAGTGGTGTGCTGAGTCTTCATTTATTCACTCTAATTTAAGATTTCATGTGCCAATAATACATTTTAACGTTTTAGAAAGTCTCTTTCTATAAGTCTATAATACATAATTGAACTATTGTATGTAAAGTCAGTAAGGTTTTTAAAATGTTTAAGAAGCTTCATTTAAAATTAATTAAAAATGCAGAGCCTTCTGGACCGGTGGCCAGGACCTGGGCAGTGTGAGTGCCACTGAAAATCAGCTCGCATGCCGCCATAGGTTGCCTACTCCTGCTCTAACCAATTATAAACCACTACCCTAATTAACTTACACCTGGCAACATTAATTATACAGGAGAGAGAAACAATTAGAGAACCAGACTGATTAACAATGTAAAAGTGGTGGCCATAAAGATAAAGCAATACAGAAATGAGGGTTTCACAACCACAACCATTGATAAGTGATTTCTTGCCAGACAGAATGCTATCAAATTAAGGTTTCTTTAACCATCTTAAGATCCAGACAGGACTGTCTTCCTAACAGCCCAATAGCACCTTATTTCAGTGTGACTGGTTTGGGATGTGAGGATGTGACCCTTCGCTTCCCAGCTTATGGCTGCCCCTGCTGCTTAGCCAAAGGCCTTAGCCTAAGAACAAGGCCTCAGGCTGTCCTAGTGAGAGAAGGCCCAGACACAGGCAGACTGTGATTTTGATTCTTTGTTTTCATACTCCTGTAACTAGCTAAGTGATAAAAATACCCCTAAGTTCTTAAAATCTAGGCTTTGCAGGCAGGCCTGAATATCTCTATTCTAACAGAGGGTTCTACCCCTTCCCCCATGCTGTGTCTGTCTTGTCTATTTGGACTGTAAATTCTTCAGAGCATGGGCCATCTACTATTCTGGGTTTGTACTTGTCCTAGCACAATGGGGACCCACTGTTAGTTGCTCCTTAGGCACTAAGGTAATGCGTATGATTAATAATAATAATAACTCTCCTGCCACTTTGAGCCAAGGAAGCTGGTCTTGGGATGTTACTGCTTAAAAATGATCTGAGCTTAAAACCATGGACTATTCTTTGTGACAAGTATCCCACAAATTCCACTGACATCCCTTGTTTTCTTTGTCTGGCATAGGGTTTCTAAATTCCAAACCTGATGTGGTCTCACAGCTGGAACGAGGGGAAGAGCCATGGGTCCTGGACCTCCAGGGTTCTGAAAAAGAAGTGCTTCCAAGAGCTGCCTGCACAGGTGAGGACTTGGTTAAAGCAAGTCAAAAACTGTCCGTGAATACAGGAAACATTCGGGATGCCCTACAAAGACCTTGTGAGCTCTCCAAGTTCAGGATTGTTCCCTGCAGATGTGGAATAATTAGGCAGATGTTACTCATGGCTTCCCACCTATCCTGACTAACAACTGGCAGCAGATCCCTACCTGATCCCATTTTCCCCTGCATGTTCTGGTGAAATGCAGACCAAAACTGATCCCTTCCTCTCTCCTCTGGGGAAAATCAGCTCCTGATAGGTTTGATCTCTCCTGCACATATTTTGGTTTGTTCATCCCTTTTAAAATTCCTGTCTCTGAGATTTCCTTTCTCTTAGGCATAGGGAGTGACCTATGTCTGGATTCTCTCTGTCTCCCATCAGGTGATAGGATGGTGCGTGAGAATGAGGAGCAGAAACCCCAGCAGGAAGATGCTGAGCAAGAAGCACCACATGGGACATTATCAGGAAGACCCAAAGGGAATGTTTCCAGGAGTTATGCACTCCGAGAAACAGTAAAAGCCTCTGAGACTCAGCAGAGGCCAGAGGAGAACTTCAGTAGCCACTCAGACCTTATTACACATGAGAGAATCAACTTGGAAGAGACACACTACACGTGCCACAAGTGCGGGGAAAGCTTCAGTCAGCGCTCAATCCTTATCACACATCAGAGAATCCACACAGGAGAGAGGCCCTACACGTGCGCTGAGTGCGGGAAAAGCTTCAGTCAGCGCTCACACCTTATCACACATGAGAGAATCCACACAGGAGAGAAGCCCTACACATGCGCTGAGTGCGGGAAAAGCTTCAGTCAGCGCTCACACCTTATCACACATCAGAGAATCCACACAGGGGAGACGCCCTACACGTGCTCTGAGTGCGGGAAAAGCTTCAGTCAGCGCTCACACCTTATCACACACCAGAGAATCCACAAAGGAGAGACGCCCTACACGTGCTCTGAGTGCGGGAAAAGCTTCTGTCTGCGCTCAGTCCTTATCAGACATCAGAGAATCCACACAGGGGAGATGCCCTACACGTGCTCTGAGTGCGGGAAAAGCTTCAATCGGCGCTCAGTCCTTATCAGACATCAGAAAATCCACACAGGGGAGACGCCCTACACATGTGCTGAGTGCGGGAAAAGCTTCAATCGGCGCTCACACCTTATCAGACATCAGAGAATCCACACAGGGGAGATGCCCTACACGTGCTCTGAGTGCGGGAAAAGCTTCAGGCTGCGCTCAAACCTTATCACACATCAGAGAATCCACACAGGCGAGAGCCCCTCCACATGCTCTGAGTGCGGGAAAAGTTTCATTGAGCACTCAGACTTTGTCAGACATCGTAGAATCCACAGTGGAGAGAGACCCTACACATGCTCTGCATTTGAGAAAAGCTTCAATCAGATGTCATTCCCTATTAGATATCAGAAAATCCAAATCGGAGAGAACTGTAAGAAATGCCTTTATTAGGGCTTCCCAAAGATTTGTTTTAAAAAAAAAAATCACATTTGTTAATTCCAATTTAGTGATCTTTGCACCATCTTCACTGTGGTCTCTCAGCTCTGCCGGATGAATTGCCTGTTTCTGACTTTTGCAGTTCACCCTTCTTTGGGGTCAGTCCTGTGATCTTTTCTATCAGCTCCTTTCCTTTTGACTTGTAGGAGCATGTGTCCTTCCAGCAAGGAATTTCATCAGCTCCAGGTGGGGGAGAGAGAGTTACCTGTGCCTTACATCCACTAGGACTGTACATGGAATTGGCTGCTCAAGTTAGTGATTTTGGTGTAAAAAGACAATTATAGTTGTAGAGCAGAAGCAGCCCAGGCAGTGAATCGAACAGACAATGATCAAGTGATCTCTCTCCTGCCATCCATCTCCATCCTCTGACAAACAGAGGCTAGGGACACCATTCCTTACCCATCCTGGCTAATAGCCATTAATGGACTTAACCTCCATGAATTTATCCAGTTTTCTTTTAAACCCTGTTACAGTCCTAGCCTTCACACCCTCCTCAGGTAAGGAGTTCCACAGGTTACCGGTGCGCTGTGTGAAGAAGAACTTCCTTTTATTTGTTTTAAACCTGCTGCCTATTAATTTCATTTTGTGGCCCCTAGTTCTTGTATTATGGGAATAAATAAATAACTTTTCCTTATCTACTTTCTCCACGTCACTCATGATTTTATATACCTCTATCATATTCCCTCTTAGTCTCCTCTTTTCCAAGCTGAAAAGCCCTAGCCTCTTTAATCTCTCCTCATATGGGACCCATTCCAAACCCCTAATCATTTTAATTGCCCTTCTCTGAACCTTTTCTGATGCCGGTATATCTTTTTTGAGATGAGACGACCACATCTGTACATAGTATTCAAGATGTGGGCATACCATGGAGTTATATAAGGGTAATAATATAGTCAGTCTTATTCTCTATCCCCTTTTTAATGATTCCTAACATCCTGTTTGCTTTTTTGACCACCTCTGCACACTGTGTGGGCATCTTCAGAGAACTATCCACAACTCCAAGATCTTTTTCCTGATTTGTTGTAACTAAATTAGTCCCCATCATATTTTATGTATAATTGGAGTTATTTTTTCCAATATGCATTACTTTACATTTATCCACATTAAATTTCATTTGCCATTTTGTTGCCCAGTCACTTAGTTTTGTGAGCTCTTTTTTAAGTTCTTCACAGTCTGCTTTGGTCTTAACTATCTTGAGCAGTTTAGTATCATCTGCAAACTTTGCCACCTCACTTTTTACCCCTTTCTCCAGATCGTTTATGAATAAGGTGAATAGGATTGGTCCTAGGACTGACCCTTGGGGAACACCGCTAGTTACCCCTCTCCATTCTGAGAATTTACCTTAATTCCTACCCTTTGTTCCCTGTCTTTTAACCAGTTCTCAATCCATGAAAGGACCTTCCCTTTTATCCCATGACAACTTAATTTATGTAAGAGCCTTTGGTGAGGCTTTCTGGAAATCTAAGTACACTATGTCCACTGGATCCCCCTTGTCCACATGTTTGTTGACCCCCTCAAAGAACTCTAATAGATTAGTAAGACACGATTTCCCTTTACGGACTTACGTGTTGACTTTTGCCCAACAATTTATGTTCTTCTATGTGTCTGACAATTTTATTCTTTACTATTGTTTCAACTAATTTGCCCGGTACCGATGTTAGACTTACTGGTCTGTAATTGTTGGGATTACCTCTAGAGCCCTTTTTAAATATTGGCGTTACATTAGCTAACTTCCAGTCATTGGGTTCCGAAGCCGATTCAAAGGACAGGTTACAAACCATAGTTAATAGTTCCGCAACTTCACATTTGAGTTCTTTCAGAACTCTTGGGTGAATGCCATCTGGTCCTGGTGACTTGTTAATGTTGAGTTTATCAATTAATTCCAAAACCTGCTGTAGTGACACTTCAGTCTGTGACAGTTCCTCAGATTTGTCACCTACAATTTGGCAATGTTTATGCTCCTTTCTAGGATTTGACTTCCACTTTTTAAAGGAAGACTTTTTGTCTCTCAGTGCTTCTTTTACATGGTTGTTAAGCCCCGGTGGCTCTTTTTTAGTTCTTTTACTGTGCTTCTTAAATTGGGGTATACATTTAAGTTGGGCCTCTATTATGGTGTCATTAAAGTGTCCATGCAGCTTACAGGAATTTCACTTCAGTCACTGTACCTTTTAATTTCTGTTTAACTAACCCCCTCATTTTTGTATAGTTCCCCTTTTTGAAATTAAATACCACAGCGTTGGGCTGTTGAGATGTTCTTCCCACCACAGGGATGTTAAATGTTATTATATTATGCCGTTTATTTCGAGCAACTGCAGTTATTCGGGAGAGTACAGACAGGCAGAGTTTCCCCTCCCGAGGTAGGTCTCGGTTAGATAAACAATTAAGGCAAGCATTTATACCTTTTGCGACATACACTGAGGAGCAACAACTGCATTTTGTTTGTACATATTCCTTTCTGATAGCTTACTTCTCTCAGCAATTTCTGCTACAATCTGCATTCTATTCTTATCTAATACAAGGTTGAAAACCAGCATCTCTTACAGTTCTTTTCTGCTCGCCCACGCCCTGCTTGGAAGTCTCCCATTATTAGCTGTTAGTTAGCCTGGTAAATATCAAGTCCCTGAGAAAACACAGTTATACGAAGCAAAACGAAATCACAAACAGAAATGTCATTGGAAATTCAAAAATTAAAAAGGAAAATGCAATTCCCATCACTTCATTGTATCTGGGCCATTCCTGTATTGAGAGTACCCGCTAAGGGCCCTGTGTGCTTATGGGAAACCTGGAGGAACTCATAGCAGAGCCTGCACATGAAACTCAACTGCTCCCAGGTGCCGCAGTAAAACCCTTTCCCTGCTGTGATGATGATGATTTTATGAAAATATGCTAATGGGTGTGAATATAATGTAACTGGAACATGCTTCATGCAAAAGGTCTCTTGTGCAGTATCATTACAAAGCTTATTACCTACTGTGTGTGTTCAGCCTATTTGTATGAACCGATCATTCCTGTATCTGAAGCTAGAAATATGAACTATAACTCTGAGGTCCTGTTGTAATGATGCAAAGTGTGGGCCATTAATAGTGGTTTGGACTCTTGATGGCTCCCATTAACCAGGACAATTGACTGGAGATGGCTCTGTCCTGCACCATCTGTGAGTCAGGCCAGGAACAATGAAGGCTTGGGGTCTCACAGGGCATGTGACCATGTCACCTGGTACAGGAATCCATCTTAAACCTGGGGCTTTTCCCCAGGAGAGACACAAAAGATTCCTGCCTTGTACCAAAGCTGTTTAAGGGGGTGGAACAGAAAGAAAGGTGGCTGCAGTCATGAGAAATCCCCTAGCTACCACCTGAGCTGGAACAAGGACTATACCAGGTGAAAAGATTGGGCCCAGACAAGAAATACTTCTAGTCTGCAAAAGAAGCTTATTGGAAGATCTCTGAGGGTGAGATTTTATCTGTATTGAGTTTCATACTGTATTAGACTTGCATGTTTTTGTTTTATTTTGCTCTATGGAGAATACAAACTCCACAGAGAAGGAAAAGTTAATGCCTTAGAAAAATCTGTGTGTGTTAGAGTGTCTAGGAGCCATTCTCCTATAGCTTCTTTTGTCTGATTTCCTTTAGAAAATCTGAAGCAGGGAGCAGAAAACCATTGTCTTTTCTGAGGTGTGAGCTCAGGACCTACTGAGTATGAGACTGACATGCTGCCAACTATGCTAAGAAGGCCCAGGAAAATGTTTAGGCTCAGTGCATATAGGACCCTCCTACAGCAGTGACTGGGGCAGGGAAGGAGCTGGAAGAAGCAGGGAGATCCTGGTGCCCACAGACCTGTCCTGGCCTCTTTCTTAGCAGCAAAGAAATCAATTTGCCCTTCCAGTGAACAATCTGCTGGAACTAATGGCAGCACAGGGGATGTTTCTAAAGTATTCACCCACCTCTACATTTTAGAACTTACTCTCCTTTTTCTAGTGTAGCACTTTGTATATGAATTAGGCAAAACAAACTACACAGGTAAGAGAAACAAGGGCTTGAGAGAAAGCTTGAACTCGAAACCCCAACAGATGGCCCCCCTGCACTAACCAGTTGCACCCCTGAAGATGTTTTTTAAACATATTTGGGAAGCAGGCAGTTATCAGTCTCTGTGGTTCACACCTTTGCCTGGTAATTGAAAGGCTGCTGGTTCAGACTTAACTCAAGATGCGGCTTTTCAGCGATGAGACTCCAGTACATTTTAACAGGAAGAAAATCTCCTCTATTCTGGCTTTGCCCCATTAGACTCCTTCTGCCCATCTTCTCCCCCTCCCCCAGTCTCTTTCCTTCCCCACTGGGGCCATGCAGAGAGGAGCCCCAGTCAGTCTCTGTCACAGAGAGTCTGTATCCCATAAAGGGAGGGAGGGGTCTCTCTAAAACACTGATAATGGGGAGGAGAGTGGTGTGCGTGGTTAGGGGGAGACAGGATAGAGAACTAACAGTGGGGCACAGAGATTCCCCCAGATTGGGGAGATCCCCTGCTGCCCCCCATCAGCCAGCTGTGAGAAGAACAACTGTGGGGGTGGGGGGGGGTCTCCACATGCTGCCCCCGCCCCAACTGCCAACTGTGGCAATGGGAGCTGCGGGGGTGGAGTCTGCAGGCAGCAGTGCACAGAGACACCCCCGGCCCTCCAGCTTAGGGGCTGCGGGTTGCTTTTGGGCGATGCCCGAGGTAAATTCTGCACCCCTCACCCTCTCCTGCAACCCCTGCCCCAGCCCAGACCCCACACCTGCACCCAACCTCCCTCCAAGAGCCTGCCCCCCACACTGCCTCCTTCAGCACAACCCCCTGACTGAGCCCAGACCCTGCACCCAAACTCTCCCAGAGCCCAACCCCTCTCCCTCCCACAACCAAACTCCTTCCCAGAGCCTTAGGCAGGTGTCTGTGGCAGGTGGGGCAGGACTTGGTCCCATTCTGGGCACCACCAAAAATTATACAAACCTGCCACCCCTGTCCAGCCCAATCTTCTGCTGATGCACCTCAGCCCACACCCATGCAGGGTTTGAAGCTTTCATTGCTTAACTTCCAGGACACGGAGGGATTTCAGCTCCCCTTTGCCCAGAGGGAACCTTCACCCCACTCCTAACCAGGTTCTTGTCCATGGGATCACTGTAGGGGGGCTGGGTCCCTCGGTGTCTTTTCTCTGTCTAGGACAGGCCGGGGTGCAATAACTGGGGGCATCTGAGCACGGAGGACCTTCTGTGGGGCTGCCATTCCCCTTCCCCTTCTGTGGTCCCATCTGCCATTGACTCCAGCCTTTTTTCTATCCATCGTCAGCACCATCTCAAGCCAGCAGCACTCGCCTCAAAAAGACAGAGTCCCGTGGCACCTTACAGACTAACAGACGTATTGGAGCATAAGCTTCCGTGGGTGAATCCCACTTCGTCAGGTGAATGTAGTGGAAATTTGCAGGGGCAGGTATAAGTATGCAGGCAAGAACCAGTCTAGAGATAACAAGGTACTTCAATCAGGGAGGATGAGACCCTCTTCTAGCAGTTGAGGTGTGATCACCAAGGGAGGAGAAACTGCTTTTGTAGTTGGCTAGCCAGGCACAGAATTCCCACTCCATTCATCTGACGAAGTGGGGATTCACCCATGAAAGCTCATGCGCCAATACGTCTGTTAGTCTAGAAGGTGCCACAGGACTCTGTCGCCTTTTACAGATCCAGACTAACATGGCTACCCCTCTGATACTCAAAAAGACAGTGTCCCCTGCTGGGAGTAAATCACTGACCCCTCTCCTCCCTGAGCACTGACTGCCCCTCTGTTTCCTTGCCTCTCAGGCTGTGCAGATGGGACCTTTCCCTCCAGTGCTGGAGGATTCACCCTTCTCATCTACCATTGTCCCAAGCAGCACAGCGGGTGGGAATCTTAAATGTACCGAGGTGACTTAGGAGCAGAACCCACCCCCAGACCTTCCATGCAATTGTCACTTGCCCCTCACTGAGCAGGACTGAAACTGGTGCAGGGAGACTGGTGGGCCACATCCCCTCTGGGCATGAGCAAAGCAGCAGGGTGAAAAAATGATCATGAAGATGCTGGGGATTGAACCCAGGACCTTATACATGCAAAGCATGTGCTCAACCACTGAGCTACATCCCCTAGCAGGTTGTGTTTGCTATGGGTTACACTCAGAGCCCTCCTGTTGCCAGAGCATCCAGTGACCTATAAGCTTCACGAGACGCCCGTTCCCCTCTCTGAGGACCAATCCTGCTCTCCTGGAGGTGACTTGTTCCTGAACTCACAGTGACTCTCAGCCAGCCAGTAAAACAGAAGGTTTATTGAACAACAGGAACACAGGATACGGCCCAGCTTGTGTTCAGAGCTAGGACCCCTCAATCTGGCCTTTCTGGGGGGTTCAGGATGCTTGGATCCCAGCCTAGGATCCCCTGAAACCCACCCCCCAGCTTCCAGAAACGAACTGACTCCACTCCCCACTTCCCTTTTGTCTAGCTACAGCCAGAGGTGAGACCTCCCCTCCCCCAGGCCAGGCTCATGTTACAGCTGCAGACCTGGCTCTGCCTACTAAGCACACAGACAGCCCCTGCTCCATCACACCTCTCCCCACTCCGAGACTGAACTGAGCGGGGTCACTGCCCAGTGACCCGGGGAAGTTCGGGGCCCCCTCTCCGGGACAGCGCGTCCGCTATCAGGTTGGCACTTCCCTTCACGTGGACCACGTCCATGTCATAGTCCTGCAGGAGCAGGCTCCACCTCAGGAGCTTGGCGTTGGCTCCTTTCATCTGGTGCAGCCAGGTCAGGGGAGAGTGGTCGGTGTACACGGTGAAGTGGCGCCCAAAGAGATATGGCTCCAGTTTCTTCAGGGCCCACACCATGGCCAGGGATTCCTTCTCGATGGCCGCGTAGTTCTGCTCCCGGGGTAGCAACTTCTTGCTCAGGTACACGATGGGGTGTCTCTCCCCCTTTTCATCCTCCTGCATCAACACCGCCCCCAGCCCTGTGTCTGAGGCATCGGTAAACACCATAAAGGGCTTGTCAAAGTTTGGGTTTGCCAGAACTGGGCCTCTGAGCAGAGCCTCCTTCAGCGCCTGGAGAGCCTGCTGGCACTGCTCGGTCCAGACCACCTTGTCTAGCTTCCCCTTCTTGCACAGCTCAGTGATGGGGGCGGCTATGGCACTAAAGTGGGGCACAAACCTCCGATAGTACCCCGCCATCCCGATAAAAGCCTGGACCTGCTTTTTGGTCTGGGGAGCGGGCCAATCTCTGATCGCCTCCACCTTGGCCGGTTCCGGCTTTAGGCAGCCGCTCCCCACACGATGGCCCAGGTAAGATACTTCAGCCATCCCCACCTTGCACTTCTCAGCCTTGACGGTTAACCCCGCCTCCCGGAGTCGGTCCAGCACTTGTCTAACCTGGAACACGTGATCCTCCCAGGTCTGGCTGAAGACGCAGATGTCATCAATATACGCCACAGCAAAACTCTCCATCCCCCTCAGCAGCTGATCCACCAGGCGCTGGAAGGTGGCCGGCGCTCCCTTGAGGCCAAAGGGCAGGGTCAGAAACTCATAGAGCCCCAGGGGAGTGATGAAGGCCGATTTCAGCCTGGCATCTGCGTCCAGCGGCACTTGCCAGTAGCCCTTTGTAAGATCCATGGTGGTGAGGCACCGAGCGCCTCCCAGCTTGTCTAGGAGCTTGTCAGGCCTTGGCATGGGGTAGGCATCAGATACGGTGATGGCATTGAGCTTTCGATAGTCCACGCAGAACCGGATCGACCCGTCCTTCTTGGGGACCAGCACCACTGGGGAGGCCCAGGGGCTGGCGGACGGCTGAATCACCCCTAAAGCCAGCATGTCCCTGACCTCCCTTTCCAGGTCCTGGGCAGTCTTCCCGGTAACCCGAAAAGGGGAGCAGCGTATCGGGGGGGGGGGGTGCCCCAGTCTCCACCCGGTGGACGGTCAAGTTGGTGCGCCCAGGCTGGTTGGAAAACAACTGTCGGTACAGTTGCAGCACCCCTCTGATCTCAGCATGCTGAGCCGGGGTCAGCTGATCTGACAGGGGAATCGCCTCAAGGGGGGAACCAGCCTTTGTCCCTGGGAATAGATCCACTAGAGGGTCATCCCCCGGCTCCTCCCAATGTCCACACACAGCCAACACCACATTCCCCCGGTCATAATATGGCTTCATCATATTCACATGGTACACCCGGCGGTGATGAGCCCGGTTCGACAGCTCCACCACATAGTTTACCTCATTTAGTTGCTTGACAACCTTGAAGGGCCCTTCCCAGGCAGCCTGGAGTTTGTTTTTCCTCATGGGGATGAGAACCATCACTTGGTCCCCGGTGGCGAAGGCGCGGGCCCGCGCCGTGCGGTCGTACCAGACCTTCTGCTTCCTCTGGGCTCGGGCCAGATTCTCCCTGGCCAGGCCCATGAGCTCGGTAAGTCTTTCCCGGAAGGTCAGGACATACTCCACCACCGACTCTCCATCGGGAGCGGCCTTCCCCTCCCATTCGTCTCTCAGCAGGTCCAGGGGCCCCCTTACCCGCCTCCCATATAACAGTTCGAAAGGCGAAAACCCAGTAGACTCCTGGGGTACCTCCCTGTATGCAAACAGCAGGTGAGGTAAGTACTTGTCCCAGTCCTGTGGGTGCTGGTGCATGAATGTTTTTAGCATCATCTTTAGCGTCCCGTTGAACCTCTCCACCAGCCCGTTGGTCTGGGGGTGGTACGCTGAGGCCCAGCTGGGTCGGACCCCACATTTCTCCCACAGGGACTGGAGCAGCTCCGACATGAAGTTGGACCCCTGGTCCGTTAAGACTTCCTGGGGGAACCCCACCCGGCTGAAATGGTCATCAGCGCATCCGCCACGGTGTCTGCTTCGGTAGAGGACAAGGCTACCGCCTCGGGGTATCGAGTGGCGAAATCTACCACCACCAGGATGTATTTCTTCCCTGACCGGGTCGCCTTGCTGAGAGGCCCCACCATGTCCATGGCCACCTTCTGGAAAGGGTCTTCTATGATGGGCAAAGGCCTCAGAGCTGCTTTCCCCTTGTCCCGGGCCTTCCCCACCCGCTGGCAGGGGTCACAGGATTGGCAGTACTGCCGGACATGGGTAAAGACCCCAGGCCAGTAAAAGTTCTGTAGCAGCCTCTGCCTGGTGCGCCGGATTCCCTGGTGCCCTGCGAGGGGGATGTCATGGGCCAGGTACAGCAGCTTGTGGCGAAACTTCTGGGGAACCACCAGCTGCCTCCTAATCCCCCATGACTCCACCTCCCCGGGGGGGGGGGCCCATTCTCGGTACAGGAACCCCTTCTCCCACAGGAACCTCTCCTTGCAACCTCTCCTCATGGTCTGCGCTGCATTGAGGTCAGCCCGGTCCCTGGGCTTCTGCAAGGAGGGATCCTTCTGCACCTCGGCCTGGAACTCAGCAGCTGGGACAGGGATGGGGATCTGCTCTCTCTCACCAGCTGGGTCCGAGGCCGCAGCCTCTCTGGGTCGTGTCTCTGGGCGTTCCCTCCCTGCCAGGCACTCGGGCAGAGTACTTTCCCCGTTGTCAGGGTGCAGAGCCCTGCGCCGACTCTGACTACGGGTCACAATCAGGGTACCCCGGGTATTGCCGGGCCAGGTCTCGAGGTCCCCCCCCATTAGCACCTCTGTGGGCAAATGGGGGTGCACTCCCACATCCTTGGGGCCCTCCTTGACCCCCCACTTCAGGTGCACCCTCGCCACGGGCACCTTGAATGGAGTCCCGCTAATGCCCATCAGGGACAGGTAGGTATCAGGCACCATCCGATTTAGGCCCACCACCTCGGGCCGGGCCAGCGTCACCTCTGCGCCTGTGTCCCAGTACCCAGTGACCTTCTTCCCATCCACCTCCAGGGGAACAAGGCACTCGCTCCGGAGGGGCAGCCCCGTGGCCACCCTGTAGCAGAACCTTGTGTCCGGAGCATCCAGCCCCCCAGGGGCGCTGATCTGGGGCCCTCCTCCCTCCTTCCCAGGTGGGATGCTGCCAGCCCCCCTCTCTTGGGCATGTTGCCCCTCCTCCGATTGGGTCTTTACCCAGTCAACCCTCTGCGGGTTGGGTCTGCTCGGTCTGTCTCTGAGCTTGGGGCACTGGGCCCGTATGTGGCCTTGCTGGCCACAGTGGAAGCAGCCCATGTCTCGTGGGTCCCCTCGCGGGGGTCGGGTGGACCTGACGCTGGACGTTCCCCTTTTGTGGGGGTTCTCCAAAGGGCCCCGCTGGGAGGTCCCGTGGTGACTCTCTCTCTGCGTTGAGACAGGCCTGCTCCCTCGAGACTCCTCCCTGCCATCCCCCGCCCGACTGTCCATGTATTGGTCGGCCAGCTGGCCTGCATGCTGCGGGTTCTCCGGCTTCTGGTCCATCAACCACCGCTTCAGGTCGGATGGGCACTGCTCATACAGGTGCTCCAGTACGACTAGGTCAAGCAGGTCCTCTCTAGTTTGGGCCCCAGCCGTCCACTTGCGGGCGTACCCCTGCGCCCGGTTGACCAGTTGCAGGTATGTGCCCTCCCGGGTCTTACGTTGACTCCGGAACCTCTTCCAGTACATCTCCGGGGTCAGCCCAAACTCGCGGAGTAGGGCCTCTTTGAACAGGTTGTAGTCCCGCGCCTCCGCCCCTTTCATTCGGCTGTACACCTCCACGGCGGTGGGGTCCAGTAAGGGGGTGAGGCACCGGATCCTGTCTGCGGGGTCCACCTCGTGCAGCTCGCAGGCGTTCTCAAAGGCCGTCAGGAAGGTGTCTATGTCCTCCCCCTCCTTCCGCCGGGCCAGGAAGTTCTTATCGAAGCTCTTTGTAGGCTGGACCCCCCCCCTCGCTCACCGTAGCCGGGGCCTCCCTGCTTTTCAGCTGGGCCATGGCCAGCTCATGGTTGCGCTGCTTCTCCTTCTCTCTTTCTTCGAATTCGCGTTGCTTCTCTCTTTCCTTGAATTCGCGTTGCTTCTGCTTCTCCTCCAGCTCACGCTGGCTTTGTCTTTCCTCGTATGCCCTCTGTTCCTTACGCTCCTCCATCTCTTTCAGTTTGATCTCTCTCTCCAAGTCCAGCCGCCTGTGCTCCACGGAGGCCGAGCGTCGCCGGGACGATCCTCTGCTGGCCGGGGGGGTCACGGTGCCCTCGGTAGCTGGGCTCCTCCTCCCCCTCCCCCTACGCCTAGGGGTGGGGGGTCCCGAGGAGCCCTCAGTGGCCGGCTGACCACTCCCAGCGGGTCCAGACACTGGTGCCTGTGCTGCATCTGCCCGGCTGCTTCCCTCAGAGACAGGGACCGGTTCATCCCTGCGATCTCTCTCCTCCAGCTGGGCAATCAGCTGGGCCTTGGTGAGCTTCCCATGGCGCAGCCCCCTCTGCTGGCACAGCTCCACCAGCTCACACTTGCGCTTCTGGGAATACATCTTCCTGCTAGCCGCTCGCAGGCCGGGGTGCTCGCCGCTCCCCATGGGTTCCAGGGGGACCCCTAGTGTGCCAGTCCCTGAGGTCACCACCTCTCTGCCAGGGTCGAACTGCAGACTCCTCCGCCCCTGGGATCGCTCGCTGTGATCCCCCGGGGGACCCTGTTACTGCAAAGTCCTGCTCTCTGGCCACACTCGCCCAGGGGTGAATCGCCCCTTCGTTTTACTGCTCCCCAGTCACTTACTGCAGGAAGCGCCGTCCACGGGGTGCAGTCGATCCCACCGCTGCCACCAGTTGTCACGGAGTGTGGGGGAGTCCGGCCCTGCACCCCTCTTCCTGAACTCACAGTGACTCTCAGCCAGCCAGTAAAACAGAAGGTTTATTGAACAACAGGAACACAGGATATGGCCCAGCTTGTGTTCAGAGCTAGGACCCCTCAATCTGGCCTTTCTGGGGGGTTCAGGATGCTTGGATCCCAGCCTAGGATCCCCTGAAACCCACCCCCCAGCTTCCAGAAACGAACTGACTCCACTCCCCACTTCCCTTTTGTCTAGCTACAGCCAGAGGTGAGACCTCCCCTCCCCCAGGCCAGGCTCATGTTACAGCTGCAGACCTGGCTCTGCCTACTAAGCACACAGACAGCCCCTGCTCCATCACATGTTTGCTATGGGTTACACTCAGAGCCCTCCTGTTGCCAGAGCATCCAGTGACCTATAAGCTTCACGAGAAGCCCGTTCCCCTCTCTGAGGACCAATCCTGCTCTCCTGGAGGTGACTTGTTCATACGGGTCACTTTTCAGCAGGGCCAGATTCTATGTGTGGGGCAGAGAGAGTGGCTGCCCTGGTCTCAGGGTGCAGAGATACACTCAGCCCTCTCCCCTGCATTGGGTTGGGGGTGCGGCAATCCCCTGCTGCAAGGTCATGGTGGGGGATGCTGTGAGCAGCGCAACACCTCACCCTGGTGGCAGAAGTGGTGTGTGGAGCTCCAGGTGTTTCTAGGATCTGCTATTTCCACCTGCCTGTAAACTCTAGCTTTCCCCAGCACATTCACTGCGGTGCAGTTGGGTCACTGTTTCCATGGCTGAACAGCAAAGAATGGCTCCCAGTTTCCCTTCTATCGGCAGCAGGATTAGCCTGTGTCGGTGGTTAATGAGGTGGATCTAGTTGTAGATTATTCGTTCCCCACCTTGACAATTCACACAGTCCCTTTCCCAGGCAGATTCCCAGCACCTCAGTGATCCTGGTAGCAGGGTTGGGTCCTGAGATTTTCAGGGTTCTTTTCCCCTCCACCTGCAGTGAACTCAGCTTTTCCCCCATCCCAGACAATCCATGAAATAGCAACAGGGGCATAAAGAAAGAGGGGAGGGAACATCTCACGGCCAGGGCTGGATGTGCCCAGAGCCCCCTGCTTGTCCATTGTTTCCATGGAATTTGGCCCCCTGCTTTGCACAAGGGACAGAGAAAGATCTTGCTGTTCCTGTGTCTGTGCAAAGAAAATTGTGCTTCTGTATGAAAGAGAGGCGGGAAATGGCCCCATGATGGGGCAATAGCCTCAGGATTAAGAGCAAAGGACAATGATGGGAAGGTTCACAATTGACTCAGTAGTTGCATACAAAGGTGCAGGTTTGGCAGTTACACTGGGAAATTCTGGCTCCTTCTCAGGCTCAGGTTGGCCACCCCGGTCTAGGTGTAGAAGTTACAACATTTAAACTTGAAAGAGGGGCCAATTTCCCCATCATTTCACACCTTTACACCCAAACACGATGACTTTCTGAATGAACCCTCCTCGTTCAGCCAGAAGATCTTGGGGTGGATGTAGGAGTCACTGGGTAAAAATCTCTGGACTCTGTTCTGAATCAGGTCAGAGCAGAGGTACCTAGTGATCTAGTCTGGCTGTAAAATCTATAGATCAACACCAATAATATGAAATTAATCCTCAGAAATGGCTGTTCCCCACCCATACCCCAGCAAAGGGCTCTCCAGGGAAGGGGGCTGTTGAGGAAGGGAAGAAGGAAGACGTCCTTCTCCCACTGGAGGAACTGGGCTCTGCGCTTTGGACAGAAAGGAGGGGAAGGAAATGGCCACACGATGGCAGCAGAACCTAAGAAATGAAACACAATAGGCTTATGTCCACACTGCAATGTAACACCCAGGGCTGCCCCATACCAGCTCAGGCTCCCGGGGCTTGGGCTGTGGGGTGGTAAATTTGCAGTGTAGACATCTCGGCTCAGGCTCTGAGACCCCACAAGGCTGGGAGGGAGAGTAGCAAGTAAAAAAGGTAGAACGGCAGTGGAGTATTACCCTGGTCTCAATGGCATTTCTCCATCGGTCTGTCTGCTCTGGGGCAGGGACAATAAAACGTCCTGCTGTTGCCGGCACAAGGCCTGAGGCTACAGCAAACAGTGATTCGTTGCCCGGAGTGCCTCGCTCCAATTAGACACACCAGGGTGGAGAAGCAAAAAAAGGTTTATTTGAGATCTCAAAGCGCAGGATGCTTGGAGGAACACACCTCAGATCAAGCACACCCCAGACAAGCAGCTCTCTGTCTTTATACATGATCTTAGCTAAGCATGTCTATTACCCCCAATGCCCAGCTCCCCCCTCTCCCCCCCTCTTCTCCCTCCTTTTCAGTTCCCATACAGCAAATACATTATGAAGCAGCAATTACTCTAAACAGGTTAGATCATACTTGGCAAAAAACATATTATCTCGTTAGTAACTTTTCTTGACCGGTCATTCTGTTTCACTCCCTTTAGCCAGGTGCAAGCAGGCTGTATAATTGCCTCCTGGTACTGATAACTAGTTGCCACACATTCCATTCTTTCCATCTAGCCTGTGGAGTTAATTAAAGTTTAAACATGGAAGCGGTTCAGACAAGCAGAGGCCTAATACAGGGAGCCTTCATTGGCACTGTCATTTTCCACCCCTCTGTCAACACTGGGTCATGCCTGGTGCCACCAACAATTCCCTCCTTTGAGAATACTCAACAAACCTTTGGCTGAGTGTTCTCATATACTGTGGACAAAACATAATTGAGTTCTATGGAGCTGGGGCTGTCAATGAGAGGGTACATAGGGACCTTCGGGGCACGGGGGGTACAAAGTTTACGGAGGAGCAGTTAGAGAGATTAAACTCTTGGGCAAAGCAAATCTTCAGGTTCTCATACGTATTTGACTCTAATTTGTTAGGGATTCCCCTCCATCCCGCATGTGCCTGGGGAGAAACGGGAGTCAACGAGAGGAGTGTTCCCATAGCAAAGAGCAACATTGTGGCAAGCCCTAGGCCTGGATCCATACTGGGCAAGTGATCCTAAGGCCTAACAATTACAATTCCCCAAATACCCACAAAATTACTACTACTAATAACAAGCAGATTAAAAACAAAAGGGACCAGGCCCACAGGTTAGGCTGGCCCTGTGAAAATAAACACAGCCAACGCTCAGAGTGTTCACGGGGAGTGCGCTGTAACTGTAAGGGGTCACAGGGCATTCCCAGCAGGCCTTACTGTCGCCTGAATAACAGCTTAAGTCCCAGATTGTCGTTGGCAGTCTTCTCCGCAGGTTGGACGGTCCACCGTTCAGGAGCTGGCACTGCTTTCAGACGGGAGTAGTGGATCCAGTTCTTGTATCCCTCGACCTTTGCTGCCGTGTGGGTGATCAGCAGGATGGTGTGAGGTCCCTTCCACTTCTCTTGGAGAGGCTTGTCCTTCCAGGTACGAACGAGAACGGAGTCACCAGGCTGCAGGGAGTGGACAGGGGCATCCAGCGGGAGAGGCTGCAAATCTTTGGTATACCTGTGGAGAGAACAGAGAACAGCAGACAGAGAGCACATGTACTGAGATAAGAAACCGCAGCCTACCTCCCACTCCCCTAACAGAACCGGTGTACCATTCATAGGCCATGCCCTCCCAAACATAATCTCGAAGGGACTAAGCCCTAACCTGCCCTTTGGGAGAGCACGAACTCGGAGCAAAACAAGGGGTAAGGCATCAGGCCACCGAAGAGAAGCCTCTTGGCAGACCTTTGAGAGATGCCGCTTGAGTGTCTGATTAGTACGTTCCACTACTCCACTGGCCTGTGGTCGCCATGGAGTGTGGAGCTTCCAGGTGATCTGTAGAACATCCGAAATCCCCTGAATGACTTGCGATGTGAAGTGTGTTCCATTGTCAGATTCCATCCACTGGGGGAGTCCAAAGCGAGGAATGATCTCCTTGACAAACTTGAGAGCCACTGTTCTGGCAGTGTTGTTTCGGCATGGGAAGGCTTCAGGCCATCCGCTGAATCGATCCACCATGACGAGGAGGTACCTGAACCCTTGGATCCGGGGGAACTCAGTGAAGTCTACTTGCCACACCAATCCTGGCCCTGGGGTAGGTTCCAGAGTGGCTGGTGGCACTGACACTCCTGGTCGAGGGTTGTTCTTTTGACAGACTAAACACTCAGCCTGTACCTGGGAAGCCAGGGGTCTTAATCCAGAGGTTAGAAAATACTTATTCATAAGCTGGGTGAGAGCCTCCCTTCCAGCGTGAGTGGTCTGATGTAGTTTCTGTAGTACTGGCCGTATTAGGCTTTTAGGTAGGAGGATTTTTCCTTCTGTGGAGTGGAGCCATCCCTCCTTTCCTGGAGCCCAAGGAGTCGGCCAGATTCCTTTCTTCACGAGAGTACTGAGGGGCTGGGAGCTCACCCACTGATGGGATGAGGGCATGCACATGGGCCTCCTCAGCTTCCAATGGTTCCAGGGTGGCAGCCCGCTTGGCTTCCCTGTCGGCCCTGGCGTTGCCCTTGGCTACGTCCTGGTCTTCTCGTTGATGAGCTTTGCAGTGCACCACTGCTACCTCTGAGGGGAGCTGCACCGCTTCCAGAAGCCGGAGAATCTGTGTCCCATGCTTGACTGGGGACCCCTGAGCTGTAAGCATTCCCCTTTGTTTCCACAGACCAGCGTGAGCATGTAGCACTCCAAAGGCATATCTGAGTCTGGACGGCTGGAGTACTGGGCATCTATGATTTCTAAACAGTCATGTTCCTGCTCCTCTGTTTCTGGTAACATAGTGGCTGGGTTGAGGGAGGGGCAGGTCTGCAGGGTAACTTCAGGATTTTCTAGGAGTTTAGCCTGGTACCGAGCTACCCGAGCTTGCGTGAGCCAGAGACCACCCTTAGTGTCCAGCAGGGCTTGAACCATATGAGGGGTATACACCTGCACAGTCCCCCCCCAAAGTCAGTTTCTCTGCTTCACGAAGCACTAGGGCAGTTGCCGCGACAGCTCGCAGGCAAGCTGGCCACCCCTTGGCAACTTGATCCAGTTGTTTAGAGAAATATGCCACAGGACGTTTCCAAGTGCCTAATAATTGAGTAAGCACTCCCAGGGCTACTCCTTTTCTTTCATGCACATACAGTTGAAACGGCTTAGAAAGGTCAGGCAGGCCGAGTGCCGGGGCTTCCATTAGCTTTCTCTTTAATACTTTAAATGCCTTGTCAGCTTCTGAGGACCAGTGAAAGGGGTCGTGATCCATTCCCTTAACACATTCATACAAGGGCTTAGCCCACAGTCCAAACTCTGGGATCCATATTCTGCAAAAGCCTGCCATGCCCAGAAAAGCCCTGAGCTGTTTACGATTGCTTGGGACAGGAATCTGACAGATTGCTTCCTTCCTTTCATTTGAAAGCTGTCTCTCCCCCTGTCTTATGTGAAATCCTAAGTACTGTACTTCTGAGAGGGCAATTTGAGCCTTGCTCTGAGCTACCCGGTATCCTCTGAGTCCAACAAAGTTCAGGAGGCTCACAGTGGCGTGGAGGCAAGGGGTTAATCCCACCGCCCCTATTAACAGGTCGTCAACATACTGCAGGAGGAGAATCCCGTCCGGAGTATTCCACTCCTCCAGGTCTTTGGCCAGAGCCTGGCCGAACAGCGTGGGGGAGTTCTTAAATCCTTGGGCTAACACAGTCCAGCAAAGCTGCCTTTTAACCCTTCGGTCGTCTTCCCACTCGAAGGAGAAAATCTCCTGAGATTGTGTGTCGACCGGAATTGTGAAGAAAGCATCTTTCAGGTCTAGGACTGAAAAGTGGGTGTACTGCCCTCCTATAGATGCCAACAGTGTATATGGGTTTGGAACAAGGGGGTGCAGAGTCTTAACCCGTTCATTAACTGCCCTCAGGTCCTGGACCAGCCGATAGGTGCCATTGGGCTTTCGAACAGGCAGGATGGGGGTGTTCCAGGCTGACTGACATTCTCGCAGTACCCCGTACTTCAGAAACTGATTTATAGTTTCCTGCAGCCCTTCTCTGGCCTCCCTCTTGATCGGATACTGCTTGATCCGCACCGGACCTTTTCCTGGCAGGAGCTGAACCTTAATGGGGGTGTGATGTACTGCCTTTCCTGGGACCCCCGATGCCCATACTAGAGGAAAAACCTGGTCCTCCCACTGGCTCCACTCTGGGGCTTGCATGGCTGAGGGCTCAACTACAAGAGTCATTATCCAGGCATTCTCTGGGGGCAGGGTGAGAGTGATTTCATCTTGGGTGAAGTGCAGGGTGGCACCTAAGCGACAAAGCAGATCCCGTCCCAGTAGAGGCGTTGGGCAGTCGGGGAGGTAAACCAGCTTGTGGGAGAGAGTTCTGTCTCCCAAAGCACATTCTGCTGGGGCATACACTGGACATTTGATTCCTTTTCCTGTAGCGCCGACCACAGTGAGGGAATCTGCCACAGGCAGCTGGAGGGGTTGATTTACAGCGGTTCGAGCTGCTCCAGAGTCTACTAAAAAGTCTATTTCAGAATTTCCCACCCGCATTTTTACTCGGGGTTCCGGGGGCAGGATAGTCCGTCTCCCCTGACACCCCTAGTCTTGATTCTCTGCTGCCATCATAGGGGTATCTTCCCTCTCGGGGCACTCATTTTTCCAGTGTCCCTCCTTCCGGCATATGGCACACTGATTGCGACCCAAACGCCTTTCCTGTGAGCCAGGGCGCCCACGTCCACGACCTCTCATTCCCCGGCCCCTTCCACCACCTTCCTGAAACTTCCTCTTGTCACTGGCCTGTACTGCTGCAACCATCATCTTCACTTGCCTTTTTTCCTTCTCTCCCTCTCTAAGGCTGTAAACCTTGTTTGCAGTTTCCAAAATCTGTGCCACAGACATGCCCATCAAATCCTCCTTTTTCTGCAATTTCCTTTTAATGTCAGGGGCAGCACGGCTGGTAAAGATACCTTTTATAATTGCCTCAGTTGCTGCATTATCAGGGTCTGCGTTAGTGTTTTGCCGAATGGCATCCCGGATGCGCTGCAGAAAAGCGACCGGACTTTCCTTAGGCTCCTGTATGAGCTCATAAGGTTTGGCCCAATTGTTATGGCGAACAGCTGAGCGTCGGAGTCCTAGCAAGAGCAGCTCCTTGTACACAGTGAGGCGGGTCTGACCATTAGGCTCATTAGGATTCCACCTAGGATCTGCTAGGGGGACCATATTGGCAGGAGTGGCAACATTAGCTGGATCCCGATCATGCCTTAGTTGTGCTTCTTCTCTTGCCTTAGCTATAACCTGATTCCTCTCCACTTCAGACAACAGGGTCCTCATAAGGATATTACAGTCATCCCAGTCAGGCTTGTGACTGGCAAAACATCCCTCAAAAACCGAAATAAACTTGCTGGGATTCGTGGAGAATTCCCCTGCCTGTGCCTTAAAGGCTGCTAAGTCCACTGGGTTAAAAGGCACATGTGAGTAAACTAGCATAGTAGTGGCCCGGCGCCCCTCTGCTCCCGGGCGAGCCACCACAGTCTCAGTAATCAACGGATAAAATCCCACTGAAGGAGCAATCTCTGAAACCTGAGGCACCTGGTCTTTATACGGTGGGGGTGTAGGAGCCGAAGGGGACACCGACTCTGCCATTACAACCGGGGAGGGGTTCGGGGAACTAACAACAGTGACTGCCGAGCCTGTCGGAGTCAGATTACACTCTTGCAACAGATCTGACCTATCTCTCAACAACATAAACAACTGTGCATACATAAATTCATTCCACTTATTCATTCGCTGACAAAACAAAGCTAATTGAAGGATCGTGTTGTAATTAAGTGATCCCTCCGGTGGCCACCTTTCCTGGCCCTCTAGCTGATACTGAGGCCAGTTTACTGTACAGAATCTTTTCAGTTTACTTTTAGTCAATGGATCTTTTTCAAACACTTTCCAATTCATCAGAATGCATTCTAAGGGTGTACACCGTACCCTGCCTGTACTCTGTCCCTGCCCCATACCTATGGGAAGACACTGGGCGTCCCCAGGTCTTAACAGGCAAACAAAAGGTTAACAGCACTGGACTGTTCCTACCTTATTCACGAGACCGGTTCCCCACCGTCGCCCGCAGCTGCTTCTCCACTATCTGAGCGCGTTGCACCGTAGTGCCCTCCGGGGTCGACCACACCGCGTCTCCGCCGAGGCCCCCGATGAAGTCACCGGTGCGTGCTGGGCATCGGTCGTCGCCGCAATCCGTCGACCTCCAGGAGGGGTCCGGGCAAGGCTAAATTTAGCCTCAAGCCCACCCAGGGACGCCAAAACTGTTGCCGGCACAAGGCCTGAGGCTACAGCAAACAGTGATTCGTTGCCCGGAGTGCCTCGCTCCAATTAGACACACCAGGGTGGAGAAGCAAAAAAAAAAGGTTTATTTGAGATCTCAAAGCGCAGGATGCTTGGAGGAACACACCTCAGATCAAGCACACCCCAGACAAGCAGCTCTCTGTCTTTATACATGATCTTAGCTAAGCATGTCTATTACCCCCAATGCCCAGCTCCCCCCTCCCCCCCCCTCTTCTCCCTCCTTTTCAGTTCCCATACAGCAAATACATTATGAAGCAGCAATTACTCTAAACAGGTTAGATCATACTTGGCAAAAAACATATTATCTCGTTAGTAACTTTTCTTGACCGGTCATTCTGTTTCACTCCCTTTAGCCAGGTGCAAGCAGGCTGTATAATTGCCTCCTGGTACTGATAACTAGTTGCCACACATTCCATTCTTTCCATCTAGCCTGTGGAGTTAATTAAAGTTTAAACATGGAAGCGGTTCAGACAAGCAGAGGCCTAATACAGGGAGCCTTCATTGGCACTGTCATTTTCCACCCCTCTGTCAACACTGGGTCATGCCTGGTGCCACCAACACTGCTGCATTCGTTATTTCAAAGGGCGGTTTAGGATTTTCATTCTCACACACGGTGCACAAAGCAGGACTCAACCCTCAGCGTAAACTAAACGAGCTGCCCACAGACTCTGGCAGCCACAATGAGCATTTGGTGTGAGAGCTCAGACCTGCCCCTGTCCCACAGGGACGGGGTCATCTGTGAGGGGACTGGGCCACTGACCTACCAGCTCCTAACTCCCAAACTTTCAGTAACTCTATCCTCAGTGCCTGGGAGTGTAATTTAAACCATCAAAAGAGTCATAGTGGGCTAGACCATAGTCTGGACTTTGGGTCTGGAAAAGAGCTGGCACAATCCATAGACCAGGTTGTTATATAACATGCACATGGATTTTAACCCTTCACATACAGTAATGGGAAAGTTCTTGGTTCAGGCTTGTAACAGTGATAGAATAAACTGCAGGTTCAAATCAAGTCTCTGGAGTCAATCCACAGCTGGGATGGGTCATTCAGTCCTTTGTCTAGAGCTTCAGTTTGTAGCAAAGTCTCTCCAGAGGTATCAAGCAGGATTGGAGACAAGATGGAGATGAGGCATCAGCCTTTTATAGTCTCTTGCCATGTGGTCTTTGCTTTCTTTGTCCCAAGGACACTCTATCCAGCACGTGGCATAGAAAAACCTTAGAGTTCTGTCCATAGGCAGGTCCCTGCAGACCTTGCTGAGTTACAAGGCGTATCTGCCTTCTCTCAGTGGGTCAATTGTATAGCTGATGGTCCTTAATGGGCCATCAAGCAGGCTAGGCAGAACTGACACCAACTTATCTGGGGTGTTCCCCTGAAGCAGAGCACAAGTTTGAAATATGGACAGAACAGAGCCAATACTTATAACGTCAACTACAAAAATGATACACATCTAGAGATGGCATCATTATAATCAGCCAATCAGAACCTCTCCATAGACCCCTTACACGACAACCTTTCTACAATATTGGCTGCAAATATAGAACAGTGGTCGCAACGGTGATCTGTACACTTACAGATTATGTCAATAACGTCACAGGAGGTGACACGGCATCAGCGAGACTGATAGTGGAATACTGCCTCCAGTTTTGGTGTCCTCAATTGAAAAAGATGTTGTGAAACTGGAGCTGGGGCAGCAAAGAGCCACCAAATGTCCTGAGGGCTGGAGAAAAATGCCTTCTAGTGAGCTATTGAAAGAGCTCAACCTGTTTAGCTTATCAAAAGAAGATTGAAAGGTGACTTCATTGAAGTGTTGAAGTGCCTTAATGGAGAGAAAAGATTGGGTATTAAAGGGCTCTTTAATCTAGCAGAGAAAGGAATAACAAGACCCAATGGCTGGAAGGTGAAAAGAGACAAATTCATATTACAACTAAGGCACAAATATTCAACAGCGAGGATGATTCATCACAGGAACAAGCTACCAAGGAAAGTGGTGGATTCTCCATCTCCTGATGTCATTTCATGAGGACTAGATGCCTTTCTGGAATGTGTTTGCCCCCAAAGTAGCTATTGTGTCGTACAGGAGGCCTGTGATATGCAGGGGGTCAGATTAGATGCTCTAATGGTCTCTTCTGGCCATAAAGTTGACTAATTTCTGAAAAACTGAGTGTAGCATTGTGAGCAGCGTCTGATGTTTCCCTGTCTAGCCGGCTTGCTGCCTAGAACGAACGCTCCTCGAGTGGGGTGATCCACAGGGAGTAGCTCAAACCTGCAAAGTGCCTGGCTAGGGGCAGGACATTAGCCCAGCAGGGGAGGGGTGTGGCAGTGACATCACAAAGGCCTTTTGCAGGACCTCAGCCTATTGGTCCAAGGTGGTGGGGAGGTGGTGACCTCACAGAGAGATGCTGACATCAGCCAGGCAGGACAGGGGCGAGGGGCCAGGGAAACCTCAGAGACCCTGTGGCTTTGCTCCAGCAAGTCTCCTTCTCCAGGTCTCTCTTTGAGGACTGAGGGAGTATTCGGGTTCACGGACGTGAGCGCCAGGAGGAACCTCTTTCGAGTTTTCTCCTTCCCTTTTAGTGATTTTACTAGAAAACAGCCATCCCTGTTTAGAAGGTAAGAGCCTCCTGGAGGTTTGAAACCTGTTCAGTCTGATCCATGGGGTGACAGTTGAATTCTAGGCATGGAAAACACGAGCTTAAGGAGGCAGAATTTTTTTACGCACCTAGGATTTTGGCCCTTAGAATCATGGGACATTGGGGTTTGTCCTTTTTGTTTCACCTTTTCCTCCATCCATCCCTCTCTCCTTTCTCTTCGTCTCTTGCTTCCTTTGTCCTTTCTCCTGTTCCCCTCCCAACACCAGGAGAGGAGTGTGTGTGTGTGTGTGTTGCGGGGGAGTGCTCTGCAGCTCCCACTGTGGGAGGTCCACCCAAAAATGTGAGGCTGAAATAGTGCTCAGGCAGTCAGGGCCGGATTAACCTTCTGTGGGTCCTGGTACCAAACATATTTGTAGGCCCCTATGTAGTCACTGTGGGCTCCGAGTGTGGGCCTGGTGGGGCAGTGCCATTGGTGCCATAGCATACCCAGTACTGAACCTCAGAGACTTTTTTCATTTTGATCACACACCCCTACATGACTATATGCATTGCCCTATACAGCTCCCTCAGCCCCCGGGTTTTCTCATTGAGCTGTGCACCCATGTGGGTTTACCAGTGTCCACAGTGAGCAGAACTTTCATAGTGATCAAGGAAACTCCCCACAGATTTATCTCCTTCCTCATTCAGACCTTCTCTAGCCATGTCTCCAGTACCCCCCACGTCACCAGTCACGTCATGTGGTTCTAGTCTCAGCTCAGAGTTCTAAAGCCAGCAGACACCTGATCAGTTCTGACAGATCCCCCCCTCAGCCCCCATCCTGCCATGTGAGCCAGCCACCTGCAAACACCATCTCCCCAAAGTCAGGACTTAGCCCTTGGGAATCTGAAGCCACCAGCCTCTCTCCCTCTGCTCCCATCTACATGCTAGTCTGCTACCTGGTCACCACCACCTCTCCCCATATTTGTTTCCTTTCTACTTTGGACATGCTCCCACCCAGCTGGAAGCTCCCTCTGCCAGCCTGACCTGCTCCCTCTTTCCCTGCTCCCCCTGACATTCCTGTCCTACTGGTGACCTCTGTTCCTTGAGGTGAACTCCAGTGTCTTTAGCTGCTCTAGCTTAATGGCCCCAGTAGTCACAGAGCCACCTGCAGCTTCTCTGGCTACAGCCATGGGGCCAGTTCCCAGAGGCCAGCCGTAGCCAGCTGCAGCTACTAGCCGCAGGAGGGGTGGCAATGCCAGGGCTGAGCCTGCTTGAACCTTGCAACGTTACTGACAAGGCTTGTCTGTGTTCTTTTGTTTATCTCATTGTTAGGTGTGAGAAGTATAAACTGTTCAATAGGTTCAATGAGTTGGTTAATAAGATGTTTATGAAGTAAATCACTGGCTTTAAAATAAGATCCAATCTGGAGCATATGAACTATTGACCCCTGGACTCCATCTCTGAGAGGGGACTTGTTTACCATCAGGACACAGGCTCAAACCAGTCCAAACCGGTTTTTCCCGCCAAAACCAGCCCTCAGCGTTCCATCTCCTCAGCACTTTTCCCGCCACAGAAGTGATATAAGGACGTGCTCAGCGCCTGCGCGGGGCCGTCCCCCCCCCCAGCGACGGCCCCTCCACGGTCGGGTCTTCCCAGCGCTCCCGAGCCGGAGAGTGAGGAGCCCCCTGGGTCCCGCCGTGAGACTGAGGAACAGGAGGCCTGTCACCCCCATTCCTGCCGTCTTTCCTCCCTGGTGTCCAGCCTCCCCCGGAGCCCCCGGGGAGTGAGAGACCCCGGGGGGGGGCACTCGGGCTGGGCAGGAAAGTGACTCTGCCCCGGGGAACCTTGAGAAGCCTCAGAGCTGCCTCAGCCCCAGTGGGATTTGGGGGGCAGAGACTGGGGCCTGGCGGGGATCCTGTGGTGTGGGGGAGATGGGGGTGTCAGGCAGGGAGGGGAGAAGCTGGAGTTGTAGGGAGGGGAAGGTGGGTGGGACACGGGGGGCGGGTTTGAACTGTCTCTGGGCAGCCAGGAAATTCCCCGGGGGGGCGGGAGTGGGGGCGGGGGAAGGGGGGAGGGAGGTTAATTGGATCCTGTCCCTGTTTGTGCCACTTGCCTCTCGCCCCCGATACAAATTCTCTCTAGTTCTGCCCCTTTTCTCGCTCAGTGTCTCACACGGGGCTATAAAATCTGGGGCGATTCCCCCCTTTCCCCTCCAATGATCAGCTCTCCCGTCCCCCCCCGATTTCCCCCGTTCTCCCCATGAGTCTCAAACGTCAGTTTAAAATCTTCTCTAGTGAGGGGCATTTTCCCACCCATTTTATCTGCAGCGATTTGTCCTTGTTTAGGTGGGAAATTGTTGCCCTGAGTCATTCCCCAGCACATGGCTGCCCCTGGCGTGGGGGTGGGATGGCTCAGTGGTTGGAGCACTGGCCTGCTAAACCCAGGGCTGGGAGCTGACTCCTTGCGGGGGCCATTTGGGGATTTAGTTGGGGATTGGCCCTGCTTTGAGCAGGGGGTTGGACTAGACACCTCCTGAGGTCCCTTCCAGCCCTGATAGTCTAGGAGGTGCCGGGTCTCTGCCAGGGCAGGGCAGGGGGCAGGGGGAGCTGGAGCCGGGTCGCTTGGATGGACTCTGGCTGGGAAGGTGCAATTCCTCCTCCCGGCCAGCGGGGGGCGGCGCTGCGGGAGCCACGTGAGCTGCCTCCTGGCCCTGCTGCTGCTCCTGCTCTTTGGAGCTCTGGCCCTGGGGCTCCTGCTGCTGCCTGGTGGGTGCCCGGCTGCCTCCTGCCGCTCCCAGCCCCCCCCCCCCCGTGTGAGTGTCTGCGCCCCTCCCCCGCCCAGAGCCCCCTGCCTGCAGCCCCCCGCCGCAGCCAGCCCCTGTCACCCTCCCCAGCCCCTGTCTGCACCCCTGCCCTGCCCCTATTGCACCCCTGCCCCGCCCCCAGCCCCTGTCGGCACCCCTGCCCTGCCCCCATTGCACCCCTTGCCCTGCCCCCAGCCCCTGTCTGCACCCCTGCCCTGCCACCCCATTGCACCCCTGCCCTGCCACCCCATTGCACCCCTGCCCGCACCCCTGCCCTGCCACCCCATTGCACCCCTGCCCTGCCACCCTCCCTGCCCCCAGCCCCTGTCTGCACCCCTGCCCTGCCACCCCATTGCACCCCTGCCCCCATCCCCATTGCACCCCTGCCCTGCCACCTCCCTGCCCCCAGCCCGTCTGCACCCCTGCCTGCCCCCACCCCTGTCTGCACCCCTGCCCTGCCACCCCCTTGCACCCCCTGCCTGCAGCCAGCCCCTGCCTACAGCCACCTCCTGCTCCCAGCTGCTCCCCCTGTGTGAGGGTCTGCACCCCCCCGCTCCTCCCGGCCCACAGCAGCCCCTGCCACCCTCCCCCGCCCGCAGCTTCTGCCGCCCCCCCGCCTCCAGCCAGCCCCTGTCTGCACCCCCTGGCCAGAGCCAGCCCCTGCCATCCGTCCGGCCACAGCCCCTGCCACCTCCCTTGCCTCCTGCCACAGTCCCTGCCCCCTGCTTTCCCCCGACCCCTGCCACAGCCCCTTTCCCCGCCACAGCCTGTCTGCACCACCTGCCCACAGCCAGCTCCTGTTGCAGCCAGCCTGTGTCACACTCCCTGCCTCCAGCTAGCCCTGCCCCACGCCCCTGTCTGCAGCCAGCCCCATGGCCACTGGTGCCCTGCAGTTCCCAGGGCACTAACCCTGCACACCTGCTTCAATGGGGGGGGGCAGGGAGCAGCTGGGACCCACACCTGTGCACACCCAAGGGTGACCAGACAGTGAGTGTGAAAAATCAGGACAGGGGGTGAGGGGTAATAGGATCCTATATAAGAAAAAGACCCCAAAATTGAGACTGTCCCAATAAAATTGGGACATGTGGTCACCCTAGCACACCCCAGGGAGTGGCTGGGATCCACACATGGGAAATGGAGCTCATTTCTAGTTCAGGCCCATCTTTGTAAAAAAGAACTGTAGGTCGGGTTAACATACATCTGTATTTTCCCAGAGATGTCAGGCTTTTAGGTTCTTAAATCGCTGTCTGGGTGGTAAATTTTAAAAATTCCTCCCGGGAAAATACGGACGTATGGTAACCCTATTGGTACAAAAAATCCATACTGTGGCACATCTCTTAAATCAGAACTTTTTATAGGGAACTGGTTGTTAAGATTTTCGCAGCTCATCACTGGAAGGGAGGCGCACGTGTCCCCCGTGGGGACTGCCTAGACCCCGTTTCCCAATCCCAGTTGTTGCCCCCTAACTACCAACACAGTTGCCCCCAACCATCAGTTGCCAGTCACCCGCCCATCCCCCACTGCTGCCCCCTTCCTTTATCCAGGGAACTTTCAGCTCCCCCTCCCACTCCCTTTTAATCAGCTCCTCAAAGGGCTCCCTGCTGCCCATGGGAATGGTGGGGGTGGGGCAGCCATCACTTTGTGTTATGTATTGGACAGTCGTATAAAATCCAGTCCAACAGTCCCCCTTTTCCACTAGTTCGTTAACAGCAATATAAAATCCCCTCAGATCTTGGTGTTTTTCTCTCATGTTATCAAATACGCAGTTTGTGGCACATTTTCTGTGCAAATCTCAAAGATTCATATAAAATAACCTGAACGTTTGCACCACTGCTCTCTAGTTGTCTGTTTCTAATTGAATATGCCCTGAGATTTCCCCCTGTCTCTCTAGTTATAAAATACCAAGAAAATCTCAGATTTACACCTTTTCTCATCTTCTTGAACCTGGATATAAAATGTTTGCAAATGTTGCCCATTTCCTCTTTATTCATTTATCAAATATTGATGTGAAACACTCAGATTTTGCCTCCTATCAACAACTGATATAAAATCCCTCTGATTTTCCACTTTCCTCTCTATAATTTGCAAAATGGATCCAAAATCTCTCAGATTTCCACCCTTTCTCTTTCATTTCTGAACGTTGCTCTCAAAGCTCAGGTTTTGTCTCTTTCTATCTCATTATCAAATGTCAGTTAAAAATCCTCTCGGGTTTGGGGCTGTTCCCCGTGTTTCTAAATCCCACCAACTTCTTCCTTCGAGGGAACCTGTTGCCCTGAGTTCTTCTCCATCCTGGATGTTGCAGGGGGTTAAATTGCCCAGAGATCATCTTTCCCGACTCCTTTGTGAATCATTTGTTCCCTCCTTTACCTCTGTTAAAATGTTTGCTGAAGAAAGAGACCAGCCAGATATTTAATACCCATCAAAGCCAGAGGCCTCCCCCTGTTTGGGGCTCAGTGGTTCCCAGCTGGTAACGGGAGAGTTGGCTGGACCCTTTTCTTTTCTTCACCTGGCACGGGATGAGGAGGTCACTCTGAGTGCAGTGTGAGTTGAGAAGTATCCCAAACCCCATGGCAAATGGCCTCGGTGAGGGGTTGCTTCCTGCAGTGCTAAGATGCAGCCACCTCTGGGGTGGATCCAGGGTGGTCATTATTTGCTAGTGACAGGCATGGACATTTCTTACCTATTTTGTCCATCCAGGCCTTCCATTCTCCTGTTCAAGAGACATCCCCCAGGGCTCCCTCTGCCTGTGTGACTGGCCAGCAGGGGGCGGTGGTCACTTTCTATCCACTTCTCAGGCACTGTGAGGTAACAGTGTTGCTGGGTGGGGGTGGGGCTGTGTGGGGAGAATGCAGCTGAAGGGGGATTGTGGTGGGGGGAGGCCTCTGGGTGGCTGGGCAGGGGGTACCCAAGTGAGGTTGGTGGGTTCTGGAGATTTGGGGTTTCAGGGGGTGGTTGTGATGTGCCCAGCCCTGAGGCTGTGGGTCCTGGAGGTGGGTATCGCTGGGGGCTGCAGAACAGCCGGGGTGGGCGTCTCTTGGGGAGGCGGGACAGGGGGTTAGAGGGAGCCTGGTGCTGTGCCTGGGGCTCTGTCTGGGCTTCCCCCGCAGACTCCTGGGATCGCTGCCAAGCCCAGTGCACAGAGTGTGTGTGGGAGAATCCCCGGTGCTAGGCCAGGGGGTGCCCCTGTAAAGCATCAGGGGATCCCGCAGGGGGGCGGAGGGGGTGCCAGGCAAAGGGCAGGGCAGATCCTGCTGGAGGGCCGGGGGGGGGCATCCTAGGCAGGCAGTGAGGGACTGAGTTCCCAGTGGGGGTCCCTTTTGGGGGGTCTCTGGCTGTTGGGGTCTCTTGGTGGGGGGAACCCTTTGGGATTCCCAACCTGGCAGTGATGGTCTGGTGGGGGTTCTCTGGCCAGTGGGGCTCTGAGGGGTATCTGAGCTCCCTGGCCAGGGACTCTGGGGGCTGGGTCCCAGGGAATATCTGGGCGGGGAGAGCTGAGGCTCTGCGGGCTGCTCCTGACCTCGCTTCTTCTCCCTGATTAGCTTATGCCAGAATCCTGGCTCCAAGCACTGCCCGACATTCCCCGGCCAGGCCCAGTCACTGTGATAACTTTCTAGCCGCTTATCAAACACTGTGAGGTGAAAATCACAGATTTTTGCTCTTCTCCCCTCTTGAAAACTGCAGGAACTTCCAGTTCCATTGTCCTAGATTGTCCAGTCCATTGTCCAGTCCTTGTCCTAGATCTGGGGGGTGAGGGAGGTGGGAGGGGGGTCAGCGCTGCCGCACAATGGTCTCTTCCCCAGCGTTCTGGACTCATTCTTTCTGAACTCTGGTTTCATTGAGACCATTGTTAATCCAGAGTCACTGTATGGAAAGACAAGGAGTGACTCCGGATGGACAGTGGGGCTAATGAGACCAGCAATTCTCCCTGTGAGGAGGGGCTCTCATTAGCTGCTCTCCCCAGAGAGCTAAAGGAGGGAAGCTGCTCAAACGCTCTGTCCATCTCTGCTCAGGATATTGGGGTTCAACTTCCTGGGTCAGACGCTGCAGCCTCCATTGTGATTGGGGAGACCAGGCTTAGCAGCTGCTGCTCCCACAGCGGGGTTCTGTGCTGGGAAGTGACCTTAATTAAAGCTGCTTATCAGCCCGGCCCAGGGGATGACTTTCTCCAGCTGTTCCTAGCCCCCTAGGGAAGCCTGGGCCCTGTTAATACTAAATTCTGAGCCAGAGTCTCCAGGTACCTGACAGACCTCAGGGAAAGTGCTGGGGACTGGCATGAAAGTGACTCTGCACAAAGCGCCCCTCCTCATTTCTCCTCCCAGTAGCAATTGCCAGGAGAAAATCCAGCCATGGGAGAGCAAAGCCCCCAGGAATGGGACCTTCCCAGCCAGAGGGGCAGGGAGAGAGGACGGGAAGGAGAGACTGAAAGGGGCAGTGGGAGAAATGAGAGGGGGGAGAGATTTCCAGCTCTCTAGTCCACCCAGACACATGTATTGCTGCGTCCCTGGTCAGAACCATTTTCCAGTGAACAAAACAAGGATCAGACAGAGGAAAAGCCAGTTCCTGACTCCATATTCCCCCTGCTGGGGTGTGGCTGCCGTGGGGTCAGTGTCCCTGGGAATCCCCCACAGTGACTCCTTTGGTTCTGCTCTTTTCTAGCCTTGTGTTCAGAGACTTTGTTACGGGGTGAGGGGAGGGAGAAGGGAGGTTAAAAATGTCTGGGCTTAGCCTGGCAGGAGGGGCCAGATCTACATTGTAATAAACAGATTGAGCATTTCCCAGCATGGCAGAATCTAGGGTGTCTGTCTGCAGGGAAAAGGCCTGGGGGATTCTGATGTGTAATTAACTAAAACCGGTTCTGAAACGCCCACAACTGCCCTTCTCCCCCAGACAGGCTGCAGAATGACGTCCATGTTTTGCTCCAGCTCATCCCAGCCTGGCATGGGACAGGGAAGAGAAATGGCTGCAGTGGAGCCAACTCAGGTAGAGATTGTCGGGGGGTTGCTGGTGGGTTCCTGCTGGAGGAGAGGGACAGCAAATACACCAGAGGTGGGAAGGTTTGCACAGTCTGGTCTGGAGGTTGGAGCGGGACAAGAAATTCACAGCGTGGGGAAAGGGGGAGGCCAGGGTGTAGCAAACCTGCTGGGAGTTATTTAATAAGTGGCCTAGATTCTAGGAACAGACCCAGGAGGTTCGGCGGTGGAAATGCCCTAATTTGTGAAGAAAGAAAATAGCCCACCTACATGGAGCTATCAAACTGACCAGACTCCCAGTGCTGGAGCCTGACCTCACTGACCAGCGGCTGCTGTGAGATATGAAGGGGGCACCCATGAGTCAGGCTTATTGGAGCTGCCTCTCCCTTCATATCCCGCTCCTCACAATGAGGAGGTTATTGGGCTTCCTACCAGGGAGCTCTCCCTGGACCCTGCTAGGGGCTCCATCTCCTGTATCAGTCGATGGCTGGTAGGTGTGTGATGGATCTGCTGGGAGAGACAAGGGGCTCTCGCTTCGTCCCCTCACCCTGGTATTTGCTGGATACACTGAGTGGGGTCAGGCTGGGACTCTGTTGACTGCGATCCACCCAGAGCTTCCATTTGATTCGCTCCTCTCTGCCACAAATAGTGGGGTTGTGAGTGGGGCAGCAGGTGCTAAGTGTTGGACTCTTGCTCTTTCAGGGGCCGGTGACTTTCGAGGAGGTGGCTGTGCATTTCACCAAGGAAGAGTACACTCTGCTGGACCCCACTCAGAGAGCCCTCTACTGGGATGTCATGCAGCAGAACTATGAGATTGTGACCTCGCTGGGTAAGGGTTCCTGTCCCCTCCGTTCTTGGAAGGGGAAATGAAGAGTTAAGGTTCACGCCAGCCCCACAATGCCACCTCTACCCTGTCCTGTTTCAGCATCACCCCAATATGCCAGTGACACAGACACACTACCAGAGACCCTCCCCTGCTGCAGAACACTTTGGGAACAGAGCACAGGAGCAGTATCATACAATGTCAAATAGCTCCTCTTTACTCAAGTAAAACTGGGGGTTAGGTCCAGCGTAATGAACAGAAGCTTCCTACCCCCGGCCTTCTCTCAAACCCTGAGCCTTCTCTACCCAAACCAGAAAGTGCTTGGGATGTAACAAGCAGGCGGCTGGAGTCAGAGCTGCTGGTCCAGGGTTACTTTTCACACAGACACTTGGTACGTCCTTGAATGCTGGCTGAGGGTATCCAGACAGGGGATCTCCAGCAGCAGAACACTGAATCTCACCCAGGATTATAGATGACACAACTCACTGATCTTGATTGCATCCCAGCATGTGAAAATAGCCTAGGTTGGTAGTGACATTTCTTGAGACATGCAGAGTCTTGCTCCCATATCACCAGGTGTAATAACAATAACAGGAAAGGCCGAATATGGAAAACTGATTGTTCAGCTTGCTTTTGACCTGCATCATATTTTGCAATATATTCCAAGTAAGGAAATTAACGTGCAACGTATGTGTCGTTGTTTGGGGTTTTAAGCTTTAAAAGGCTTGTGTGATTTTTAGCTCAGGGGGACAGTATTCCAATAGCTGTTGCTCCCTGTGCACTTTTAACCAAGAAAAGAGCCTCAGGCTAAGCTGATTCAAAATCAATCATGTGGTTGTTTTCCACAACAGCTTCAAGAGGTCCCTGTGATGGAATGTAAATGTCTTCTTCACACCTTCCCCCTGCAGGAGAATGGCTGTTTGACCAGCTGTTTGCCTTGCTGTCTCTGAGGAACTGCTCTGTGGGTGTTCCCCAGAATTGTAACTTTTTCAGTAATATCATACAGTAAAATCTCATAACTTTACATACAGTGTTACTACACATTTTAACAGGAGGATAATATTCAGAAGATTATGCGTTTTAAAATGATACCTCACAAGCCATACTGTGTACAAAATTGATCATAATTTTCTAGAAGAGTGAACACAGGGGTATAGACTGACACAGTGTCTGTGTGTGTGTTCCCAGCAGATATGTGGGTATTTCAATCCCTCATAAGCATAGTGTTCAGCATCTTCAAGGACCTGGGGTACTGGTCCTGGGAATTCACTGGTTTACCAAGTGTGACACTGTATGGAATTGTGAGACACTTTGGTATTAATAATAAAATAATAATATAATCTGATAAAATTGCAATGAATCGTGCTAGATATGCCATGTAAGGTGTCAGTGAAAATGTTATGATTTGCCAAGTATGATAATATTGTTTCTATGTTTGTATCACCTTTGTATTGTGAGTTATAGATATGTAGGGTATATCTATAACTATATCTATACCGAATGGCTGGGCAGCAGTTCTGCAGAAAACGACCTAGGGGTTACGGTGGACGAAAAGCTGAATATGAGTCAACAGTGTGCCCTTGTTGCCAAGAAGGCTAATGGCATTTTGGATTGTATAAGTAGGGGCATTTCCAGCAGATCGAGGGACGTGATCATTCCCTCTACTCAGCACTGGTGAGGCCTCATTTGGAGTACTGTGTCCAGTTTTGGGCCCCACACTACAAGAAGGATGTGGATAAATTGGAGAGAGTCCAGCGGGGGGCAACAAAAATGATTAGGGGGCTGGAGCACATGACTTATGAGGAGAGGCTGAGGGAACTGGGATTGTTTAGTCTGCAGAAGAGAAGAATGAGGGGGGATTTGATAGCTGCTTTCAACTACCTGAAAGGGGTTCCAAAGAGGATGGATCTAGACTGTTCTCAGTGGTAGAAGATGACAGAACAAGGAGTAATGGTCTCAAGTTGCAGAGGGGGAGGTTTAGGTTGGACATTAGGAAAAACTTTTTCACTAGTAGAGTGGTGAGGAACTGGAATGGGTTACCTAAGGAGGTGGTAGAATCTCCTTCCTTAGAGGTTTTTAAGGTCAGGCTTGACAAAGCCCTGGCTGGGATGATTTAGTTGGGTTTGGTCCTGCTTTGAGCAGGGGGTTGGACTAGATGACCTCCTGAGGTCCCTTCCAACCCTGAGATTCTATGATTCTGTATTTCCAGACTTGTGCAGTGTTTCTGGGTGACACCCCCAGACATATTGACATCAACACTGCCTAGCCTGTTTGATGGCCCATTGAGGGTCATCAGCTGTACAATGAGCCCATGGAAAGGACCAAGGGGATACACCTATTGAGTCAGCAAGACATGTCAGGGTATGCCTGTCTACTGAGAACTCCAAGGCTTTTCCATGCCACATGCTGTGAATCTTGTGTTTGGGACACAGGAAGTACAAGCCACATGGCAAAAGGAATATAAAGGGCAGCTGCATCATCTCCATTTTATCTGCAATCCCCCTTCCTACCTCTGGAGCAACTTCTCTAGAAACTGAACTCTGGAACAAAGGACTGAATGACCCATCCAATCTGTGGATGTGTTCCAGATGGACTTTCAAGCCAGCAACTCACCAATACTGCTAAGAATGGGGGGAGGGATAGCTCAGTGGTTTGAGCATTGGCTTGCTAAACCCAGGGTTGTGAGTTCAATCCTTGAGGAGGCCACTTAGGGATCTGGGGCAAAAATTGGTCCTGCTTGTGAAGGCAGGGGGCTGGACTCAATGACCTTTCAAGGTCCCTTCTAGTTCTAGGAGATTGGTATATCTCCAATTATTACCTAACCTGATATATCAATTTTGGAATGTATCTGACTGCTTTCCCATTTAACGTCTTTCTTTCTTTCATTTAAACCTTTAGTTTAAAGTGCTAAAGGATTGGCTGGAAGGATGGAATTTCAGGTAATATCCAAACTTATACTGACCTGGTGATGTGGCTGACCCTTTGGGGTCAGAGGAACACTTTGTTTATGTGAGCAGAGTTTTTAAATAACCTCTCACTGTGCTGGACCTAGTTGCTGATTAGGAGTCAGAGAACTGGGATGGAATAAAGGGGGCCGTGTGATTTCTTTTTTCAGCTTCTCGATAACCCATGTGGGGGATCAGAAGCACAGCTGGTGACTGGTCGGTGAGTTTAACTTCAGTGTTAACCAGCAGTTTTGGGAGCATCTGCTCTCCCTTTTTCAGCCTGCCCTAACTTTGGCATTTTCAGTGAGAACTGCCCCTGGCCCACCAGGTCACACTAAGCACTGAAGTTAAATTAATAGAATGTTTTTTTATGACCAAGTCTTATGAAATCAACTGAATTCCTTTGTTTTCTTTCATCTGAGCAGGGTTTCTAGTTTTCCAGCATGATGTGATCTCCCAGCTGGAACAAGGGGAAGAGCCATGCGTCCCAGACCTCCAGGGTTCAGAGGAAAGAGAGATCCTGAGATCTCCCTGCACAGGTGAGGAAACATTAAACCACCTCAGAATCTGTAAGTGCCTGAAGGAAACATCTGGGATGCCCAACAAAGCCCTTGGGAGGTCTCTCAGTTCATTATTGTCCCTAGCAGGGGTTATATCCTCAGGGTAAATATAGTTCTTCTTCGAGTGCTTGCTCATATCCATTCCAGTAAGTGTGCACGCGCTGCGTGCACATGCTGCGTGCACGCTCGTCGGAAGATTTTTAACCTAGCAACACTCGGTGGGTCGGCTGGGTGCCCCCTGGAGTGGCGCCGCTATAGCACCGGATATATACCCCTGCCGACCCATCCGCCCCTCAGTTCCTTCTTACCGCCCGTGACGGTCGTTGGAACTGTGGAGAGTGGCTTTGCTGACCTCCACATCCCTAGCTTCTCGGAGTTATTTACCCTTTATCGTGTATATAGTTCAAGCTCTTGTAGTTATAGTTAGTTTTAGTACGTTTTTTCATAGTTAGTGTATATAGTTAAGCGGGGGATTGGGGGAGTAGCCCCCTTTCCTCCGACCCGGTGCGGGCTCATGCCCAAGGCGACGGGATTTAAACCCTGCTCGGCGTGCTAGAAGCTGATGCCGGTGGGGGATCCTCATGACTCCTGCCTAAAGTGTTTAGAAGAATCCCACTTGACAGACAAGTGCCGAATTTGCAAGTCGTTCAAGCCAAGAAGGAGCGGGACTTCCGACTAAAGCAGCTCCTTATGGAATCGGCCTTTAGTCCCACGGTGCCGGCACCGACCGCCCAACAGACCGCATCGGTGAGGAGCGCACCTTCAGCACCGGATCGCTCTGGTACCAAGAAGGACTCCTGGCACTGACATCTGCCGGCACCGGCTCTCCGGCACCGCTCCCTTTCCTCGATGGGGAAACGATGTACTGCTCCGACCCCATCCTCGCAAAAGGAGCAAGCATCAAAGTCCGTCCGTCAGACCCCAGTAACGGCTGCGGCACTGTCAACACAGGCACCGCAGTTGGCAGCTGCTCCTAGCGCGGCACCGTCGATTCTGGTACCGCAAGGGCTGTTGAGTCCGGTGCCACATAGCTCCCCGGCTGACGCTGTGATCGAGCTCGCTCTCCCTTCTACGCCGGAGACATTCTCAATGGCAAGAGAGCTCATCATGCTGATGGAGTCGATGCAGCCTCAACCCCCGGCACCGCCGGTGTGGGTTATCCAATCCATCGGCAAGCCGGCCCTCATAAGGCCTCCTTCTGTTGGTCCACCGGAGAGACGTCTTTCCAGGTCTCGGTCTCGGAGACGTTCCCGCTCCCGCCGTTCCCAATCCCGGCACTGCTCGCAGTCCCGGCACCGCTCTCCATCGCGGTACTGGTCGTACTCGCGGAGATGTTCAAGATGTCGATCACCGGACAGATACTCCCGGTACCGATCCGGCTCTCGGTACCGATCTCAGTACCGTGCGTCCCGCAGTCACTCTCGGCACAGGGACTCGAGATCCCGGTCGACCTCCCGGCACTGGCACAGTAGAAGGTCCCGGTTTCGTTCGCGGTACCGACAAAACCGGTACCACTCACTGGTACCGCCCCATGACCGCACGTCAGCAACAGCAGTACCTTACCAGGGTCTCTCGGCCCCACCGTGTCCTTCGAGACACACATCAATATCGTCTCGGGCTGGGAGTGCTTCTTACCGCCAGGACCGGGCATCTGATATTCCGTGCCACCATCCAGAGGCACAAAGCCAGGAGCAAGGTCCTCATCAATGGGCCTTTTGGACTCCGTGGGCATATCACGAGGCCCAAGGTGCCCCACTTGTGGCTCAACGCTCCGGCCCCTCAGAGCACAGGGTTTCTGAAGCGACTGTAAGCCATCCTCCTCCCGCGGGCACGGACGAGGATCCACTTCAATCTGCAGACCCTGAGATTCCACCAGATGCAGATGGTGCTCTGCCGGTCCATGACCCACCTCAGGATCCGTTGGTACCGGGCCTCTCCTCCTCCTCCTCTCCTGATGAGGCAGTGGCAGGAACATCCTCCTCTGGTCCTCCGCCTATTGACCTCCGGGCCCATCAAGACCTCTTGCGGAGAGTAGCACAAAACATGAATTTGCCAGTGGAGGAGGTTGCTGAAATAGAGGACCCTGTCATAGACATATTATCGGCGGATGCGCCCCTTCGAGTGGCTCTCCCATTCATCCGCACTATTCAAGCCAATGCAGACACAATTTGGCAATCCCCAGCTTCTATTACACCTACAGCTAGGGGAGTAGAGAGAAAATATATGGTCCCCGCCAAGGGGAAAATATATGGTCCTACACCCACCCACCTCCCTGCCCCCTGGTTGTCCAATCCGTGAACGAACAGGAGCGTCATGGCCAGCAAGCACCGGCTCCTAAGGCGAAGGAGGCTAGGCACATGGACCTCCTAGGCCGTAAGGTCTACTCGGCTGGAGGCCTCCAACTTAGGGTGGCAAACCAGCAGGCCCTCCTAAGTCGTTATAATTTTAATACGTGGGTGTCTGTGGGGAAGTTTGCACAACTCCTTCCCCAGGAGTCCCACGCAGAGTTTACGGCCCTACTAGAGAAGGGTAAAAAAGTGGCAAGAACTTCCCTCCAAGCCTCTCTGGATGCAGCGGACTCAGCAGCCAGAACGCTTGCGTCCGGGGTAACGATGAGACGCATCTCCTGGCTACAAGCTTCAGGCCTTCCCCCAGAATTGCAGCAGACAATTCAGGATTTACCTTTTGAGGGCCAGGGCCTTTTCTCAGATCTGCGCAGAGCCTCAAGGACAATCGAGTCATAATGCGCTCGTTGGGTATGCACACGCCGGTGACCCAACATAGGTCCTTCTGGCCCCAACCATACCGCCCTTATAACCAGCCTAGACCACGCCAGAATACGACCAGATGGCGCGGCAGGGGCAATCGGTGGAGACAGTCTGGCCTTCAGGGAAACCAAAGTCAAGTGCCCCCTAAACCACCTACGGGGCCAAAACAAAACTTTTGATGGGATGTTTGAGGACGGCCCACCAGTTTCCCTGCCGGATCCTTCTCCCTCCTTCTTCAACCGCCTCTCCCATTTCCTCCCTGCATGGTCCCAGCTCACCTCCGACCGTTGGGTCCTTTGCACGGTGGAAACAGGATACCACCTCCAATTTGTTTCTCCACCCCCATCCCACCCTCCCCACCCGTCTGTCTTCAGGGACCCCTCTCACGAGCAATTCCTCTTACAAGAGGTTCAGGCGCTCCTAACGCTGGGAGCCATAGAAGTGGTGCCAGAGGACATGAGGGGCAAGGGGTTCTGTTCCCGCTACTTTTTAATCCCCAAGGCAAAGGGTGGTCTACGACCGATCCTCGACCTGCGAGAACTCAACAAATTCATGATAAAGCTCAAGTTCCGCATGGTATCCTTGGGGACCATCATCCCATCCCTGGATCCGGGAGACTGGTATGCCGCCCTCGATATGAAGGATGTGTATTTCCATATCGCCATTTACCCGCCGCTCAGACGGTTTCTCCGTTTTGTGGTCAACCAACAGCACTTCCGGTTCACGGTGCTTCCCTTCGGTCTTTCTACGGCCCCGAGAGTCTTCACCAAATGTATGGCCATTGTAGCTGCCTCCCTCCGCCGTCGTCGAATACACGTCTACCCGTACCTCGACAATTGGCTCATTTGAGGGACTTCCCAGGTGCAAGTATCACAGCACCTGTGTGTCGTCAAAGACCTCTTTGGGAGGCTCGGCCTCATGATCAATGTAGAAAAGTCTACCCTGACTCCAACGCAGAGAATAGACTTTACTGGAGCAGTTCTGGACTCCAATCTGACCAGGGCCTGCCTTCCTCTGCCACGTTTTCAGTCAATGTCTTCGATCATTCGAAGTTTTCAATCCTTCCCGACAACGTCGGTGCGCACCTGCCTCGGTCTATTAGGTCACATGGCGTCCTGCACCTTTGTGACCAAGTACGTGAGACTGCGACTTCGGTGCTTCCAAACCTGGCTTGCTTCTCTATACCGTCCACACAGAGACAATATAGATTCGGTGATCACTATCCCCAGGACGGTTCTCGACTCCCTCACTTGGTGGCTGGACCTCACTGTAGTTTGCGCAGGGATGCCGTTCCACCCTCCTCAACCCTCGGTGGCACTAACCACAGACCCATCATCTCTGGGTTGGGGTGCCCACCTCGGGAACCTTCACACTCAAGGCCTCTGGTTGCCCCAGGAGCTGACCCTGCATATCAATGTGCAGGAGCTGAGGGCAGTCCGTCTAGCATGCCAGGTGTTTCGGGTCCATCTCCAAGGCCACTGTGTATCTGTGTTCACAGACAACACGACGACCATGTATTACATAAACAAGCAGGGCGGGGCGTGCTACTCCCTACTTTGCCAAGAAGCCACTCACCTGTGGAACTTTTGCATAGCCCACTCAATCGATTTGGTAGCGTCTTTTCTCCCAGGAGTCCAGAACACTCTGGCAGATCGCCTCAGCAGATCCTTCCTGTCTCACGAATGGTCGATCCGTCCTGACATCATCCATTCCGTTTTCCGGAGGTGGGGCTTTACCTGCATAGACCTCTTTGCCTCCCGAGAGAACAGGAAATGCCAGGTGTTCTGCTCCTACCAAGGACGCTCCCCAGGCTCCCTCTCAGATGCATTCCTCCTCCCGTGGACAAGGCACCTATTTTATGCCTTTCCGCCGTTTCCCTTCGTTCACAGAGTCCTGCTCAAACTCCGCAGGGACAGAGCCAATCTGATCCTCATTGCTCCAGCATGGCCGAGGCAGCACTGGTACACCCTGTTGTTCGACCTCTCAGTGGCGGATCTGATTCCCCTGCCACTGTGGCCGGACCTCATAACACAGGACTTCGGCAGGCTTCACCACCCAGACCTGCAGTCCCTTCATCTCACTGCATGGCTCCTGCGTGGTGGAACCAATCCGAGCTCTGCTGCTCTGCTTCGGTACAACAGGTCCTCTTGGGAAGTAGGAAGTCTTCCACCAGGACGACTTATCTCGCCAAGTCGAAGCATTTCTCGCACTGGTGTGATCAGAGTAACTTGGTCCCAGGACAGGTTTCCATCCCTACTATCCTGGATTGTCTCTGGTCTCTCAAAGAGCAGGGCCTGGCGGTCTCTTCTATAAAGGTTAATCTGGCAGCTATTTCCGCCTTCCACCCAGGTGAAAGTGACTGTTCAATTTTCTCTCACCCCATGGTTTCCAGGTTCCTTAAGGGACTGGAACGGTTGTACCCCCAAGTCCATCACCCAGCCCCCACCTGTGATCTAAACCTGGTGTTGACCAAGCTTATGGGGGCCCCCTTCAAGCCTATGGCCACATGTTCCCTGCTGTACCTTTCCTGGAAGAAAGGTCGCTATCACCTCGGCGCTATCACCTCGGCGAGGCGAGTCTCGGAGCTTCGTGCCTTGACGGCTGATCCCCCTTATACGTCTTCCATAAGGACAAGGTACACCTGCGGCCACACCCCTCTTTCCTCCCTAAGGTGGTGTCTGCTTTTCATGTCAATCAAGACATCTTCCTCCCAGTTTTTTCCCCAAAGCCGCACTCATCGCGCAGGGAATAACAACTACATACTTTGGATGTCCGTAGGGCTCTCGCCTTTTATATAGAGAGAACAAAACCCTTCCGGCGTTCACCTCAGCTCTTTGTAGCAGTGGCAGACCGCATGAAGGGCATGCCGGTCTCTTCCCAACGGATCTCATCTTGGGTAACATCCTGCATCAGAACGTGCTACGAACTGGCTCACGTTCCCGCTGGACATCTCACCGCCCATTCTACACGGGCGCAGGCCTCTTCTACCACCTTCCTGGCTCATGTCCCCATCCAGGAAATATGTAGGGCGGCTACCTGGTCATCGATTCACACCTTTGCCTCACACTATGCATTGGTCCAACAATCCAGAGACGATGCAGCCTTTGGCTCAGCAGTTTTGCATTCTGCGACGTCTCACTCCGACCCCACCGCCTAGGTAAGGCTTGGGAATCATCTAACTGGAATGGATATGAGCAATCACTCGAAGAAGAAAAGACGCTTACTCACCGTTGTAAATGTTGTTCTTCAAAATGTGTTGCTCATATCCATTCCACACCCGCCCTCCTTCCCCACTGTCGGAGTAGCCGGCAAGAAGGAACTGAGGAGCGGATGGGTCGGCAGGGGTATATATCCGGCGCTATAGCGGCGCCACTCCAGGGGGCGCCCAGCCGACCCACCGAGTGTTGCTAGGGTAAAAATCTTCTGACTAGCGTGCACGCGGTGCGCGCACACCTAACTGGAATGGATATGATCAACACATCTCGAAGAACAACAGTTACAATGGTGAGTAACCGTCCTTTTTTGGGAGCAGGAAGAACTGGACTCGCAGACGCAGGGAGCTCTACTGGAGTGAAGACTAATGGACAGGCACAGGAAAAGGAAAGCAAAGCATTTTCTATAGCAGCCTGGCTCAAGGGCATTGGCCAGTGTGGACTGTATTGTCTTCTTCGCTTCCCTGTGCTAATCTAAGGACTTTCCAATGCTGCGTTTCAGTTGACTAATAACCCCTGCTATGTTTTAAAGTCTGCCGAGTGTCACAGCAAAAACTTGCTCTGTGCATTGACTGAGGAACAGTCACTGAACAGGAGTGTCGTTCAGCTGGACCTGCTGGCAGAGCTCACAGGTTGAAGTAGGAGTGTTGAAGCCAGAGGCTCAGTCTCAGGTGTTGAAGCTACATGGCCTGTCCTTGTGGAAGAGTGGGAGCCCTTGGGGGTCTAGTGCACTCAAGGGGCACTTCCCAAGGACGGTTTAAAAGCCAGGGCATTGCAGAGATCCTATGGATCCATGACAGTGCCAGAGGTTCAGCCTTATGGGGAAAATATATCAGACAAGAAAAGGATCTAAATGCATGTTTACCATCACCCCCTCATCAGTCCTCATGGGAATCCCTGATCAGTTCCAGTGTGTATTAAAACCATCCTCTAAGGCTCACCTCTTGGTTATCAGGCCATGTCAGTTTTGTTACAGGGTTTTCCCTTCACCCTTCCACTTCCCTGGGTCTTGTCACGCAGACAGGAAGCAGCAACAGACCAGAAGTCCGAAGCACAGACAATGCCATGTTTATTGGGGTTAGTTTCCAAGCAACCATATTCCGAAGCCCTTCACACCAGTCGGGCTTATCTCTTAGTCTGTTTCCCAGTGCTCTGTTCCCAGCTTTGATGCTGCAAAGCGTTTACCCCGTGTCCCCCTTACCCGCTCTGACACCGCAGAGCATTTTCCCCATGTCCCCATTACCAGTTCTGACACCGCAGAGCATTTTCCCCATGTCCCCATTACCCGCTCTGACACCGCAGAGCATTTACCCCGTGTCCCCCTTACCCGCTCCAACACCGCAGAGCGTTTACCCCGTATCCCCCTTACCCGCTCTGACACCGCAGAGCCTTGCCTGTGTCCCTGTTCCCTGTTCCTGTTCCCCCTCCTGTTTGACTCAGTTTATATAGTAATATGCGCAGCTATACCGTTGCTTAACCAATCATTGTACTGAAATTTAACTAATCAGTCCTAACACATTGAAACATAATTCTCTAACCAATTGTATCCCACTACCCTAATTAACTTACACCTAGCAAAATTAATTGTACAGCAGACAAAACCAGTTAGACAACCAGACTGATTAACATTGTAAAAGTGGTGGCCATAAAGATAGAACAATACAGAAATGAGGGTTTCACAACCACAACCATTGATAAGGGATTTCTTGCCAGACAGGCTGCTGTCAAACTAAGTTTTCTTTAACCATCTTAAGATCTGTTTCTTTATCTGGTGGTGATGGGCACTATCAGGACAGGATCATCCTCCTAACAGCCCAGTAGCACCTTATTTCAGTGTGACTTGTTTGGGATGTGAGGGTGTGACCCTTCACTTCCCAGCTTATGGCTGCCCCTGCTGCTTAGTCAAAGGCCTTAGCCTAAGAACAAGGCCTCAGACGGTCACAGTAAGAGAAGGCCCTTACAAATACAGACAGTGATTTTGATTCTTTGTTTTCATACTCCTGTAAGTAGCTAAGTGATAAAAATACCCCTAAGTTCTTAAACTATAGACTTTACAGGCAGGCCTGAATATCTCTATTCTAACAGTGGGTTCTGTCCCTTCCCCCATTCTGTGTCTGTCTTGTCTATTCAGATTGTAAATTCTTCAGGGCATGGCCCAGCTACTGTTCTCTGTTTGTACTGTGCCTAGCACAATGGGGACCCACTGTTAGTTGGTCCTTAGGCACTAAGGTAATGCATATGATTTATAATCATAATAACTCTCCTGCCACTTTGAGCCAAGGAAGCTGGCCATGGGATGTTACTGCTTAAAAATGAGCCGGGGGTAAAACCATGGACTATTCTTTGTGCCAAGTATCCCACAAATTCCACTGACCTCCCTCGTTTTCTTTACCTGCAGTAGGGTTTCCAAATTCCAAACCTGATGTGATCTCGCAGCTGGAACGAGGGGAAGAGCCGTGGGTCCCAGACGTCCATGGCTCTGAGAAAGAAGTGCTCCCAAGAGCTGCCTGCACAGGTGAGGACTTGGTTAAACCAACTCAAAAACTGTGTGGGAATGCAGGAAACATTTGGGATGCCCTACAAAGACCCTGTGAGCTCTCCAAGTTCAGGATTGTTCCCTGCAGGTGTGGAATCATTATGGCAGATGTCACTCATGGCTTCCCTCCTATTCTGACTGACAACTGGCAGCAGGTGCCTCCCCAGTCTCACTTTCCCCCGAGTGTTCTCGTGAGATGCAGACCAAAACTGATCCCTTCCTCTCTCTTCTGTGGAAGGGTTTGGGGAAAATCAGCACCTGATAGGTTTGATCTCTCCCACACTTATTTTGGATTGTTCATCCCTTTTACCATTCCTCTCTCTGAGATTTTCTTTCTTTCCGGCAAAGGGAGTGACCTGTGTCTGGATTCTCTCTGTCTCCCATCAGGTGATGGGATGGTGAGTCAGAATGAGGAGGAGAAACCCCAGCAGGAAGATGCTGAGCAAGGAGAACCACATGGAACTTTATCAGGAAGATCCAAAGGGAATGTTTCTGGGAGTTGTCCACTCGCAGAAAAAACAAAAGCATGTGAGACTCAGCAGAGGCCAAAGGAAAACTTTAGTAGCCACTCAGACCTTATAACAAGTGACAGAATTAACTTGGAAGAGACACGCCACATGTGCCCTGAGTGTGGGAAAAGCTTCAATTGGAGCTCTGCCCTTATCAGACATCAGAGAATCCACACAGGGGAGACGCCCTACACGTGCTCTGAGTGCGGGAAAAGCTTCAGTCGGCGCTCAGTCCTTATCAGACATCAGAGAATCCACACAAGGGAGATGCCCTACACATGCTCTGAGTGTGGGAAAAGCTTCAATCAGAGCTCTGTCCTGAGCACACACAGGAGAATCCACACAGGGGAGACGCCCTACACGTGCTCTGAGTGCAGGAAAAGCTTCAGTCAGAACTCAGACCTTATCAGACATCAGAAAATCCACATGAGAGAGAACTGTAACAAATCCCTTGACTAGGGCTGGGCAAAATTAAAAAAAAAATCACATTTCCTAATTCCCACATAGTGATTTTTGCACCATCTTCACCATGGTCTCTCAGCTCCACCAGACGAGTTACCTGCTTCTGCCTTTTGCAGCTCACCCTTCTTTGGGGTCAGTGTGATCTTTTCTATCAACTCCTTTCCTTTTGAGCCAGGAATGTTCATCAGCTCCTGGAGGTTTGATCCCAACAAGGTACAGTGAGGCAAAAAGTATCTGTGCCTTACATCCACTAGGGCTGTACATGGCGTTGTCTGCTCAAGTTAGTGATCTTGATGTAAAAAGACAATTATAGTTGTAGAACAGATGCCCAGGTGCAGTGGTTGGCATTAGCTTTCCCCTTCAACTGACCTAAATTCCATCACTTTTCCTAGTCTAAACAAACCCTGAGCATCATGGTTATACTGTTCCCCCATTTCAAAGCCATTGTTAGTCATCGAGTTCCCCTTTTGGAAATAAATTGTTTCATTCCCAGTTGCTCTGATGTTGCTTCAAGTTGTGTTGGAGAGCAGATTTTTTTTTCTACCATTTTTCTCACTTAAAATATATTGAACTAATACAAAGAGCAGGAACAGGGCAAGGATAGGAAAAATTGTCATTTCACCCTCTGTAAAAACAGTAAATCAGAGGGATTCCCAACGAGAGGCGTACAGCTTTCTGCACCGGGACTACAGCCCCGTGGTGCCAGTGTAGACACCCTGGTCGATTACAGTGCTGTGATTGGCCTCCGGGAGGTGTCCCAAAATCCCTGTTCTCACCTCTCTGGTCTTTGGTTTGAATTCTACTGCACTCCCTCAGGTGACCAACCGTGAACCCCACCCCTTAAATTCCTTGGGAATTTTGAAAGTCCCACTTCTACAGAGACTAATTATGGTTACAGACCCATCCTGAAATTAGAGCAGGATATTGTAAAGCTTTATCTCATAGTACAGTAACACAATTCAAACCTGTCGGCACAGAGGAGAAAGCACTCCTTCAGTTCACATTTATTGCTACTGATCTCACTGACAAACTTCCTTTTCTCAGTACTGCTCCAGGTGTTTTCCCTCTGTTCCCTCCCAGCTGTGGTTACGGGACTGCAGCAGCTCCCCAGGGCCAGCTTTGCTCTTTCACTTACATCCTTCACTTGTTTGGATAGAGCTGGGTCTGCCCCCAGTTTAATTCACATCTGAGACCTCAGGTACCAGCAGATCGTTACAAAGGCTAAATTCCCATCACCACCAGTGGGAGGTTATCCTGGGCTGCCAGGGCTGCAGGATTTAGCCCATGGTCAGTCAAGGTGCTACAGCAGCTGCACTCTTACATTGTGAGTCCTGCAACTTAATACCAAACTGCTCTGCCATAGTCTGCAGGGGGCCTGACTTGCTGAGAATCTGGCAGAAGAGAGACCCTGGAGTAGAGAAGGAAAATGTCCTCAGCAGTCACAGCTGGCAGGAGCAGGAAACGTTCAGTTTGTTTTTAAACTCCTCTCCCTGCTCAAGCCTTTAATCATTCCTGTGGCTCTTCTCTGAACCCTCTGCAATTTACCAGGGACAACAACCAACCAACCAAACCAGGCTGTTCTGCGCAATGTAACAGTCTATTGCCTTTCAAGGCTGACTATAAATCAGCTCATTCTATTCACCCAAGAGTTCCACTTTAAGGGCTTTTTGTTTTCTAATTCCAATCAAACCCTGTGCAACAGCATCACTGTTAACTCATCATCTGCTCACTTCACATTCACAGGGTCACAAAGTGGGCAGGTCTAAGTCTTTCCTCCCACACCAACATGAAGAAAATCAGTGACAGAAAATGCCGTAAAGCGCCTCTGCTGCCTTGCACAACAGCCTGGGGAAATACACGAGGGGAAGTGCTTTCCTCTCTCCTCCTGACACCGGGTAACATTTCTGTCTGTCCTTGAGATCCTGCCACAGGGACAAGGCTTGAGGATCAAATGACATGTTAAGGCTTCATTGGATTGCACGTTCCTTTACTCCTTCAATAGTGATAAGGGTGCATGAGCTTGAAACAATCCAGCTCTGACTTTCACACCGGAGGCAATTTTCAGGGTCGCAATAAAAAACCAACTTTTTTTATGAGCAAGTTGAATCGAGTCGTTGCGAGATGATAAATCCAGAGCCCCAGGCTGACTTTCTGTCATCACATGTTTTTAGAGTAGATCACATTCACTGGGTGGTGCTCCTGCTGGGAAGTGTCTCTCCAGTGGCAGCACCCAGTGCACATTCCCCACTTACAAACTCATCTTCAGTATATCGGCCACTCAACCTAGCGAGTGGGGAGGGTCCCAGTGGTCGGGCTCCAGCCCCTGGATCCCGAGCCTGGCAAGCCCGAGTCAGCCGGCCTGGGCCAGCTGTGGGGTTTAATTGCAGTGCAGACATACACGGGTGTCACAATCCCAGCTTCCTCCTCAGGGAATCAAGCCCTTGTCCCCCCCATGACAGGCAGGGAAAGTCACCACTGTACTCGTGAGGTCGGAACTGACACTGCCCCTGCACAGGGACCCAGGGGAATGGCTCGGGCAGCTCCTTGGCCAGCTGTGGCTGGCAGGAGACCCAGCGAGGCAGGAGCTGCTCTGGGTTCTCTGCAGGGGAGATTAACTGGGAGAAGGGGGGAGTTTGTCTCTGATTTACAGGGAGCTTTGCCAGAGTGGAGCCTGTAGGTCACATGCTGGGGGGCTGTGACGGGCACACAGGCTCCGTGCTCTGGAACAGCTCTGAGTCAAACCCAGGCAGGAGCCTCCTCAGTGTGACTCCCCCAGGGGACGCTCTCACTGGGGGAAGCCTCCTTGGCTTCAGCCCCTCCTGGGACTGACCTTGGACCTTTCAGCCCCCCTGGTCCACACCAGGAGCTTCCTGCAGTGAGTCCACCTGAATCGGACACCTCGGAAAGCCTCACGCCCCCCCCCCCCCGAAGGGGAGTCCTGCACCCCCAACTTCCACAGTCCCCAGTGACTCTCAGCCAGCGCTGTACAACAGAAGGTTTGTTAGGGGTCTGGGATCCAGCCTGGGAAAGTTCTGTGTTCGCACAGGAAGCAGGAAGATTCAGCAACGTCCATCTTGGGGAGACCCCGAACTCAGAGCCTGGGCTCTCCCCTCAAGTCCCCAACCCAGCAGACTCCTTGCTCCCAACAGCCCAACTCAGCCAGGCCCTTTGCCCCTCGTCTGTCCTTTGTCCTGTTTCCCTGGCAACCTGCTCACCTGGCCTCCAGCTCGTTCTTTGTTCTCCGACTCCTCCCAGCCAGCTGGCCTCTTGCAGCAGGTGCGCCTGGCCATCGGTTGCTAGGAGACAGAATTTGTGGCCATTGTCTGGGCCCAGGCAGCTCGACAGCAGCCACACCTGCCCTTTGGGGGTCTCTGCCAAGATTTAACCCCCTTGTCCCACCACCGAGATCCGTGGTCCCAAAACACTTCAGGGTCATGCCCCCCACCCCTGTCCATGCTCCCCCCGGGTCGTGGCTGGGAGTGGGGCCGCAGCTAAGGGGGAAGGGACACAGACAGGGGTAAGGGGGCTGAGGCAGGGGCCAGAGCTGGGGCTGGAGCCAAGAGTGGAGCTGGGTGGCTCCCCCTCCCCATCCCCATGGGGGCTGGCCTGGGCCCAGCTGCATCCCCCTGAATGTTACTCCATTCCCCCTGGCAGGGGGCACCCCACATTTTGGACCTTTAACCTAGATAATCGTGCAACAAATAGGGGAAACTGAGGTACACACAAGATGCAAACAAAACATCCAGAAAATTCCCACTTCGTCAAAGGGGTGTCAGTGGGGTCAGAGCTGGGCAGCAGCACAGGAAAGTGGGGAGGTTAAACTGCAAAACATCCCCCTGTGTTCCCACAAAAGCCTCTCGTTTATCCCCTAACCCCTCCCCATGAAAATCTCCACCCCTGCCCTGGCCCACAGAGACCCCCTTCACTCCAACGCAGATTTTTAACTTTTCTTACTTGTCCTTGGCCTTCCACAAACATTGTTCCCATCAAAATGATCCAGGGCTTTTACAATGAGAATGAGAAAACAAACTAAATCAAACCCAAAGAAACCGCTATCGGCCTCCCCACCACACACACTTTGGGTCTGAATTTTTCTACTGAAATGTTGAGGCAATAAAACTCTCACTGCTCTTGTCCAGAAACAAACCTAAGCCCACCATGCAGTACCTGGGGCATCTATGTCTGACCCACCAAGGCTTCAGCTCCTTTGGGGAGATTTCCAGCTGCCCAGTCCTGCTGCTATTCCAGGGGAGCAATTCCTGGCTCCTGTCAGCATTTATCTCAGCCCCGTTCTGGGCATCACAGGTTTCTCTGGGAAAGGGCAGTGAGTGGTTCTAGGGTCCAGTGATCCTCCTCCAAATCGAGCTAGAACCTGGGGCTCCTTCCCCTTCCCCAGGCTGTGGGCGGGGAGGCATTTCACAGAGCTCTTGGAGCTATAGCCCATGGCTAAGGAGAGAGAAAAAGCCTCCTATCCCCCTCTGTTCTGGGGGCTGGGTTTCCTCCTGAAGCCTCTGCCCCCCACTTTGTGCCCATGGCTCATCCCTGACCCTTGCTGCTGCTCCTTGCTATAGACTGTGAAAGGAGCGGAGGCAGCGCAGGAGCCTTCTGGGGACGCAGATCTGAGGCTTTGGGAGAGACGCATTGTCTGAGACATCAGAGCGCTGCAAACCCTGCAGCCACCCCCTCAATCCGGGGCCTGTTCCAGCCCTGAGTCTGGGCTGCCGCGATCCCTCCCCCAGAGCAGGGCGCCCACAGATTACAGCCTGGAAATAGGCGTGTGAGACTAACTCCTGCTTTCCCTGACAGGGCCTCCCCTAGACCAAGTAGCATCCCAGGCAAGACGTGTCTTCGGAACCCTCCAGCCCCGCTCCATATGTTAAACCATTGAATACCTTATTTTTATTGCATTTGTAGCTCATTTCATTATTTTGATGCACAATCTGGATGCATGATTTTCTCTATCATATAAGACAATAAATGTTCATGCTAGGATGTGTAAATCTGTATTTATTCATGCCGTATATAAGCAAATGAAAAAATCATTTATTTTAAGCATATAGAAACTTTTAATTTTGACAGTAACTGAAATGTACTAACATCTAGAAATGGAGCCCTCACCAGCACAGGGTGGGCCGGTATTAAATAGTGTTACAGTTGGAGACAGACAGCATTAGGATATTAACCCCAGGCCCTTTGTTCAAAGGTCACTTCTCTAGCCTTTCCCCCATGAACTGAAGCACAGCAGTTGAGAGATCCAGATACTAGTTGATGACGTTTCCAAGGGCTAAAATAGCAAGCAATGTCCATCTTGCATTGGCCATTGTTGACTGGAGAGATGGTTTATGGAGAATAAACTTCAAGGTGAGAAGCAGCAGCCCAAAAAGGGCCCCTGCAAGTGCTGAAGTAGCTCAGTTGGGAGAGCGTTAGACTAAAGATCTAAAGGTCCCTGGTTCAATCCCAGGCTTCAGCAGACTGTTTCATCCCTCTTCATGCAGCAGTGGGCTCTTTCCTGGAAGCACAGCACTACCTCTACTCAATGCAAGTCCCTCATTTTGGGCTTCACTGCAGGAAAAGGCAGCATTGGCTTCTGCACCCAGTTGACTCACCAGACCTTTCTTTCTTCTCTTGCTGCTTCTCAGCAAGGGGAAGAAAAAGAAGCTCCCCTTCAAGCTAGAGTCACAAAGGTGATGTAAGGACGACTTCCTGATCCCTGGCTCCAGTCCTCTGTTCTTCCAGCTGACCCATCAGAGAGCTGCTGCCAGTTTCTCCAGGTTCGCCCATCAGTGTGTGCCAGGGTGAGCACCACCAAAATGCAGGGAATTTGAGGGCAGGGCAGGGCAGTGCACTGTAATGGAGTTTCTGTAGTGTAGTCGTTCTCACATTTGCCTAACCTGCATTAAGCCGGCTAGGCAGAACTGACACCAACTTGTCTGGGATGTTCCCCAGAAGCAGAGCACAAGTTTGAAATACGGGCAGCATAGAACCAATATTCATAATGTCAACTACAAAAATGATACACATATAGAGATAGCATCATTATCAGCCAATCAGAACCTCTCCATAGACCCCTTACACAACAGCCTTTATACAATATTGGCTGCAAATATAGAACAGTGGTCGCAACGGTGATCTATAAAGTTACAGATTATGTCAATAACGTCACAGGAGGTGACACGGCATCAGTGAGACTGATACTGGAATACTGCCTCCAGTTTTGGTGTCCTCATTTGAAAAAGATGTTGTGAAATTAGAGTTTGGGGCAGCAAAGAGCCACCAAATGTTCTGAGGGCTGGAGAAAAATGCCTTCTAGTGAGCTATTGAAAGAGCTCAACCTGTTTAGCTGATCAAAAGAAGCTTGAAAGGTGACTTCATTGAAGTGCTGAAGTGCCTTAATGGAGAGAAAAGATTGGATATTAAAGGACTTTTTAAAATAGCAGAGAAAGGAATAACAAGACCCAACGGCTGGAAGGTGAAAAGAGACAAATTCATATTACAACTAAGGCACAAATATTCAACAGCGAGGATGATTCACTACAGGAACATGCTACCAGGGAAAGTGGCTGATTCTCCATCTCCTGATGTAATTTCATGAGGACTAGATGCTTTTCTGGAATGTGTTTGCCCCCAAAGTAGCTCTTGTGTTTACAGGAGGCCTGTGATATGCAGGGGGTGAGATTAGATTCTCTAATGGTCTCATCTGGGCAGGATCTCAGATTATTGGTCCAAGGTGGTGCTGACATCAGCCAGGCAGGACAGGGAGTGATTTTACTGGAAAACAGCCGTCCCTGTTTAGAAGGTAAGAGCCTCCTGGAGGTTTGAAACCTGTTCAGTCTGATCCATGTGGTGACAGTTGAATTCCAGGCATGGAAAACACGAGCTTAAGGAGGCAGAATTTTATTGCGCACCTGGGATTTTGTCCCTTAGAATCACTGGGGACATTAGGGTTTGTCCTTTTTGTTTCACCTTTTCCTCCTTCCCTCCCTCCCTCCTTTCTCTTCGTGTCTTGCTTCTTTTGTCCTTTCTCCTGTTCTTCCAATACTGGGAGAGAGGGGGGGGGTGTTGCGGGGGAGGGCTCTGCAGCTCCCACTGTGGGAGGTCCACCCAAAAATATGGGGCTGAAATAGTGCTCGGGCAGTGATCCCCACCAGTGACCTGAGCCATCCTTTGGGCTCTCTGGTGAGAACCCTCAGCCTCCCGTCCTCAGTCTCTACCCTGATTGACTGAGCAGGGGGTTATTTATAAGGAGGAGACTCAGGTCCTTGTTCTCTTTTAAGACCAAGTAAATAAGTCAGAACCAGTTCTATGTTTGATGAATTTTGCTGCTTCTGGGCCAAAGCTTTCTATTCCTTGGGCACACTTGTTCCCCATTCACAGCGCCACCCCCCTCTCCATTTACAGCAAGGTGCAGCATGAGGTTTCAGCTACCATATTCCCTCCCCCTCCCTTTCCTGTTGATAGCAGCCAAGGGAATGCTGGGAAATGTAGTTCTTTCCCTGCTCCAGGGCTGGCTCTATAGGCAGGGAGCTAACCAAGGAACTACAGCTCCCAGGGCTCCCTGTTGGTTATCAGCTCCCAGGCTGGATCCCTGCCAGCTGCTGCCCGTGCAAATGGGCTGCTCCAAGCACCTGCTTGCTTTGCTGGTGCCTATAGCTGCCCTTGCATCCACCCATCCTGCACCCCCACCCTGTGCCCCAGCCCGGAGCCTGCACCCAGCACCCAAGCTCCATTCCAGAGCCTGTACCCAACTCCATCCCAGACCCCGATCTCTCAACCATCTTATACCTCAAACCACTGCCCCAACCAGGGCCTGCACCCCAGACCTCCTCCCCCCACCCAAACTCCCTTGCAGAGCCTTAGGCAGGTGGGGGGCAGAGTTCGCGGGGGGGGCAGGCTCTGAGTGTTCTGGGCACCACCAAAATTTCTACAAACCTGCTGACCCAGATACTTGGAGGAGGGGTGAGGAGGCGAATGGCGAGTCGGATGGAGGGGAGCATCCATTTTCAGTATTTTAATTTTTGGTACTGCAGTGATTGACTGCTGTGTGCATTAATATAGTGACCCTGGGTCTTTGAATGAGGCTTTATACCGGGGGAGGAGGGAGTGAGGAGGTAAGTGGCGAGTCGGTGGATGGAGAGGGGCAAATCTCCCAGATTCAAAATCTGGGACTGTGTCTGTTGGTCCTTTTTGCTGCTTTTCTCTGGGCTGGGGGTTGTCCCAGTGCTGCACAGAGGGGTTCCCACAGGAAGGTGCTTGCTCCTAACCCCCGAGGCCGTCAGTGTGTCGGCTCTTCTCTAGCCAGTCCACTTGCCAAGTCTGATTGTCCCTTGTCTGGCTCCCAGCCCCTCTCCAAGGGTTGCAGCTGTCTGGAGGTGCTGCCTTCCACGCCTTCCTCAGTCCCACCTCATTCAGGGGGTTGGACTAGATACCTCCTGAGGTCCCTTCCAACCCTGAGATTCTATGATTCTATGATTCACTCAACAGGGCGATGGATTACCAGGTGGGAGGAAGATCTTATTCTACTTCTAGCAAAAAGACATTTTTCTGTTACCTTAATTACACTACCTTAGGGGCCCCCTATAACATATTACCAAGGTTCAATACAAAGTCATAGACAAGTTATACAAAAATGCGTAATGCAGAGATTTATCTACAACCGCATTGAGTGACTGCTGTGTGCAGTGATATAGTGACCCCTGGGTCTCTGAATGAGGCTTTATACTGGGGGTGGGGGTGAGGGGGCAAGTGGGGAGCAGGTGGGCAAGTGGGTGGGCAAGTGGCAGGTGGGCACAGAGATGAGCAGTGAGCCAGCAGGGGCTCTAGGGGCGGGCAGGGGGGTTTCTGGCAGGGGAGGGAGGAGGTGAAAGGAGGCGAGTGGTGGGTGGGAGACTGACTAGCAGGAGATGCAGCAGGCCAGTGGGGGGCTAAGGGGTGAAGGGGGGTGTGACGGTGAGATCTGGTCACCCTATGGGGGCCGTTTCTTCTCCCTCCCCCAAACCTTCCTTTTCGGCCCACAGCTGTTTTGGTGGCGCGGTGCTGGGGAACGGCGGTTTGATTCTGCAGAGTGGGCGGCGCTGCTGGGGGTTGTTTCCACAGGGATGGGTGGCGCTGGGGGGGGTGTTTTGGCACAGCAGGGGGGCACAATTTTATATTCTTGCCTTGGGTGTAAAAATAGCTAGTTATGGCTCTGGGACCCCATATTGCGCTAGGTGCTGTACAATCCCTGGCCAACACTGGGACACCCAGGGGGTTCCCCTCAATTTCCCTGAGCCTCTGCTGCCCAACTGCTTCTGACTCCATCTGGATCACCCCTCCCCCCCCCGCAAAAAACCCACCTTTCCAAACAGTCCTTCTTTCTCTGACCCCTGATTCCGCTTTCACACCCTGGGCCCATCTCCTCTCTTCATCCCTCCCCTCCCCCACAGGTGAGCAGAGATGGAGGCAACTTCAGCCACTGGAGCCAGCCCCAGCGAGCGCTGCAGCCCGCCCGGGGGTGTTTGCAGACACAGGAAGGGAGCAGCTGGGAGCGGTGGGTGCTGGGAAGGAGGCAGGAGAACAAATCCCAGAGACCCAACATGGGGCAGCTCCTGGGGGCGGGGCTCTGGCACAGCCCGGGGGCGGGGCAGCTCCTGGGGGCGGGGCTCTGGCACAGCCCGGGGGCGGGGCAGCTCCTGGGGGCGGGGCTCTGGCACAGCCCGGGGGCGGGGCAGCTCCTGGGGGCGGGGCTCTGGCACATTGTGACGCAGGAGCCCGGGCTCAGCAGCTGCTCCCTGGTGGCCACGTGCTGCCAGCAGCGCTGGAGCCGCCCGGGCCGGAGTGGAGCCGCTGTTCTCAGCTGCAGCAGGATCTGCCCCCGGCCCCGCTGGGCTCCAGGTGGGGACAGAGCCTGGTGCCCGGGGCTCCCCTGTGTGCGGCTGGCGGGAGGGGAGAGGCCGGAGCTACAGGCGGGGAAGGGTGGTGGGGCAGGCGGGGGGTTGATCGGTCTCTGGGCACCAGGGGAGCCCGGGGGCAGAGTGTGAGTGTGAGTGTCCCAGGCCCAGGCGTGTGCAGGGGGGGAGTCCCGGCATCCCAATGCCCTGAGCCCGGCTGGGGAGGCTGCTCCCCCCCTCCCGTGGGGGCTCCGGGGGGGGGGCAGGCTGCGGCGGCTGCAGGCGGGTGCTCGGCCCCCCCCAGGACTGACCCGCTGCCGGTGTGACAACACATTGTGCAACCCTCCCGTTTTGCAGCTAGGTGCAGTTTCTGCCGCACAACGTAACCATCTGTGCTCCTGCTCAGGACTTGCTGCCACCTGGTCCATGGGGTGCGAATCAGGAGGGACAGGGTGTGTGGTCGAAAACACTCACATTCTGCTTCCTCCTGGCTAATGTGCCACATTGACCTATTGCAGGGGTTTGGGGGGTTCTGCGTTTTCATTTAATTTTAAATGAAGCTTCTTAAGCGTTTTAAAAACCTTATTTACTTTATATACAACAATAGTTTAGTTATATGTTATAGACTTATAGAAAGAGACCGTATAAAAATATTAAAATGTATTACTGGCATGCGAAACCTTAAATCAGAGAGACTAAATGAAAACTCATCACAGCACTTCTGAAAGGTTGCCGAACCCTGATCTTTTGGATGAGTGAGGTGTGCTCTTTCACTTGTTTGTGTGTGACTACGTGAAAAGGGAGGTAAGGTTTGGGGGTACAGAGCACACCCCTGACCCCAAGGTGATACCAGAGCGGCCCCTTTCATTTTTTCCACTGGCTTCCTTCTTGCTTATTTCCAATGACTTGGTTGCCTATGCACCTGTCACTGGTCCGGGGATGGTTGTGCACCTGTCACTGGTCCAGGGATGGTTGCAAATCGGGAGAGATGGAGTTTGTGGTCGAAAACACTCACGATCTGCTTCCTCCTGTCTAATGTGCCAAATTGATCTACTGGATGATTGAGGCACACGCTTTCACTTGTTTGTGTGTGAATACGTGTTTGGGTACAGAAGGGTTTCATTGCATCTTCTCTCTTGGCCCAGCTACTGTTCTCCCTTCTTGTTGCATTGATAGTGGATGGGTGTGTCTCACCTTTTTTTTTATTTGTATAAGCTAGGGACAGTCTTGTCCTCTTCTCCTGTCCTGATGTTAGATGGAGGCAGTGCAAAATGCACTACAGTCATATAGTATTTCAAATGCACAGCTGCATTTCAATGATCTGAGGTTTGAAGAACAATGTGGAACTAGCTATTCTTCTTTGAGTGATTGCTCCTGTGTATTCCACAGTAGGTGTGTGTGCTCGCCATGTGCACCGGTGCCAGAAGTTTTTCCCTTAGCAGTACCCATAGCGGGGGAGCACCGCTGCGACCCCTGGAGTGGCGCCTCTATAGCACGCTATAAGGGGAGCTGTGCACTCCCCCCACCCTCACTTCCTTCTTGCCGCCAGTGAAGGTAGTCAGAACTTTGTGCTCCAGCCTTGCAATAGGCCTTCTAGTAGCCTTAGTAGTACTCATCTTCTCCTTAGTTGGATAACTTCTTTAGTTTGTTGTGTGGTGCGGGGCATGCCCCATGCCCCAGGCTTCAAGTCGTGCAACTCCTGTCCCAGTTCTATGCCAAGAAGCGACCCGCACACTCAGTGTCTTCGCTCCTTGCGTGAGACTCATGTAACTGATCACTGTAAGATCTGTCGGTCGTTCAAGCCTCGAATGAAATGTGAGAGATCCAGCTCCAGGTCCCGCTGGATGGAATCTGCATTGGCCCCGCACCGCACACCGATTGGACTCAGCACCGGTGCCTCATCCTCGGTGCAGAGCGAGGCGCCCTCCACCAGTCGGCACTGCTCACCTGCTAAGAAGCAAGGGAAGACTCAGCGGCGCCGACAAAAGGACAGAGGTGAGGCCGGACCCAAGTTGGGCAGCCCACGATCCCCCCCGGGACCCAGACCTCCGACTTACACCGAGCAGAGTAGTCTGTTCCCGTCTGCGCGCCTCTACCGCGGTGAGAATGCTGTTGATGCTGGAGGCTGCACAGGTCACGCGTGACACCCTTTCCCTCCCAGTGCCGGGTGTGCCGCCTGAGATGGGTCCCCGGTCCCGAGGGAAGCCACTGTTGGGAGCACACCAACCCTCCCCGACAAGAGACAGCCCATGCTCTGAGGACCATACGCCCTTGTTAGAGGAATTGCTCGTGAGGGGGGTCCCTGAAGAGGGATGAGGAGGGGGGTGGGAAGGTGGGGGTGAAACAAACTGAAGGTGGTATCCCAATTCCACCGTGCGCAGGACCCAACAATCCGATGTTAGCTGGGACCATGCAGGGAGGAAATGAGAGAGGTGGTTGTAGAAGGTGGGGAAGGATCCAGGGAAACAACTGGTGCGCCGTCCTCGGGCGTCCCTTCAAAAGTTCTGTTTGGGCCCCACCGCTGGTTTAGGGGGGCCCTGATTTTGACCCCCTTGGGGCCCAGACTGTCTTCTGCGATTCCCCCGGCCATGTCTTCTGCCGAAGTCCTGTCGTGGCCTAGGTGGGGGGTAAGTGCGGTGAGGCTGAGGGTGGAGGGACCTGTGCTGGGTCACTGGGGTGTGCATCCCCCACAAGCGCATGATTATTCTGCTGTCCTTTAGGCTTTGCAGCCTAGGGTCAGTCTTTTCCGAAAATAGCCCCTGGCCTTCAAAGGGCAAGTCTTGTATAGTTTGCTGTAATTCAGGTGGAAGGCCTGACACCTGAAGCCAGGAAATTCGTCTCATCGACACTCCTGTAGCCAGAGTCCTGGCTGCAGAGTCGGCTACGTCCAATGAAGCTTGGAGGGAGGTTCTCGCTACCTTCTTTCCCTCTTCCAATAGGGCTGTAAACTCATGGCCGGGAGTCTTGGGGAACCAGTTCCGTGAATTTCCCCATAGACACCCAGGTGTTGTAATTGTAGCGACTGAGTAGAGCTTGCTGGTTTGCCACCCTAAGTTGGAGGCCCAACAAGTCCATGCGCCTAGCCTCTTTGGACTTGGGAGCAGGAGCTTGCTGGCCATGGCGTTCCCTCTCGTTGACCGATTGCATTACTAGGGAGCAAGGAGGAGGGTGCACGTACAGATATTCGTACCCTTTAGAGGGCACCATGTACTTCCGCTCCACTCCCCTGGCTGAGGGGGGGATAGAGGCTGGGGATTGCCAGATGGTATCAGCGTTCGCCTGTAGAGGCGAATAAAAGGCAGGGCCACTCTTGTAGGGGTGTCTGCCGATAAGATGTCCACCACTGGATCCTCTATTTCAGGGACCTCCTCCACCTGCAGATTCTTATTCTGAGCCACCCGTCTCAGAAGGTCTTGATGAGCCCTCAGATCAATTGGAGGAGGGCCGGAGGAGGATGTCCCCGCACCACCTCATCTGGTGAGGAGGAAGAGGAGAGGCCAGGGACAAGAGGATCCTGTGGGGGCTCCTGTTCTTGAGGAGCGGCGTCAAGCTCAGGTGGGGCCTGGGTGTCTGCCGGTGGAACCGAAGCCTCTTCCATACCCATGGGGGGGGGGTCGGCTTATGGTCGCCTCTGGCACCCGGTGTTCCGATGGGGCAGACCGTGGTGCATCTGGGGGAGCACCTTGGGCTTGGTGGTACGCCAAAGGTGTCCAGAAAGACCACTGATGGGGGGCCTTGCTCGTGGCCTTGGGTCTCCGGGAACACGTGGCTGGGCACGTCCAAGTCATGGTCCTGTGCATAGGAAGCGCTACCAGCATGAGATGACACCGAGGTGTGTCTCAACGGCCAAGGGGGTGCTGAGAGACCTTGAGAAGGAGCCACATCTCGGGTTGGTCTTTCTCGGGTCAGCACCGGGGAGCGGTACCGGGAGCTGTTATGGTACCGCGAACGAGACCAGGACCTACGACCGTATCGGTGTCGGGAGGTCGACCAGGATCTCGATCCCCTTCTCCTAGAATGACTGCGAGATGAGCGGTGCCGTGAACGGTGCTGGGAGCCTGATCGGTACTGGGTGTACCGGGCAGGCGAATGGGAGGCTGAGTGGTGCCGCGAGTGCGACCAGTATCGCGATGGAGAGTGGCGTCAGGAATGCGAGCGGCGACGGGACCAAGAACGCCAGCGGGACCAAGATCTTGATTGGCACGTCTCAGCGGTTCCCATGGAGGGTGGCCTCAGCAGGGCAGGCTTACCAATGGAATGAATGACCCACACCGGCGGTGCCGGGGGCTGAGGCAGCGCGGTCTCCATCATCGTGATCAATTCCCTCGCCGTGGAGAAGGTCTACGGGGCCGATTGAATAGCGAGCTCAACCACAGCGTGAGCCGGGGAGCTTTCAGGCACCGGACTCGACGGCCCTTGCGGGACCGAAATCGACGGTGCCGTGGCGGGTCTTGGTGCTGGGCGATCCATCTTAGGTAGGTGCTCCGTCTGTGGTGCAGACGGTGCCGAAGAAGCAGGAGCCTTATGTTGCTTCCTGGGCCGCGGGGACAGGGAGTGGTGCCGAGCCGACATCGGTGCCGGTGAAGGTCGGCACCACTCTCCATCGCGATACTGGTCGCACTCGCGGCACCACCCTAAAGAGCTATGAGATCTTTGCTCACCAATTCTCATAAAACTTGTGTTTGTTATGCCTTTTTGGTGACTTTAGTATTATGATCTATTATAAATAAAGTGCATTTAATTGATTGATTTTAAAATGAAATTAGTAACTGGAAAAAATGGCCAGTATTTTTTTAAACCTGTGACAATTATAAGCTACTGTATTCTGTTGTTTAGTTTCTAGAATCAAAAGTATATCTAAGTATAATCTAAAGTTCTCCTGCAAAATGCCGGCTGTGCAAATCATAGAATCATAGAATCTCAGGGTTGGAAGGGACCTCAGGAGGTCATCTAGTCCAACCCGCTGCTCAAAGCAGGACCAAACCCAACTAAATCATCCCAGCCAGGGCTTTGTCAAGCCTGACCTTAAAAACCTCAAAGGAAGGAGATTCCACCACCTCTCTAGGTAACCCATTCCAGTGCCTCACCACCCTACTAGTGAAAAACTTTTTCCTAATATCCAACCTAAACCTCCCCCTCTGCAACTTGAGACCATTACTCCTTGTTCTGTCATCTTCTACCACTGAGAACAGTCTAGATCCATCCTCTTTGGAACCCCCTTTCAGGTAGTTGAAAGCAGCTATCAAATCCCCCCTCATTCTTCTCTTCTGCAGACTAAACAATCCCAGTTCCCTCAGCCTCTCCTCAGAAGTCATGTGCTCCAGCCCCCTAATCATTTTTGTTGCCCTCCGCTGGACTCTCTCCAATTTATCCATATCCTTCTTGTAGTGTGGGGCCCAAAACTGGACACAGTACTCCAAATGAGGCCTCACCAGTGCTGAGTAGAGGGGAATGATCACATCCCTCGATCTGCTGGAAATGCCCCTACTTATACAACCCAAAATGCCATTAGCCTTCTTGGCAACAAGGGCACACTGTCGACTCATATTCAGCTTTTCGTCCACCGTAACCCCTAGGTCCTTTTCTGCAGAACTGCTGCCCAGCCATTTGGTCCCTAGTCTGTGGCATTGCATGGGATTCTGCCGTCCTAAGTGCAAGACTCTGCACTTGTCCTTGTTGAACCTCATCATATTTCTTTTGGCCCAATCCTCTAATTTGTCTAGGTCCCTCTGTATCCTATCCCTACCCTCCAGCATATCAAACACTCCTCCAAGTTTAGTGTCATCTGCAAACTTGGTAAGGGTGCAGTCCACACCATCCTCCAGATCGTTAATGAAGATATTGAATAAAACCGGCCCCAGCACCGACCCTTGGGGCACTCCACTTGATACCGGCTGCCAACTAGACATAGAACCATTGATCACTAAGACATGGAACCATTGATCACTCCTGTGGCTGGATCATTCTTGGGTTTTTATTTTAAGTACAAAATAAATACGTATAACAAATTTAAACGTATGTAATTAGTAATTTGATATGTTGGGTGGTGCCTCTTTTTATGTGTTTGCTTCCCTGATGTTAGAACCTGGCTATGGCACTGCTGTAGAGGGCTCATCACCCAGCAGCTGGGGGCCACCATGCGGGCTCAGCAAGGCTGCTGGCCACGGGGCCAATGGATGTGGGTGAGCTGGGTAGGATCTCGGGAGTCACATCTCAGGGATCTGCCCCGCTCCCCAGCACTGCTCCAGCTCTGAGCTGTCTCCACTGCCTGGGACCTGTGGGGTCCCACCTGCCTCCCCGGGGGAAGAGCCACCTGGGACTGGTGCAGAGGCTGGGCCAGTCTCAGCCAGTCACAGGCGACAGTGGGGGCGGGGGGAGGCTCAGCTGGGTCCTGAGGGAGCCTGGCCCGGGTAGGCTCTGCTCCTGCTCCAGCCTGGCTGCTTCCACCACTCCCAAGGGGCCGGAGTTCTCCTGCCCCAGGCAGGGGCGGCTCTACCTTTTTGGCCGCCCCAAGCAGTCATGCGCGGGAGGCGCCCCGGAGCTGCGGGAGCAGCGGACCTCCCGCGGGCATGACTGCGGAGGGTCCGCTGGTCGCGCGGCTCGGCTGGACCTCCCGCAGCTGCGGACGGTTCGCAGGTCTGGCGGTTCTGCTTGAGCTGCCGCAGGCATGCCTGCGGGAGGTCCAGCCGAGCCGCGGGACCAGCGAACCGTCCGCAGTCATGCCTGCTGGAGGTCCACTGGAGCCGCGGGACGAGCGCCCCCTCCGCAGTCATGCCTGCGGCAGGTCCGCCGGCCCAGCCTGCCGCCCCCCCGGGAAAGGGCCGCCCCACACGCGTGCTTGCCGCGCTGGGGTCTGGAGCCGGCCCTGGCCCCAGGACCAGCTCTGGCTGCGCTGCCAGCTCAGCCTGGCAGACACAGTCACCTCCCATCAGGGCCGGCTACTGTGGCTGGGGGTTAGGGTGTAGGAGAGTAGGTCTCTAGTGGGTCTGGGTAAGTGCTGGGCACTGGGGGGTGGGGAGATCTGTGTGTGTTGGAGGGCTGTCAGTGGGGGAGATCTGTGTGTGTGTGGGCGCTGGGAAGTGTGGGGGTCTGTGCGGGGCCCTGTGCAGTTGTGGCAGTGGGGGGCACTGGGCAGTGAGGGGATCTGTAGGGGGGCTCTGGGTGGGAAGGTGTGGGGCACTGTGCAGTTGTGGGAGGGCGGTGGGGGTCTTCAGCTGGGGGGCACTGGTCAGTGAGGATCTGTGGGGGGTTCTGAGTGGGTGAGGGAGTGATCTGGGAGGGCACTGGGCAGGGGGTTTGTGGGGGTCTCTGGGTGGTGCGGCACTGAGCGTAGGGAGTCGGAGGGGTGCCAGGCAGGGGGTTTGTGGGGGTCTCTCGGAGGTGCGGCGCTGGGCGTAGGGAGTCGGAGGGGTGCTGGGCAGAGGGTTTGTGGAGGTTTCTGGGTGGTGCGGCGCTGGGCGTAGGGAGTCAGGTGCCGGGCAGGGGGTTTGCGGAGGTCTCTGGGTGGTGCGGCGCTGGGCGTAGGGAGTCGGAGGGGTGCCGGGCAGGGGGTGCGTGGGGGTCTCTGGATGGTGCGGCGCTGGGCATAGGGAGTCGGAGGGGTGCCGGGCAGGGGGTGCGTGGGGGTCTCTGGGTGGTGCGGCGCTGGGCGTAGGGAGTCAGAGGGGTGCTGGGCACGGGGTAGCATGGTGCAGCATGGGCCTGGCCCCCAAGGGGAAGAAACACAATGGCAGTGCAGGGCTGGGCTGGACAGGGTGGGTCTGGCAGCTCCCGGTTTGTGAACAGTGCCCTTGTACTGGGCTGGGGGGAGTGGGGCTGTCCCTGCCGCACTCGGGCTCCCGGCCGGAGCAGGGGCCGCCCCGCAGCGCTGGCACAGACCGAGCGGCGCTGCGGGGTCGGGGCTCGGACAGGCGGCGGGGGGGGGCGGTGCCTGGAGCCCCGGGAACCCGCCCCCCCCCGGGCTGACACGCGGCAGAACCGAGACAGCCGGTGCCCCCGCCCGACCCCCAGATCTGCGCGCGCAGCGGGGGCTCCCGAGGGGCCCCTGTTCCCCCAAACGGGGTTTGTCCCGCACAGGGTCTGGCAGCGGCTCCCCCATTTCCCCGGCCTCTCCCCCGCCGCCCCCTGCAGCAGCTCGACCCCCCCCCCCGCCAGGGGATTGGTGCCCCGCGCCGCCCCTGGCCGCCCCCCGCTGCGATTTGCCCCCCGGGGCATTTCAACCCCCAGCGGAGCGGGCAGCGGCGCGCCGGGAGCGGTGAGGGCAGAGAGCGGGCAGCGGCCACAGCGGCGGTTACTGCGCAGGCTCCGCGCGGCTGCGCATGCTCAGTGCAGCCCAAGTAGCTAATCCGGAGCGGGGGCTGTTTCTGGCGTTACACCGGCCTCGTCACGTGACTCCTCCCCCGCCCCCCCCCCGCGGGGTGCGTCACTTCCGGCCGCTGCGGAGGGAGGCTCCGGGCGCGCGGCAGAACCGGTAAGAGGCGAGCGGGGCGCGGGGAACAGACACCTGGGCCCGAGACCCCCCCCGCCCTGGGCCGGGCCGGGGGTCCCGGTGCGGCCTCCGTAGCGGGGGGGGGGGGGTGAGTGAGTGTGTGTCCGTGTCTCGCCCCTGCCCCTCCCCCCCGGGCTCCCCGCGGCCCGTGTGAGGGGGCGGGGGAACCGTCACTGCCCGCGTGCGCTGGAGCGTCCCGTAAAATCCCCCCCTGGGCCCCGCCCACCGCCCCGCGCTGGGGGTTTGTCTCCCCGCTGCCGGGGGCGGAGTCTGTGACCCGTTTTCCCCCCAACTCTCAGACACGGATATAAAATATCCCCCCCCGCCCCGTTCTCCCGCCTCCGCTGCTGCCGCCGGACCAGGCCGCGCGCGGGGCCCCGCCCGGATCGACCCCTGTGCCCGGGTCCCGCGGGACGGGGCCTTGGGGGCAAATGGCGCCGCTTCGCCCCCGCTTCTCGGTCAGACCCTGGTGGGAACCGCTCGGATCTGATCCCTGATCAACACCTGCCCCGGGGGGGGGGGTTGGTTTTTTCCCTGAATTGCCTGACGTGACGTTATGTTGTGGTGGGTTTTATTCCGTGTGATTTGAGGAAATCAGTAACTTTTTATTAATGCGAATGACACTCAGCAATAAGAGAACTTTTCTTCTGAAGTATTGTGAGCATCACACACCAGTAACACTCAGAGAGAGGTCAGGAATCAAAGCACCGTAGCCCTGTAGGAAAGAGAATTCTGGAACAGGCACCTTTTATAAGCAAGATATTTTACTTACAACTGGGCTTTAATTTGTGTGGAAAGAAATACTTTACGCAGCACAAAGGAGAGTTACAAAAATGTATTACTCTTCATTGGCTCGACACACAATATCCTCCCCAAAATTCACCTCAGGAGTGTTGATTGGAACTCGTGTAGATGAATTAATTTTCTTGTTATCAGTTGCTTACCTTGTGACATGTATTCTCTGCAAATCTCAAAGATTCATATAAAATACCCTAAAAATTTGCCCCACTTTCTCTCTACTTGTCTATTTCTAAGTGACTATGCCCTGAGTTTTTCCTTGTCTCTATTTATAAATTACTAAAAAAAATAAATCTCAGGTTCTTGACTATGGATACAAAATGTGTCCTTATGTTGTCCATTTCCTCTTTATTCGTTTATCAAATATTGATGTGAAATACACTCAGATTTTACCCCATATCAACAACTGATATAAAATCCCTCTGATGTTCCACTTTCCTTTCACTAATTTACAAAAATGGATCCCAAAATCCCTCTGATTTCCACCCTTTCTTTTTCATTTCTGAACACTGATCTCAAATCTCAGGTTTTCCCTCTCTCTATGTCATCATCAAATGTCAATTAAAAATCCTCTTCGGTTTGGGGCTGTTCCCCATGTCTCTAAATCCCAGCAACTTCTTCATTGGAGGGAACCTGTTGCCCTGAGTCATTCTCCATCCTGGTTGGTGCAGGGGGTTAAATTGCCCAGAGATCATCTTTCCCGTCTCCTTTGAGAATCATTTCTTCCTCCTTTATCTGTGTTAAAATGTTTGACGAAGAAAGAGACCAGACACACGTTTAATACCCATCAAATTCAGAGGCCTCCCCATGTTTGGGGATCAGTGTTTCCCAGCTGATAACAGGAGAGTTGGCTGAATCCTTTTCTCCAGCTGGCACGGGATGAGAAGGTCTCTCTGAGTGCAGTGTGGGTCCAGAAGTTTCCCAAATCCCATGACAAATGCTCTTCAGGAGGGGTTGCTTCCCGCAGTGCTAAGATGTAGCCACCTTGGGGTTGGATCCCTTTTCTTTTCTCCAGCTGGCACGGGATGAGGAGGTCTCTCTGAGTGCAGTGTGGGTCCAGAAGTATCCCAAACCCCATAGCAAATGGCCTCTGTGAGGGGTTGATTCCCCCTGTGCTAAGATGCAGCCACTTCTGGGGTGGATCCATGGTGGCCATTATTTGCTAGTGACAGGCCATGGAAGTTTCTTACCTTTCTTGCCCTCCAGGCCTTCCATTCTCCTGTTAAAGAAGCATCCCCCAGGGCTCCCTCTGTCTGTGCGACTGGCCAGCAGGAGGCGGTGATAACTTTCTATCCATTTATCAGACACTGTGAGGTAACACTATTGCTCTGGGGGAAGGGGTGTATGTATGAGGAGATTGCAGCTGGATATGAAGATGCATTGTGGTGGGGGGAGGTGTTTGGGTGGCTGGGCAGGGGTACCTAGTCAGGTTGGTGGGTTCTGGAGGTTTGGGGTTTTGAGGGGTTGTTGTGATGTTCCCAGCCCTGAGGCTATGGGTCATGAAGGTGGGTATCGCTGGGGGCCTGTTGGCTGCAGAACAGGGGGAGGGGGGTGTCTCTGGGGAGGCGGGACAGGAAGTTAGAGGGAGCCTGGTGCTGTGCCTGGGGCTCTGTCTGGGCTTCCCCAGCTGGCTCCTGGGATCGCTGCCGTGCCCAGTGCACAGAGTGTGTGTGGGAGAATCCCCAGCGCTAGGCCAGGGGGTGCCCCTGTAAGGCATCAGGGGATCCCGCAGGGGGGCGGAGGGGGTGCCAGGCAAAGAGCAGGGCAGATCCTGCGGGGGGGGGGGGGGGATCCTAGGCAGGCAGAGAGGGACTGAGTTCCCAGTGGGTGGGTCCCTGGCTGCTGGGGGCTCTTGGTGGGGGGAACCCTCTGGGATTCCCAACCTGACAGTCATGGTCTGGTGGGGCTTCCCTGGCCGGTGGGGCTTTGAGGGGTATCTGGGGTCCCTGGCTGGGGACTCTGGGGGCTGCGTCCCAGGGAATAGCTGTTGGGCCCCTGGCTGTGGGAACTTCTGCTAACCATGATCCTTCTCTCTGATCAACTTGTGCCAGAGTCCTGGCTCCAAGCACTGCCGGGCATTCCCCAGTCACAGGCCCTGTCACTGTGATAACTTTCTGTCCACTTATCAGTCACTGTTCGTGTGAAATCACAGATTTTGCTTTTCTCCTCTTTTGAAAACTGCAGGAACTTTTGGTTCCGTTAGGAAAATTTGTGCCCCCCAGTCCTTGTCCTCGATCTGGGGGGTGAGGGAGGTGGGAAGGGGGTCAGCACTGCTGCACAATGGTCTCTTCCACAGCGTTCTGGACTCATTCTTTCTGAACTCTGGTTTCATTGAGACCAATGTTAATCCAGAGTCACTGTATGGAAAGACAAGGAGTGACTCCGAATCGACAGTGGGGCAAATGAGATTAGCAGTTCTCCCTGTGAGGAGGGGCTCTCGTTAGCTGCTTTCCCCAGGGAGCTAAAGGAGGGAAGCTGCTCAAACGCTCTGTCCCTCTCTGCTCAGGATACTGGGGTTCAGCTTCCTGGGTCAGACGCTGCAGCCTCCATTGTGATCGGGGAGACCAGGCTTAGCAGCTGCTGCTCCCCCAGCGGGGTTCTGTGCTGGGAAGTGACCTGAATTAAAGCTGCTTCTCTGCCCGGCCCAGGGGATGACTTTCTCCAGCTGGTCCTAGCCCCCTAGGGCAGCCCTGGGCCCTGTTAATACTAAATTCTGAGCCAGACATTCCAAGTAACTGAAAGAAACAAAGGGAAAATGCTGGGGTCTGGCCTTAAAATGACTCTACACAAACAGACCCCCCTCGTTTCTCATCCAATTAACAATTGCAGGAGCAAATCCAGCCATGGGGGAGCAAACTACCCAGGAATGGGACTTTCCTACCAGACGGGCAGGGAGAGGGGAAAAGGAGATAGAAGGAGAAAGAAAGACTGAAAGGGGCTGTGGGAGAGAAGAGTTTGGAGAGAGATTTCCAGATCTCTAATCTGCCCAGACAGATGTATTGCTGCACCCTGGATAGAGTCACTTTCCTGTGGAAAAGATGAGAATCAGACAGAGGAAAATCCAGTTCCTGAGTCCATATCCCTCCTGCTAGGGTGTGGCTGCCATGGGGTCAGTGTCTGAGGGGATCCCCCACAGTGAATCCTTTGGTTCTGCTTTTTTCTAGCCTTGTGTTCAGAGACTTTGTTAGGGGGTGAGGGGAGGGAGAAGGGAGGTTAAAAATGTCACTGTGGGCTTAGCCTGGCAGGAGAGGCCAGGTCTACACCGTATAAAGAGATCAAGCCTTTCTCAGCATGGCAGACTCTAGGGTGTCTGTGTGCGGGGAAAGGGCCTGGGGGAATCATGCTGTGAAATGAATTAAAGCCTGTTCTGAAACCTTCACAACTGCCCTTCTCGCCCTGCCAGGCTGCGGAATAACGTCCATGTTTCGCTCCAGTTCATCCCGTCCTCTCGTTGGACAGGGGAGAGAAATTGCTGCAGACGAGCCGGTTCAGGTAGGTATTATCAGGGGGTTGCTGGTGGGTTCCTTCAGCGGGGGAGAGGGACAGCAAATACGTGGGAGATGGGAAGGTTTGCACAGGCTGGTTTGCAGGAAATGCACAGGGTGGAGAAAGGGAGGAGGACAGGGGTGTGCTAAACCTGCTGGGAGTTATTTAATATGTGGCCTAGATTCTAGGAACAGACCCAGGAGGTTCGGCGGTGGAAATGCTCTAGTTTGTGGAGCAGAAAATAACCCAGCTGCATGGGGCTGGGAAAACTGACCAGACTCATAGTGCTGGAGCCCGACCTGACTAACCAGCGGCTGCTGTGAGATATGAAGGGGGGCACCCACCAGTGAGGCTTGAGGAAGATTCCCCTCCCTTCCCATCCAGCTCTTCAGAATGGGGAGGATGTTGGGCTTCCTACCAGGGAGCTGTCCCTGGACCCTGCTAGGGGCCCCATCTCCTGTATCAGTCGGTGGCTAGTAGGTGTGTGATGGGTCTGCTGGGAGAGAGGAGGGGCTCTCGCTTCGTCCCCTCCCCCTGGTGTTTCCTGGATGCTCTGAGCAGGGTGGGGGTGGGACTCTGTTGACTGCAATCCACCCAGAGTTTCTGTTTGGCTCCTGTTCTCCATGTATAGGGGGGCTCTGAGTGGGGCAGCAGTTACTGAGTGTTGGACTCTTGCTCTTTCAGGGGCCGGTGACCTTCGAAGAGGTGGCTGTGTATTTCACCAGGGAAGAGTGGGCTCTGCTGGACCCCACTCAGAGAGCCCTCTACAGGGATGTCATGCAGGAGAACTATGAGAATGTGACCTCGCTGGGTAAGGGTTCCTGTCCCCTCTGTTCTTGGAAGGGGAAAAGAAGGGACATGGTTCACGGCAGCCCCCCTATGCCACCTCTGCTCTGCCCTGTTTCAGCATCACCCCAATATGCCAGTGACACACAAGCTACCAGAGACCCTCCCCTGCTGCAGAACACTTTGGGAACAGAGCACAGGAGCCGTATCGCACAATGTCAAATATCTCCTGTTTCCTCAAGTAAAACTGAGGGTTAGGTGCGGCATAATCAGCAGAAGCTTCCTACCCCTGACCTCTCAAACCCTGAGCCTTCTCCACCCAGACCACAATTATGCTTGGGGTGTAACGAGCAGGCTGCTGGAGTCAGCTGCTGATCCGGGTTACTTATCACACAGACAGTCCGTGCATCCTTGAATGCTGGCTGGGGGTATCCAGAGAAGGAAGCTCAGTGGCGGATTTAGCGTTAGTGGGGCCCTGTGCTCAGCTCCATTTTAGGGGTCCCTCCTTGGGACATAAGCAACAAAAAGATCACCCTCTCTTATTTCCCTCCCACCCCCATTTTTCATTCTTTTTTTTCCCCCTCCTTCTCCTATAAGTAATAGGAAGTAAATGAAAATAAAGTGAGGTACATTGATTGTTTTTGTCGTCTAACCGATTTTTCCACAGACCACTTGAAAATGACCGAGAGTCTTGGTGCACCACTTAATGATCTTTCCATATATTGTTTGTGCCGTTAGCTAACTATTTTAAAGTGCTTTGGATAAGAGCCCTTTATTAAAAATTAAAAATGTTGGAGTGCAGGGTCTGGCCAGGAGTTAGGGTGTGGGAGGGGGCTGAGGGTTGGGGCAGGGGGTTGGAGAGTGGAGCACTTACCTGGAGCAGCGCCTGTTTCATGCGAGCAATGCAGGTGGGGATGTGGGGGGGCAGGAGTCAGGGCTGGGGGTGTGTGATGGGCAGGGGGTGGGGGATAAGTGGTTATGGGTGGTTGCAGGAATCAGGAGGGCAGGGAACTGGGGTGTGTTTGAGAGGGGTGAAGGAGGGGGGGGGGGGGTGTGGGGGTGAGGGTCAGGGAGAGGCAGGGTGTTCAGGGTGCAGGAGTCAGGGCTGGGGTGTGTGATGGGCAGGGGTGGGGATAAGTGGTTATGGGTGGTTGCAGGAATCAGGGAGGGCAGGGAACTGGGGTGTGTTTGAGAGGGGTGAAGGAGGGAGGGGCTGGGGGTGTGAGGGGGTGCAAGGATCAGGGAGGGCAGGGTGTTCAGGGTGCAGGAGTCAGGCCTGGGGGGGCTGGGTCTGGGTGGGTGTTGGGGTGCAGGAGCAGCTGGAGATGGGGGTGCTGGGTCTGGCCTGATTTTTGGATGCTGGTGGGGGCTCTGGGTTGGGGCAGGAGGTTGGGGTGTGACGTGCTTACCTGGGGCAGCTCCCTTGTGGTGTGTGGGGTGCAGGTGGCAAGGTAGCGGGGGGTGTGCAGGAGCTCCCATTTGGTGCTCAGGGTGCGGTTGAGGATGTGTGGGGGGGGTGCAGGAGTCAGAGCAGGGGGTGTGAGGGCTCGTTATGTGAGAGGGGATGCAGGAGTCAGGTCTAGGGCTGGGAGGGTGGGCTGGGGTACTGGGGGTGCTCCCAGCCCCCTATCCTGAGTGGCTCAAGCAGGGGCTGGGGGGTATGTGATAGGGGAGTGCTTTGTAAAGCAGGGAGCAAGTGACCAGGGAGCTTTCCAAACAGGGCTGCTAACGGGGAGTTTTGTGAGGGAGTTTGGAAGGGGAGTGGGAAGGGGGCGAGGTACTCTTGCCATTCTTTAAAACATTTAAGCTATAATACAAACTTCTTGATTGAAACAAAAACCCTGTTAACCTAGGTGGCTGTAAGAGAGAATGCAGGCAGAAGCCCAGCAGCAGAGTGGGGGCTATCCTGTTTATTGCTCTCAATGTAGCATGTATGATTACCTGCCCTGTGGGCGGGGGGCTTACGTGTGCATTCGGTGCAAGGAGCTCCTGGCCCGCAGAGACCGCGTGGAGGCTTTGGAGGCCAGGGTGATGGAACTGGAGACACTAAGGGAGGCAGAGAAGTATGTTGATGAGGCTTTCCGGGACACTGTAGATTTCTCCCACCTCCGGTCAGACAGCCACTGCGCTGTTGAGGAGGATGAAAGGCCCAGGGAAGGAGAGCTGTCAATGGGAGCAGAGGGAAACCTTCCCATAGTTGGGACCCTCCTCCCAGATGGTGTTGAGGTAACCTCTTGCACTGAGGTTACCTCTCCGGGGAGGGAAGCCTAGGCATTAAGAAAAGGCAGCTGTTAGTAATGGGAGATTTGATCATTAGAAACAAGGATAGCTGGGTTTGTGATGACCCGGAGAACCGTATGGTGACTTGCCTGCCTGGTGCAAAGGTTGCTGATTTCTCAAGGCATCTAGATAGATTTATGTGTAGTGCTGGGGAGGAGCCGGTGGTCGTGGTACATGTAGGCACCAATGACATAAGGAACGGTAGGTGAGACGTCCTGGAGGCCAAATTTAGTCTGCGAGGAAAGAGACTGAAATCTGGGACCTCTATGGTGGCATTCTCAGAAAAGCTTCCAGTTCCACGCACAGGGCCAGGTAGGCAGGCAGAGCTTCAGAGTCTCAATGCGTGGATGAGATGGTGGTGTAGAGAGGAGGCGTTTAGATTGATTAGGACCTGGGGAAACTTTGGGGATGGGGGGCCTATACAGGAAGGATGGGCTCCACCTAAACCAACGTGGAACCAGACTGCTGGCACTTAACATGAAAAAGGTTGCAGAGCAGTTTTTAAACTAAGAGAATGGGGAAAAGCCAATGGCTGCAGAGGAGCTCGTGGATTGGACAGAGACTTGTCTTAGAGGGGAGTCTAGTGATAGAGATTTTCTAGTTTTAGTCAGGAAGAGAGGCTGGAAGAGGATAAAGTAGGGGCCAGATCAGACGAGAAGCATTCACACACACAAGAATCTGACACATCAGAAAAGGGCAGACAAATAAACAGTGGCAAATTTTTCAAGTGCTTGTACACAAATGCCAGAAGTCTAAATAATAAGATGGGTGAATTAGAGTGCATCACAGAAATCTGGTGGAGTGAGGACAATCAATGGGACACAGTCATTCCAGGGTACAAAATATATCGGAAGGACAGAGCAGGTCATACTCGGGGGGTGGGGAGGGGAGTGGCACTGTATGTTAAAGAAAATGTAAACTCAAATGAAGTAAAAAATCTTAAATGAAACCACATGTTCCATAGAATCTCTATGGATAGTAATTCCATGCTCTAATAAGAATATAACAATAGGGCTCTGTTATCGACCACCTGTCAAAGACAGTGATAGTGAGGATGAAATGCGAAGAGAGATTAGAGAGGCTATCAAAATAAAGAAATCCATAATAATGGGAGATTTCAATTATCCCCATATTGACTGGGTACATGTCACCTCAGGACAAAATGCAGAGACAAAATTTCTGGATACTTTAAATGACTGTTTCTTGGAGCAGCTGGTACAAGAACCTGCAATAGGAGAAGCAACTCTCGATTTAGTCCTGAGTGGAGCGCAGGATCTAGTCCAAGGGCTAACTATAACAGGACCGCTTGGAAATACTGACCATAATATAACAACATTTAACATTCCTGTGGTGGGAAGAACAGCTCAACACTGGCATTTATTTTCAGGAAGGAGAACTGTGCAAAAATGAGGGGGTTAGTTAAACAGAAATTAAAAGGTACAATGACTAGAGTGAAATCCCTGCAAGCTGCATGGACACTTTTCAAAAACACAATATTAGAGGCCCAAATTAAATATATACCCCAAATTAAAAAACACAGCAAAAGAACTAAAAAAGAGTCACCGTGGCTTAACGACCATGTAAAAGAAGCAGTGAGAGATAAAAAGGCATCTTTTAAAAAGTGGAAGTCAAATCCTAGTGAGGTACATAGAAAGGAGCATAAACACTACCAAATTAAGTGTAAAAATGTAATAAGAAAAGCCAAAGAGGAGTTTGAAGAAGGGGCTAGCCAAAAACTCAAAAGGTAATAACAAAAGCAGGAAGCCTGCTAAACAACCAGTGGGGCCACTGGACGATTGAGATACGAAAGGAGCCCTTAAAGACGATGAAGTCATTGCGGAGAAACTAAATGGATTCTTTGCTTCAGTCTTCATGGCTGAGGATGTTGGTGAGATTCCCAAACCATTTGTGGGTGACAAATCTGAGGAACTGCCACAGATTGAAGTGTCACTAGAGCAGGTTTTGGAACTACTTGATAAACTTAACTGTAACAAGTCACCGGAACCAGATGGTATTTACCAAGAGTTCTGAAGGAACTCAAATGTGAAATTGAGGAACTATTAGCTATGGTTTGTAACCTGTCCTTTAAATCGGCTTCTGTACCCAATGACTGGAAGATTGCTAATGTAACGCCAATATTTAAAAAGGGCTCTAGAGGTGATCCTGGCAGTTGCAGACTGGTAAGTCTAACGTCTGTACCAGGCAAATTAGTTGAAACAATAGTAAAGGAATAAAATTGTCAGGCACATAGAAGAACAAAAATTGTTGAGCAAAAGTCATTATGGTTTCTGTAAAGGGAAATCATGTCTTACTAATCTATTAGAGTTCTTTGAAGGTGTCAACAAACATGTGGACAAGGGGGAATCCAGTGGACATAGTGTACTTAGATTTCCAGAAAGCCTTTGACAAGGTCCCTCAACAAAGGCTCTTACATAAATTGTTATCATGGGATAAGAGGGAAGATCTTTTCATGGATTGAGAACTGGTTAAAAGACAGGGAACAAAGGGTAGGAATCAATGGTAAATTTTCAGAATGGAGAGGAGTAACTAGTGGTGTTCCCCAAGGGCCAGTCCTAGGACCAATCCTATTCAACGTATTCATAAATGATCTGGAGAAAGGGGTAAACAGTGAGGTGGCAAAGTTTGCAGATGATACTTGTGACGATGCGGTTCTGATGGGACCCAACTGAGAGTGACAAATCGCTTAAAACAGGGCAGTTACAGCCCAAGGCTGGGATTTTTCCACCTCTAAGGCAAGGCAAACCAAACCAGCCAGACAAAGAGGACTTTGGTTGAGAGCTAGAATTGCTTAAATGGAATCAATGACATGCAGTAATGGCAAAGTTCTTAGTTCAGGCTTGTAGCAGTGATGGAGTAAATTGCAGGTTCAAATCAAGTCTCTGGAGTACATCCTCCTCTGGGATGGGTCAGTCACTCCTTTGTTCAAAGCTTCAGTTTGTAGCAAAGTTCCTCCAGAGGTAAGAAGCAGGATTGAAAACAAGATGGAGATGAGGCATCAGCCTTTTATAGGCTTTTCGAGGTGTAAGAACCTCTTTGTTCTTACTGTTAAATGACAGCAAAATGGAGTCTGGAGTCACATGGGCAAGTCCCTGCATACTTTGCTGAGTTACAAGGCGTATCTGCCTTCTCTCAATGGGTCAGTTGAATAGCTGATCGTCCTTAATGGGCCATCAAGCAGGCGAGGCAGAGCTAACACCAAGTTGTCTGGGGCCTTGTCTACACTACAAGACTATTTCGAATCAACTTAGTTCGAATTTGTGGATTCGACCTTATGAAGTCGAATTTGTGTATCCATACTAAATACACTAATTCGAATTTCTGAGTCCACATTCACGGGGCCAGCGTCGACTTTGGAAGCGGTGCACTGTGGGAAGCTATCCCACAGTTCCCGCAGTCCCCGCTGCCCATTTGAATGCTGGGTAGAGCCCCCAATGCCTGCTGGAGGGAGAAATGTGTCGAGGGTGGTTTTGGGTAAGTGTCGTCATTGAACCGTCAATCACAACCTCCCTCCCTCCCTCCTTGAAAGCGCCTGCGGGCAATCTGTTCGTGCACTTTTCTGTTCAGTGACAGCGCGGACGCCACAGCACTGCAAGCATGGAGCCCGCTGCGATCATCGCCGTTTTCTCCTCCTCGCACTTTATCGTCCACCTCTTCCACAGTCAGCTGCTGAGAAATTGGGCTACTTTTCAATGGTGCTGCAAGCACCGGGGGACCGTAGGGGACGTTTTACCAACATGAACGTCGGGTGGCCGGGCAAGGTTCATGATGCGTGTGTTTTCAGGAACTGTGGGCTGTTCAGACGCCTGCAGGAAGGTAGTTTCTTCCCGGACCTCGAAATAAGTGTTGTGGATGTGCAGATGCCTATAGTCATCCTCGGGGACCCAGCCTGCCCGCTAATGCACTTGCTCATGAAGCCCTATACAGGCGCCTGGGACAGCAACAAGGAACTCTTCAAACACCAGCGAGCAGCGAGACCTGTGACTGTTCATTTTCTTGACAGAGAAGCTGAACCTGCCCCTGTTTCTTTACCCAGTTACTGTTGACTCTCCTCCTCGGTTACATACCCCGTTCACCCCGTTACCCCCACTTCCAGCACACGTGTAAAAATAAAATACATGTCCCATTATTACTTAAAGGTTTCTTTATTCATGACTTTTCGTGAAAGGGTTGAAACTGGGACGCAGACTGTGCTGGGTAGGGTGTGCGGTGATGTAAAGACCGCCTCTAAACTCAAGGAATGACAGGCTCCTGCTCCTAGAGCGGTCCGCAGTGCCGGAATGCTTCTTTCAACGGAGCCTGCCATCCCTCTTTATGGAATTCTGTCTGCGGGCGGATATGTGACCTTGTGCTGGAGGAGGACGGATACAGATTCCTCAGCTGCGTGACTCAGCGGTCCAGGACAAGAACCGCTGTATAAGATCTGTAACCGCCCTCCCCTGCTGCAAAGTCACATCTCCCCCACCCACACAGATCCTGGAAACCACCTCCCATACCGACCAGGGTGCCTACTGACTGCACCGTGTGTGTGACCCGCTGCTGATCCTGTCCCCGTGTCTGTACCCTGGGAAAGGTGACTGTCCTATGCAATTAACCACCCCCTTCCCCACGCCCCCCATTCGAACACAGTATCCTTTGAAAAAACATAACGGAAACTAATTAACAGCAAAGCATTTTTATTAATTACGTAGACAGTTAGGGGATGGGACTGGGATTGGGACTACTGTGAGTCTGTAAGTAAAGGACTTCGGCAAATGTAGGGTATGAGAGCTTTTGGGTAATTGAGCACTGTGCTGTGGTGCTGTGACAGTATTCACGTCCCCGGCCGCCCCTCCTCCTGGTTACTTTGGGTGAGGGGGATATGGGACTTTGTGGCGGGGGAGGGCGGTTGCAGATACACTGCAGGGGGGCTCTGTCCTCCTGCGGTCCTGCAGAACATCCACAAGGCGCCTGAGCGTGTCCGTTTGCTCCCTCACTAGTCCAAGCATTGTTTGAGTCGCCTGCTTGTCTTCCTCACGCCACCTCTCCTCCCGTTCGCTGTGTGAGCGCTGATACAGAGAGACGGTCTCCCTCCACTGTATCTGCTGGTCCGCCTCGGCTAGGTAGCAGCCCATACATTCCTCGAACATCTTGTCCCTGGTCTTTTTTTTCGCGCCTAATCTTGCCAAGCCTCTGCAGGGGATGCTGTGGCAGGTCTGGAGACAGTGGAAGCTGTGAGATGGGAAACAGGGAGTGAATTCCTTGCAAATATACATTTTTGCGAACAATTAACTGAGTCTAGGCTGTCTGTGTGAATTCTTGGTTGAGAGCCCTGTGCCTGCTGGGGCACAAATCATTTTTGCGGTGGATTCTGGATAAATGTCGCCATTCATTCCTTCCTCCGGGAAAGCAACGGCAGACAATCATTTTGAGCACGTTTTCCATGAATTGCCCTGGCATACGCCATAGCGTGGCAACCATGGAGCCTGTTTTGGATTTTGTGTATGTCACCATATGTGTACTAGATGCCGCTGACAGAGGCGGGCCAGCAGCGCTGCACAGCAGCATGCTTTTGCTTTTGCATGATAGCAGCGATGGTTGTTTTCCCTTTTACTTTTCACTTTTCCCTTTCACTTCTGGGGGTGGGTGGGGGGTGCGCGCAAATTGCAGAACTATGCCCTGACCCACCGTGGACACTGTGTTTGACCCTAGAAGCATTTGGAGCTCATCCAAGAATGCAAATACTTTTCGGAGACAGCAGGAACTGTGGGATACCTTGCGTCCTCATTCCCCCCTCCCTCCATGAGCGTCCATTATATTCTTTGGCTTTCCGTTACGCTCGTCACGCAGCTGCGTGCTGAGTCTGTGCTATGCCGTCTGTCCGTAGATTTTTTAAAAATACTTTGGGCCAGGCGTAAAATTACATTAATTCCCCTAATTAGATGCAGGAGTCTCCGAGCGAGATCACCCTGAGGATGGTCACTGAAGGAGATAGAGAACGCATGCTGCGTGAAAGCTAGCATGAACCAGGGCCCGATGCAGCCGTGCTCGGGGAGGCAGTGCTCCATGAGTAATTCATGAAAGCCTCGCGCGGAAAAGTATGCTACCACGGAGCACCCAATAAGGCAGCTCTCCCCAGGAACCTCCTGCTGATGCTTTCCGATTAACGGAAGGAGAGCTTCGTTGAGATCTCCCTGGATGATTTCTGTTCTATCCCCATATATAGAGAGACCTCCTTTTCACACACTTAAGATTCCTGTTATATTAAGAATAAAAGTTAACATGGTTAAAGCACTTACCGACTGATCCTTCCCCTGATTCAGGATCCGGGTTCATGGCCGGGGAGGGTTGGTAGGGGATCTCCGTGACGGTGATGAATAGATCCTGGCTGTCGGGGAAGCCAGCGTTGTAAGCGCTGTCGCCTGCCTCGTCCTCCACAAACACTTCCTCATCTTCCCCGTCCGCGAACATCTCCGAGGAACTGTCCGTCGACACTGTCCCATCGTCAGAGTCCATGGTCACTGGTGGGGCAGTGCTGGCAGGCTCCGTAGCGTCCGTTTGCTGCTTTGATTTTTTGGTAGCCTTGTCTGGGGTCCTTTGTTTTCACGCGGCGCTGCGTTGCATGACGGCTGTATCCTCTGTCTGGATCATGGCTCTGGAGACCTTCTCGTACGTCTTTGCATTAAGTTTGTTGGAGCGCAGCTCCAAAAGCACAGACTCCTCGCCCCACACACCGATCAGATCGAAAAGTTCCCGGTCAGTCTATGCTGGGTCCCTCTTTCTATTCAGATATTACATGAACTCCTCTGCTGGAGAGCTCTGCATCGCTGCCGGTGCTGCTGAGCTCGCCCCGATGTCCAACCACGAAATGAGATTCTAACTGTCCAGAAAGGAAAAGGAATTCAAATTTTCCCGGGTCGTTTCCTGTGTGGCTGGTCAGAGCATCGAAGCTCGGACTGCTGTCCAGAGCGTCAGAGTGGTGCAGTGTGGGATAGCTCCCGAGCTACTAAGTTCGATTTGCATCCACACCTAGCCTAATTCGAGCTAGCCAGTTCGAATTTAGCGTTACTCCACCTGTCGGGGTGGAGTACCAAATTCGAACTAAAGAGCCCTCTAGTTCGAATTAAATGGCTTCCTGGTGTGGACGGTTGAGCGGTTAGTTCGAATTAACGCTGCTAAATTCGACTTAAAGTCCTAGTGTAGACCAGGCCTGGGATGTCTCCCAGAAGCACAGCACACTGTCCAGCACACTCCTGAACAATGGGAGCTCATATGAAATCTGTTGTTTCATCAGTGGAAAATGACATGCACCAGCCTTGTTATTCCAAATGGAGTTTCCAACACACTTTAATCCAAACACACTGGTTTGATAAAAAAAGGAAACAAAATTTTTAACTACCGAAAAAAAAGATTTGAAGTGACTACAAGTAATGAGGCATAAAAGCCAGAATTGTTTATGAAAGAAATGCAAAGATAAAACACAAACTAATGTTTAACCTAACAAGCTAAAAGGGATTTAAAACAAATGTTTCTCTCACCATGTGCTGAGACAGGCTGGTTTTCCTTTCAGCCAGGACTCCCCCTAACCTGCCCCTGCTGCCCACATTCAGTTCTTCAGGAGTTGTCATGAGCAGAGCGAAAGGGGGAGAGAGAGAGTCTCATGCATTTTCCTCACCTCTTTTTATAATTCAGTCCTTTGTACTAGAAACCACTTCAGTTCTCAGCTGAGTCATGGTGACAGGCTGTCATAGATATGAGCTTCAAGTGTCCCTGTGATGGAATGTAAATGTCTTCTTCACACCTTCCCCCTGGTGGAGAATGGCTATTTGACCAGCTGTTTGCCTTGCTGTCTCTGAGGAACTTAAGGTTAGGGTTGCAGCTTTTTCAGTAATATCATACCGTAAAATCTCATCACTTTCCATACAATGTTGCTACACATTGTAACAGGAGTATCAGAGGGGTAGCCGTGTTAGTCTGGATCTGTAAAAGGAGCAAAGAATCCTGTGGCACCTTATAGACTAACAGACAATTAGCAGCATGAGCTTTCGTGGGTGAATACCCACTTCTTCGGATGCAAGTAGTGGAAATTTCCAGGGGCAGGTATATATAAGCAAGCAAGAAGCAAGCTAGAGATAATGAGGTTAGTTCAATCAGGGAGGATGAGGCCCTGTTCTAGCAGTAGAGGTGTGAAAACCAAGGGAGGAGAAACTGGTTCTGTAGTTGGCAAGCCATTCACAGTCTTTGTTTAATCCTGAGCTGATGGTGTCAAATTTGCAGATGAACTGAAGCTCAGCAGTTTCTCTTTGAAGTCTGGTCCTGAAGTTTTTTGCTGGAGGATGGCCACCTTAAGATCTGCTATTGTGTGTCCAGGAGGTTGAAGTGTTCTCCTACAGGTTATTGAATATTGCCATTCCTAATATCTGATTTGTGTCCATTTATCCATACAAACGGACTTCACTAAAATAAGACAGGAGATCTACATTACTCACTTCTCCTTTCTACAAAGGAAAAAGGACTGTAAGCTGTCTAAACTCCTACCTGCTACGTGGGGCCACAACTGTGGTACCCCTAACCCACCCAACAATATCGTCAATCTATCCAACCACACACTCAGCCCAGAAGAAAAGTCTGTCCTATCTCAGGGACTCTCTTTCTGCCCTGCCACCCCCACCAACATGATACAGTTCTGCGGCGATCTGGAAGCCTACTTTCGCCGTCTCCGACTCAAAGAATACTTTCAGGACAACACTGAACAACACACTGATACACAGTTACCCTCCCACCAACAGCACAAGAAGAAGAACTCCACATGGACTCCTCCTGAGGGTCGAAATGACAGTCTGGACCTATACATTGAATGCTTCCGCCGACGTGCACAGGCAGAAATTGTGGAAAAACAACATCGCTTGCCTCATAACCTAAGTCGTGCAGAACGCAATGCCATCCACAGCCTCAGAAACCATCCTGACATTATAATCAAAGAGGCTGATAAAGGAGGTGCTGTAGTCATGAACAGGTCTGACTACCAAAAGGAGGCCGCCAGACAACTCTCCAATACCAAATTCTACAGGCCACTTCCCTCAGATCCCACTGAGGAATACACTAAGAAACTGCATCATCTACTCAGAACGCTCCCTACGCTAACACCGGAATAAATCAACATACCCTTAGAGCCCCGACCAGGGTTATTCTATCTACTACCCAAGATCCACAAACCCAGAAATCCTGGACGCCTCATCATCTCGGGCATTGGCACTCTCACTGAAGGACTGTCTGGATATGTGGACTCTCTACTCAGACCCTATGCCACCAGCACTCCCAGCTATCTCCATGACACCACTGATTTCCTGAGGAAACTACAATGCATTGGTGACCTTCCAGAAAACACCATCCTAGCCACCATGGATGTAGAGGCTCTCTACACAAACATCCCACACACAGATGGAATACAAGCTGTCAGGAGCAGTATCCCTGATGATGCCACAGCACAACTGGTTGCTGAGCTCTGTGCCTTTATCCTCACACACAACTATTTCAAATTTGATGACAATATATATCTCCAGATCAGTGGCACAGCTATGGGCACCCGCATGGCCCCACAATATGCCAATATTTTTATGGCCGATCTGGAACAACGCTTCCTCAGTTCCCGTCCACTCACGCCCCTTCTCTACCTATGCTACATTGATGACATCTTCATCATCTGGACCCATGGGAAGCAGACTCTGGAAAAATTCCACCATGATTTCAACAGCTTCCACCCCACCATCAACCTCAGCCTGGACCAATCTACATGGGAGGTCCACTTTCTAGACACCACGGTGCAAATAAGTGATGGTCACATTAACACCACCTTATACCGAAAACCTACCGACCGCTATGCCTACCTTCATGCCTCCAGCTTCCATCCCGGGCACACCACAAGATCCATTGTCTACAGCGAAGCACTGAGGTACAACCGCATCTGCTCTAACCCCTCAGACAGAGACCAACACCTACTAAATCTCCACCAAGCATTCTCAAAACTACAGTACCCGCAAGAGGAAATAAGGAAACAGATCAACAGAGCCAGACGTGTCCCCAGAAGCCTCCTACTGCAAGACAAACCCAAGAAAGAAACCAACAGGACTCCACTGGCCATCACATACAGTCCCCAACTAAAACCCCTCCAATGCCTCATCAGGGATCTACAACCCATCCTGGACAATGATCCCACACTTTCACAGGCCTTGGATGGCAGGCCAGTCCTCGCCCACAAACAACCTGCCAACCTGAAGCATATTCTCACCAGTAACTGCACACCGCACCATAGTAACTCTAGCTCAGGAACCAATCCATGCAACAAACCTTGATGCCAGCTCTGCCCACATATCTACACCAGTGACACCATCACAGGACCTAACCAGATCAGCCACACCATCACCGGTTCATTCACCTGCACGTCCACCAATGTAATATATGCCATCATATGCCAGCAATGCCCCTCTGCTATGTACATCGGCCAAACTGGACAGTCTCTAAGGAAAAGGATAAATGGACACAAATCAGATGTTAGGAATGGCAATATTCAAAAACCTGTAGGAGAACACTTCAACCTCCCTGGACACACACTAGCAGATCTTAAGGTGGCCATCCTGCAGCAAAAAAACTTCAGGACCAGACTTCAAAGAGAAACTGCTGAGCTTCCGTTCATCTGCAAATTTGACACCATCAGCTCAGGATTAAACAAAGACTATGAATGGCTTGCCAACTACAGAACCAGTTTCTCCTCCCTTGGTTTTCACACCTCTACTGCTAGAATAGGGCCTCATCCTCCCTGATTGAACTAACCCCGTTATCTCTAGCTTGCTTCTTGCTAAATATATACCTGCCCCTGGAAATTTCCACTACTTGCATCCGAAGAAGTGGGTATTCACCCACGAAAGCTCATGCTGCTAATTGTCTGTTAGTCTATAAGGTGCCACAGGATTCTTTGCTGCTTGTATTGTAACAGGAGGCTATTCAGTAGATTATGTCTTTTCAAATGGTACCTCACAAGCCCTACAGTGATAAATGAAGGGGAGGGGAGGGATCTCCCTTTTATAAACACCCAGCCAGCCAGTTGGCTGTAAAATCCCTGTTGGTGCGAGTTCTCTGCTTGCTCTACCTCTAAAGGGTTAACAAGCCAACAGGGTTTAAAAAAAAAAAAGTATTGGGGACCTGACCAAAAGAGCCAATGGAAAGGCTAGAACTTTGTTAAATGGGAAAGTAACTTTCCCTTTGTCTGTTGTTCTCCGGAGAAGGCGACACGGAGTAGCAATGCTGTTTATGGCTTGAAGCTGGTATGAAAATTCATCTTCCATACCTAGAAGAAATGATTTGGCCAGGGAATGTTTAGACAGACACAATCAGGTTTATTTTTTATTTTGGCTTTTGGATCTACTCGGTGCTATCCCAGATGCTTTTGTTTGCTTGTAAGCTTTAAGCTGAACCCCCAAGAAAGCTATTTTGGGTGCTTACAAACATTTTCTTTTAAGATCTAGCAGAAGCCTGAGTTCCAGATGTATTGTTTTCCTTTTCAGTTTTACTAAAATTTACCTCTTTTAAGAACAGGATTGGATTTTTGGTGTCCTAAGAAGTTTGTGTGTGTTGTTTGATTAGCTGGTAGCCACAGCTAATTTCCTTTGTTTTCTTTCTCAGCTCTTTCCCAGAGGGGAGGTGAAAGGGCTTGAGGGTGCCCCAGAGGGAAGAATTCTCAAGTGCTCCTTCCTGGGTCCAAGGGTTTGGGGGGGTTTTGCATTTGAGTGGTGGCAGCATTTACCAAGCCAAGGTCAGAGAAAAGCTGTAACTTTGGGGGTTTTAATACAAGCCTAGAGTGGCACAAATTAATCTGTAGAATCCTGTCGGGCCCCCACTTTCTGCACTCGGAGTGACAGAGTGGGGATTCAGCCCTGACACATACTATGAACAAAATTGATCATAATTTTCTAGAAGAGTGAACATAGGGGAACAGACTAGCACAGTGTCTGTGTGTTCCCAACATATATGTGGGTATTCTAGTCCCTCACAAGCAAGGTGTTCGGCATCTTCAAACACCTGAGGAACCGGTCCTGGGAATTGACTGGTTTATTAAGTGACACTGTATGGAATTGAGAGACACTCTATATTATTATTATTTTATTATAAATACTGTGGCAAATTGCCAGTACTGTTATGCTGGGTCTCAGATTTCTCTTCTTTGGGAAGGTTCAGGGCGCCATTGCTTGCCTCCTAATCGGTATTTTAATTACCCCACTAGTGTCCTTGAGGAGGGAGTGGAGAGGAGGGACCTGGGCCCGCCTCTTCTCCAGGTCCCAACCCAGGGGCCCTGAGGTTAGTGGTGAACCACTTGTACTGGCAGTTCCTTCCCATGGGCTACTTCCCTCTCCTGCCCTTCAGCTTGTGGAGGGGCTTCTTGCCCTCCTTCTACACAAGCCAGGTGCCCCTTACCTAGGGTTTTTGGATTTCTCAGCCCACCGCAGCACTCCTCCAAACTTTCTTTTTGTCTCTCTTCAAAACTGCTCTCTGCTCCAACCAAACCTTCCTACTCCAACTCCCCACACTGTCTGGCTGAAGCAGGGTTTTTTATCACCTGACTGCTGGTGCTCTAATTGGCTTCAGGTGCTCCAGTTAATTTGTAGCAAACCTTCCTCCCCTTGCAGGGAATAAGGCTCCCTGCTAACACTCTCCTGCTGCATCACAATACCAATATGATGAAATTGCAATGAATTGTGCTATATATGCCATGTAAGGAGTCAGTGAAAATGTTATGAGTTTTCACGTATGATAATCTTGTTTCTATCTTTGTATTGTGAGTTACAGATATGTAGGGTATATCTGTATTCCAGACTTGTGCATTGTTTCTGAGTGACACCCCCAGATATATTTGCATCAGCCCTGCCCAGCCTGTTCGATGGCCCAGCCAGAGTCATCAGCCATACAATGAACCCATTGAAAGGATTAAGGGGATACGCCTATTGAGTCAGCAAGACATGCAGGGTTATGCCTGTTGTGGCAAATTGCCGGCACTATTATGATGGGTCTCCTGCTTTCTCTTCTTTGGGGGGGGGGGGGGTCAGAGCACCATTTCTTGCCCCTGAATTGGAATATTAACTGCCCCACTAGTGTCCTAGAGGAGGGGAGTGGAGAGGGATGGACCTGGGCCCACCCTCTACTCCAGGTCCCAGCCCAGGGGCCCTGAGGATAGTGGTGAACCACTTGAACTGATGGTTCCTTCCCCTGGGCTACTTCCCGCTCCTACCCTTCAGCTTGTGGGGGCTTCCTGCCCTCCCTCTGTACAAGCCAGGTGCCCCTTACCTGGGGTCTTGGACTTCTTAGCCCACTGCAGCACTTCTCCAAACTTTCCTCTGCTTCCCTTCAAACTGTTCTCTGCTCCAATACCAATCCCCTCTGCTCCAACTCCTTCCCTGTCTGATTGGAGCAAGGGTCTTTATCAGGTGACTGACTGCAGGTGCTCTAATTGGCTTCAGGTGTTCTAGTTAATCTATAGCAAACTTTCTTCCCTCTGCAGGGAATAAGGCTCCCTTCTAACCCTCTCCTGCTGCCCTCTGGCCAGGCTGTATCACACTGTGTACTGAGAACTCCAAGGCTTTTCCATGCCATGTGCTGTGAAGCTTGTGTTTGGGACACAGGAATTAGAAGCCACTTGGCAAAAGAAATATAAAGGGCAGCTGCATCATCTCCATTTTGTCTTCAATTCCTCTTCCTACCTCTGGAGCAACTTCTCTACAAACTGAAGGCTTGAACAAAGGACTGAATAATGTGGATGTGTACCAGAGAGCCTTTCAAGCCAGAAACTCACCGATACTGCTAAGAACCAGATGTATAGATTTCTGAATGTGTCTGACTGCTTTCCCATTTAACAACTCCCTTTTTCTTTCTTTCTTTCTTTTATAATAAACCTTTAGTTCAGATGCTTTCTTGCTTATAAACCTTTAGTTTAGATGCCAATGATTGGCTGGCATCGTACTATTTTGAGTAAGATCCAAACCTATACTGACCTGGTGATGTGGCTGACTCTGGGGTCAGAAGAACACTTTGTTTATGTGAGCAGAGTTTTTAAATAACCTCTCACTGTGCTGGACCTAGGTGCTGATTGGGAGTCAGAGAACTGGGATGCAATAAAGGGGGCCGTGTGATTTCTTTTTTCAGTTTCTCGATAACCAGTGTGGGGGATCAGAAGCACAGTTGGTGACTGGTCGGTGAGTTTAACTTCTGTGTTAACCACCAGTTTGGGGAGCCTCTGCTCTCCCTTTTTCAGCCTGCCCCGGTCTTGGCATTTTCAGTGAGGACTAGCCCAGGCACACCGGGTCACACTAAATATTAAAGTTAAATTAATAGAATGTTTTTTATGACAAAGTTTTATGAAATCAACGGAACTCCTTTGTTTTCTTTCATCTGAGCAGGGTTTCCATTTTCCAAACCTGATGTGATCTCCCAGCTGGAACAAGGGGAAGAGCCATGGGTCTCAGACCTGCAGGGTTCAGAAGGAAAACAGACCATGAGTTCTCTCTGCAGAGGTGAGGAAACATTAAACCAACTCTGAGTGTGAAAGTGCCTGAAGGAAACATCTGGGATGCCCTACAAAGCCCTTGAGAGGTTTCTCAGTTCATTATTGTTGCCAGCAGGGGTCATATCCTCAGGGTAACTATAGCTCATGGCTTCCCATAGATTCTAGCAGACACCAGGCAGTAGCTTCCTCCCTTCCCCCTGCGTATTTGGATGGCATTTGAAAGCCAGATTTCCCCAAAACAGGAGTGAGGAGGGGATCAGAGTATGGGGGAGTTCAGTTTGTGATTTTTATTTGACCTCCCTCCAGCACTTAGTTTGTTTTGGCTTTTCACATTTCAACCCTGTTTGATGTTTCTGTCTTTTTCACCGCAGGTGATGCAATGGCATGTGAGAAAGAGGAGCAGAATTCTCAGCAGAAAAATGTTCACCAAGTGGATAAACACAGAGCATTATTGCAAAGATCAAAAAGCCATGTGTCCAGGAGTCATGAGGAGGAAAACTCCTGTGAGATTCAGCACAGACCAGAAAGAGAACAAGGAAACCAGTCGGGGGTGAAAATGGGTAAACGTATTTCCTCTCAGGGAACTCAGAAGGACCTCAAGGAAACCACAACAAAGCAGGAAATCATCACTGGAAAGAGAAAAAATACATGCACAGAGTGTGGAAAAAACTTACGTGACTACTCAGCCCTTCTTGATCATCAGAGAATCCACACAGGGGAGAGGCCCTACGAATGTCGTGAGTGTGGGAAAACCTTCACTCAAATATCAAACCTTTCTGTTCATCAGAGAATCCACACGGGTGAAAGGCCCTACGAATGCCGTGAGTGTGGGAAAAGCTTCACTCAAAGAGCAGCCCTTTCTGTTCATCAGAGAATCCACACGGGGGAAAGGCCCTACAAATGCAGTGAGTGTGGGAAAACCTTCACTCAAAGAGCAGCCCTTTCTGTTCATCAGAGAATCCACATGGGGGAAAGGCCCTACGAATGCCATGAGTGTGGGAAAACCTTCAATCGCAGCTCAAACCTTTCTGAACATCAGAGAATCCACACAGGGGACAGGCCCTACAAATGCAGTGAGTGTGGGAAAACCTTCACTACCAGCTCAGCCCTTTCTGTTCATCAGAGAATCCACACAGAGAAGAGGCCCTATGAATGCAGTGAGTGTGGGAAAAACTTCACTCAAAGATCAGCCCTTTCTAGACATCAGAGAATCCACACAGGGGAGAGGCCCTACAAATGCCGTGAGTGTGGGAAAACCTTCAATCGCAGCTCAGACCTTTCTAAACATCAGAGAATCCACACAGGGGACAGGCCCTACAAATGCTGTGAGTGTGGGAAAAGCTTCACTGAAAGATCAGTCCTTTCTGTTCATCAGAGAATCCACACAGGGGACAGGCCCTACAAATGCCGTGAGTGTGGGAAAACCTTCACTAGGAGCTCACACCTTTCTAGACATCAGAGAATCCACACGGGGGACAGGCCCTACGAATGCCGTGAGTGTGGGAAAACCTTCTCTTGGCACTCAGCCCATATTAGCCATCAGAGAATCTGCACGGGTAATGAACACCATAAAACCCTCCAGGGCTATCAATTTTTTTTCTTTAATACTTTTCCTGATTCCCATATAGTAACTTTTTAAATCTGTTTGAACTGTTTGCAGCACCGTTATCCCTCAGCTTGGCCAGATGAGTGGCCCATTTATGCCTTTTGTAGTTTGCCTTCTTTTGAGGTGGGCCCATGTGTCCTTTCTATCAACTCAATTATCCCACAAGTAACTGGAGTGTGCCCTTCCTATGAGGAACCAGGGAGCGTCACATTTATACCATTGCTCCTATTGCAAAGTGATTGTTAGAGTCGCCAGTGATACAGATTGTATCCGTGCCAGTTGTTCTCACGTTGCTCTGGGTTGTGCTGAAGAGCAGTTACATTGGGAATTTTTCATGTTATAGTTAAATAAAGATGAGCAGTGGGAAAAAGTGTCATTTCAGCCTCTGTGACACTGGAAGGAGATGGGGTGGTTCAGAGAATCCCTCCTTCCCCATCATTCCAGAACTGTTACATTTTGGCTTCTCTGTGCAGAGTTTATTTTCATCACATTCTATCCCTCCACTTCTCAAAATGTCATGTGAGGAAGAGTTCTCAGCTGTCTGTGCTTGGCGATGATGCTTTGATTTCTTTCCTCCTATATCAGAGTCGCTATGACTGGAGATGAAAGTGTCAAAGACCTGGAAGGGGAATTTAAATGGATCCCAAACATAGTGTGATTATTTGGCGTTTAAATTCCAGGTTTCATCTATTGGTAAAGCCACTTCTGGCAAGAGGATTGTTTTGTCCCCCATTATGGGATGCTGGGATACTTACAATTTTGCAAATAACATAACTGACTATTGAGAGAGTGCTGAGTGAAGCTGCTTTGGATGGATCAGAGGAGAATGTGATGGGAGAATCTCTTGTCCTGATTCTAAATAATCAGATGTAACCTGCTCTGGAATTTCTCTTGATAATTTCATTGTCATGTATTCTGTCTCTCTGTAATGTGGGTTTCTCTCTTTCCTGAAGGCTGTTTGCTTACCCAATTGGATATTAGTTCAGTTCGATAGGACGTAGCTCAGATTTCTTGGAGAATTGAAGACAAATGACCATTTCCTAAAGTCCTCATTTGTCACTTCAGCTTTGCTTTTTCCCCACCCCTCCATGATGACACGGAGAAAGTTCAAGTGCAGTTCTGTCAACAGTGGAGAACGCTCCAATTTACTGCACATGCTAACAAAGAAACAGCAGTGATTTAAAATCTCCATTTGGAAATGGTGAACAACAGCAGAACCCCAAGTAACTGAGGGAAGTGGATATGATCACAGTGGAGTTCAATTATTTAAGTCAGTATTTTCTCAGATGATTTGGGGAGAGAATTCCACATTAAGTGATTTTTAACTTGGCAAAATGCCCATGTATTTGGTTCCCAAAGCATTTTTGTAACTCATGCCCCACAGAAGATCTTTCCTATTCGGAATGCTCCCCTTCATGATGCAGATGTTGAGGAAAGAGAAGTGGTATTTTTGTTCAATTTATCCTTAATAGTTGCTCAAAATGTGTATAAAATGAAATCAATGTTGGAAATCTAATAGCTGTAGAAAAATAGCTCTTTTTAAATAGAAATTCTAGCTCTGGTAACGAAGATTCTGATCCAGGCCTGTATCCAGTCCCTTGTCTGGCCCTGTGTCACCAAATTAAAGAAAAGCTGGGCACATTTCCGGAAGCCATTGCTTACGACACTGCTGAGATTTTGAGTGGTTTTGTAAAGGATTCTACTTCTGAGAAGTGTAAATTCACCGTAAAAAGGGCAAGGAAACAAAGGGCATCGGGGATGTATGTTTTTTCGGATGAGGCAAGAAAAGGGAGTAGCATTGTCCCCTTTGGGTAGCCCCTGTTCAATTCCAGGTCAGAAAGCAAATCTCTTCTGCAAGAATATCCAAAAAATATTGTGTTTCACTTCACTTCATAAGTACAGGTGTGTGGCAATTAAATGATGACCCTAAAATATCATAAAAGCAAAGAACGCTGAACGAAAAAGTGTGGGAAATACGGCTGTATCTGAGAAAATGGCTTGGAATGAAGGAAGACAAAAATTGATCGGTCGAGAGAAAAGGCCCTGTTTCCCCCTAGTTTGGAACTTCTCTCACAACTACTGGAATAGAAAAGCTAAACAAATGGTGCTCTATTGTTGCAAAGGAGATTGAAATGAGGCCATTTTCTCCAGATAAAAGAAAATGGTCATGTCAGGAGTGGGATTTGAAACCACGTCTCTATGCAGAAACCAGAACACCCAAGAGAGAGGAAAAAAGAGTCTTAAAACTGGCACTTTGGACCAGTCCACAAGCCTAACGCTACAAAGAATGTGACTTATCAACCCTAGTTTTCATTAATATTTGATGACACTCTTTAGGGAGGCCAAGATGGCACATCTCTTTGAACTCCTAGAGCCCTTCTCCAGCACAGCTGATTTTTAGGCACACTCACCCGGACCTAAAGTTACACGTTCCCTGGAGTTCCATGAGTTCTGCGGTGTTGGAATCTCCCTGCTCACGTTTTAAGCGAACAAAAGATGGGTGCTGGCATTCTGAGACCCTCAAAATCCTGCCCTGGGGGCCAGACAGTTAAGCAACCAGCATCCACAACCTCTACCATGATAGCATCCTGTCTGGCAACAACTCACTTATCAATAGCTGGGGCCTGAAATCCTCATTTCTTTGTTGTTCTATCACTGTAGTCTCCACTTTCCTATTGCTTGTCTGTATAATCTCTGTCTGGTTCTGTGATTGTTTCTGTCTGCTGGATAATTAATTTGTTGGCTGTAAAGCAATTCAGGTGGTGCGGTATAACTGGATAGATAATCATGTTACAGTATGTTGGGATTGGTTAGTTACATTTCAGTAAAATGATTGGTTAAGGTATAGCTAAGCAGAACTCCAGTTTTACTAAATAGTCTGCAGTCAATCAGGAAGTAAGGGGGGGGAATAAGGGCGGAATGGGAATGGGGGTAGGGGAATTGGAGTTATGTTTTGCTAAGGGGGGGGAATAGGAGGAGGGATTGGGAACAGGGACACAGATAAGCCTCTGTGGTGTGAGAGCTGGGAAGGGCAATACCGAGGAAGGAAATTGGAATCATTGCTTGCTGGAAATTCACCCCATAAACATTGAATTGTTTGCACCTCTTGAACTGCGGGTATTGCTGCTCTCAGGTCATGCGAGAAGGACCAGGGAATGGGAGGGTGATGGGATAACCCCTCTAAGAAGTACATCTTTCAGGGTGTGAAAAACCCTGGAATCAGTATAATTAAGCTGCCCTAAGCCATGGTTAGATAGTGCTAAATGAAAGGAAAGATTGTTCTGTCAATGTAGCTATTACAAGGATGGAAAACCCCTCCACTCACTGTAGCAACTGTCTACTCCACAGTGCTGTAGCAGTGTCACAGCAGCATTTTAAGTGTAGGCAGCCTCAGAGAGACCAGGTCTGGCTCTGTGGATGCTCAGGCACTACAACAAGAGCAGTGACAATACACTGATGCTTCCGTAGTTGGCAGGATTCAAACTTGCCTGGGGAGACCCCAGTGGATTTCTAGTCCATCACCTTAACCACTCAGCCACAACTACTTGATGTATAGGTGCTTCACTACACAATGATTCTGTTCTCACTGAATTGTCACTTCCCATTGCTCAGACCAGCTCCCCCAGCACACTCCTGGCTGTGTATTAGTGTAAGTGTGTCCATGGCTGAACAACAAGAGTTCCTGCCCATTTCCCTTCTGGCTGGAGCATGATTAGAGTGTGTTTGTGGTTAACGACATTGCTATAGATAACAATCCCCACAATCCCAGTTCATTCCCCACACTGACAATTCAGACCGTCCCGTTCCTATTCGAATCTCCACCAGATCATGTCAATAGCCGGAGTCAGGATTTCTCTGGGGCACTGAAATGTTTCAGGGGGTTGGTGCATGAACTCAGCCTTGCATCCATCCCTGATGTTTCATGGACTAACAACAGCAGCATAAAGAAAGAGCTGATCCAATATCTCACTGTCAGAGGTGAAGGTGGCCTCGTCCCGTCTGCATGACCATTGCTATTGCAGGAGAGAAGGTTTCAATGGAATCAAATGCCCTGGCTCAGACAAGAGACACAGGGAGGTTTTGCTGTTCATGGATCTGTGCAAGGGAAATTGTGTCTCTGTGTGAAATTGAGGAGGGAAATGAAACGTCCACATGGTGGCCCAATGCCCTAAGGAATGTGGGGGATGGACTCCGGCAGGGAAATGATTTCACAGGATCAAGGTATTGCCCTGATTAAAAGCTATGGCTAAAAGGCAGCCTCTGTTGTTAGTTCCTGAACCTGTGTAGGGATGCCCGAGTGCGTATCAAGTCCATTGCCGTAACCAGGGGTAGTTGATTATTTTATCAAGATTCAAATTTCTTGGTCAAGGTATAGTCAATGTATAGACGCCAGAGAAAATAATACACTGATAAGAAGAAGAATATGGAAATATTTTGCAGTCACTATGGGCATAACTATGATAATTGTTTTGTGTTTCACTCTTTATTATGGCACTACCTTCCTTCCCTTTAGACTTCTAGTTTACCAAGGGTAAAACTAAACATCTCTTCAGATACCAGGGAGTGTTTGTGTTCATTCCTGCTAGCTACACAGGGATTTGATGTAGCTGCTTTCAATCCTCCGGCTCTGCCGGGATAAGTAACATTTGAGGCTGTCACTGAACTGAAGGAGGGAGATCATTTTTTGACAGATTATGCCTCCTCTTAAAGGTGTTTGTCTGGCAGCCTTGGTTCCCAGGTCTCTCCTGAGGGAAGAAAGTTTCTGTTCAAAATACCAAAACTTAACAGAGCGGAGGGAAAGGCAACGGCCACATGATGAGGCCAATATGTACCACAACATGATTCTTTTATGTGGGATGACTCTGAACACTGACTGATCTGCACTCTCTTGTGTTTGAAGAGATGTTGAGTTTTGCACTTGGGAACCTATAAGGCTGAAGCAATGTTATGGATAGTGACACTGCGACTGAAGGGTGATTTAAGGTTGTAAAAATTGTTAAAAACACTGAGCTTAAACGTGAACTGCCTGTTATTAAAGGCTGGTTTCCCCACGTCAGTTCCATAAGCTCTGCTAGAAAGGCCCTGGGTTCTCTCCTGCCTCGGTGGGAACTCGAGGGAATCGTCCCCTGCTGCCCTTGGCTCCAGGCTGATTTTTCTGGGGAGGGTGTGTGGAATTGATATGTGTGCTGTTGAGAAGGGAGCCAGGCCAGTTCTCAGGGAACGAGAACTCCCAGCATCTGCCCAGCCCAGCCCAGGCTGCTGCCCTGTCCCAGCCTCTGTTCCCCTGGGGGCCCTGCATGTTTGACTCTAGAGCAGGCCGGGAGCAGCAGCTGAGGCAGAGGACACCTGGGCTGGGCAGATAGGAGGGAGTTTAGCAAGTGGAAATGGTAAAACCGCAGTGAAGTATTACCTTGGACTCGGCGGCATTTCTCCATTGGTCTGTCTGCTTTGGGGCAGGGACAATGACACGTCCTGCTGCATTCGTCATTTCAAAGAGGGGTTTAGGATTTTCATTCTCAGACACGGTGCACAAAGCAGGACTCAACCCAGGGTGCAAACGAAATGAGCCACTCACAAGTTCTGGCAGCCACAATGAGTGTTTGGTGCGAGAGCTCAGACCTGCCCCTGTCCCAGAGGGAGGGGGGTGTCTACAAGGGGCTTGGACCACTGATCTATCAGCGCCTAACTCCCAAACTTTCAGTAACTCTATCATCAGTGCCCGTGAGTGTAATTTAAACCATGAGAAAAACCACACTAGGCTAGACCAAAGGCCCATCTAGCTCTGAATCTTGTCCTCTGACAGTAGCCAATACCAGGTGCCCCCAAAGCCACCACTGGGAGTAGAACCCAGGATCACCTGTTTACAAGGCAGGTGCTTTAGCCGGCTAAGCCATGGTGCCTCCCTGGGTGTAAGACATAGTGTCTGCCCACACCTGACTCCCTGCCATCTCCACCAGGACCTGACAAGCTTTCTTTGTGTTTGGATTCTGCAAAGCAGAGGAGCAGGTGACGTTTTCCTTGCAAGCTGTGTGTGTGAGTGAATCTTTGGCCAGGTCTGCTCTACAAAGTTGTTTCAGCAGAAATATATTGCTCAGGTGTATGAAGAACACACAACGCTCCCTCGGTCGGCAGCTTGGTGTGGCTGGTGTACACACTGCAATGCCACGTCTGGCAACAAAACTGCCCAGTTTTCGTGACAAAATAAAACCACTTCGATGAGAGGCCTAGAGCTTTTTGCAGCAAACTTAAAGTGACAGAGTGCCAGTGTAAATGCTGCTGGTCATTAAATCACCAGAACTGGCCTCCGCCAGTATCCCACAATGCCCACCATGAACTCACCTGCCCTGCATTTCTGCTACAGAGGCTGGGCCCCTCCCCTTTCATCACTCCGGGAAGTTCTGACAGCTGAGCCTGCTGCTCTGCTCCGGCAGCCAGGAGCAAATGCTGCTCTCCAGCCCTGCGAACACAGAGCAGGGGGCGGGAATGTCCATACATGGGGGGGGCACCGGCATCCGAACTGTGACACCCCATGACATCCCTTCCCTCGAGGAGGCTCTTACCTTCTAAACAGGGACGGCTGTTTTCTAGTAAAATCACTAAAAGGGAAGGAGAAAACTCGAGAGAGGTTCCTCCTGGCGCTCACGTCCGTGAACCCGAATGCTCTCTCAGTCCTCAAAGAGAGACCTGGAGAAGGAGACTTGCTGCAGCAAAGCCACAGGGGTCTCTGAGGTTTCCCTGGCCCCTCGCCCTGGTCCTGCCTGGCTGATGTCAGCATCTCTCTGTGAGGTCACCACCTCCCCACCACCTTGGACCAATAGGCTGAGGTCCTGCCAAAGGCCTTTGTGATGTCACTGCCACACCCCTCCCTTGCTGTGCTAATGTCCTGCCCCTGGCCAGGCACTTTGGAGGTTTGAGCTACTCCCTGTGGATCACCCTGTTGGTGTCACTAGGCATAAATCTAGGTAACTCGGGAGGATGGAAGACCACGGGTGTCGATGAAGTCCTCTTGCTCTGGGCCTATGTGAAACAAAGTACCTCCATGTTAAGCGCTTTTGTTAGCCTTATTAAACGTTTGTAACCTCCTGTGCTATGTGCTGACTGCTAGCAGCTGCAAGGCCGGTTAGCACTAGATGCAGCCAATACTAGATAAGATAAGCGGAAAGCAAATGCTGTAGTCAAGGTTATATGCATGAGAAAGTAGCCCACACAGTGGGAATGTACAGAAAGCGAAAAACAAAGGGGGTATAAATGCTGGGACCCCGCCTGCGTGTGGGTGTGCAGGATTTGAGAATGCTATTTCTCCCTTGCACCTTATTTGAGCTCAAATAAACTTGTGTTAGCTTCTCCACCCTGGTGTGTTTATTGGTGCGACGCACACCGGGCAACAAACCCCGCTGTTGCCCCCCCTCGGGCACTCTGTGCCGGCAACACTCCCACCGCCCCCCAGAGTGTGGACTCGGTTATACCCAGGTGCTTATACCAGCACAGGTTTTTATTTTTATAAAGGAAGGGGAACAATCACCGTTAAAGGTTGACCAGAGCAAGTGTGAAAAACAAAGGACAAATTTTGAGGAAAGGGCGAGGAAGTTGTGTATAAAGACAAAGCCCTTAGTATCAGGATGATCCTGAAATATCAGGACATCTGGTCACCCTAAAGGCACCTTTCCACCCAGAAACTGCACCTAGACTAGCACAACCCCTAGTACAGAAGTCACGCCCCTAACCAACTCAACCCCACTGGCACCAGAACTGTCATCGCCCAGGCCTACGAGTCAGTACCTGACGGCAAGTCACCGTTAAAGGCTCCCTGCCCACTTGTAGCCAAGCTCTGGGGGCAAGCCGGGGCCCTCCCACTGTCCGGGGCTGCACCTGCCGCCGTCTCCCGGCCTGGAGCACAGCGGGCTCCCTCCCCGCGCTGTGACAGCCCCTCACGCCCCGGGGCCCCGCTGGCAACACGGGCATAGGCGGCCAAGGAGCCATTTCGTGGCTCTCACTGGGACTCCAGCCTGCCCCAGACACTAGCGGGCTGCGCCACCGCGGGAACCACCCCGGGGATGGGGGTGGGAGGGTCTGACGGGAAGAGGCACCTCCGGGCCCACCCCCTCCGCCCGGGGTCAGGCTGTGGCGGCCCCACCGGGTGGTACCTTGAGCACGGGAGTGAGGTACTCGGCCACCTCCAGGGCCTTCCCCTTCACCGTGTTGATGATGTTCTGCATCCTGCCGGCGCGCTGCATGCTCTCCCTAGCGCCCAAGGTCAGCCCCACACCCACCTCTCAAGCCTCAGCAGCCCCACCTGTCCTGCCCATCGCCCCCACTCTGCCTCCTCCCCCCACCTCTGCCCACTGCCCACCCACCTCTGATCTGCCCCCCCTGAGACCCCCCTGCCCACCGCCCCACCTCTGCCCCTCCCTGAGACCCGCCCTGCCCACTGCCCCACCTCTCTGCCCCTTCCTGAGACCCGCCCCTGCCCACCCCCCACCTCTGCCCTCCCCGAGACCCTCCCTGCCCACTGCCCCCACCTCTCTGCCTGTCCCGTGACACCCGCCTCTGCCCACCCCACCACCCCTGCCCACCGCCCCACCTCTGCATCCCTGAGATCCGCCCTGCCCACCGCCCCACCTCTCTGCCCCTAGAGACCTCCCTGCCCACCGCCCTCTCTGCCCCTTCCTGAGACCCGCCTGCCCACCGCCCCACCTCTCTGCCTCTCTGAGACCCACCTGCCCACCGCCCCACCTCTCTGCCCCTCCCTGAGGCCTCCATGCCTGATGCCCACCACCCCCACCTCTGCCCCAAGGTCTGCCCACCACCCCACCTCTCTGCCCCTCCCATGAGACCCACCCTGCCCATCGCCCCACCTCTCTGCCCCTCCCTGAGACCCGCCCTGCCCACCACCCCCACCTCTGCCCCTTCCCTGAGACCCGCCCTGCCCACTGCCCCCACCTCTCTGCCCCTCCCCGAGACCCTCCCTGCCCACTGCCCCCACCTCTGCCCCTTCCTGAGACCCACCCTGCCCATCGCCCCACCTCTGCCCCTCCCATGACACCCACCCAGCCCATCGCCCCCACCTCTGCCCCTTCCTGAGACCCACCCTGCCCACCGCCCCCACCTCTGCCCATCCTGTGAGACCCACCCTGCCCACCGCCCCACCTCTCTGCCCGTCCCATGACACCTGTCCTACCTGCCACCCACACCTTCTGTCCCGTCCCCTGTCCAGCCCTGCCCAGCCCAGCCAACTGCTTGCACCTCTCTGCCCCTCCCCTGAGACCTGCTGTGCCCACCTCTTTCTTCATGCTGCTGTTGTTATTCCATGAAACATCAAGGATGCAATAAAAAGCTGAGTTTACTCCAGGGGGAGGAAAGAAAGGAGCCACCAACCCCCTGACAAAGTTCAGTGCCCCAGAGAAAACCTGCCCCCTGCTATTGCAATCACTGCTGTGCTGGGGATATGACGGGAAAGGGACTGTCTGAATTAAGGCAGGATTAATCAAGGCAGGAAATGGACAACAATCCTCAACAATGTCATTAACCACAAACACACTCTACCCGTGCTCCAGCCAGAAGGGAAATGAGCAGGAATTCTTGCAGTTCAGCCATGGACACACTTACACAATGGCACAGCAGTGTGTGTGTTGTGGAAGCTGGTCTGAGGAAACAACTGGAATTGATCACTCAGTGAGAACAGAACTGGAGTGCAGTGAGAGACACATCTCAGCCAGTAGGGAAATGGGCAGGAGCTCTGGCTGTTCAGCCATGGCCACACGTACAGAGCTGCACAGCAGTGAGTGTGCTGGGGAAGCTGGTCCGAGCAAACAATTAAAATGACCCTTCAGTGAGAACAGAACCAGAGTGTAGAAAGGCCTCTGTGTTAAGTGGTTGTGGCTGAGGCCTTAGGTAGCTGGGCTAGAAAACCATGGGTGTCTTTCTGTGAAGGTTTGATCCTTGCCAGTTAGGCAAGGCTGGTGTGCGGTGTCTCTATGGCTGTACTTTCAGGGTCTGATCACAACAGTGCCATAGGGAGCCAAGCCTAGACATATTCAGAGGCTAAGACCAGATCAATGTTTCAAACAGTGAGTCTAGGCTGCTGCAGCTCCGTAATGGAGATGCTCTATGCCAGGGTTTCTCAAATGTCCTTTCACTACAACCTCCTTCTGCCAAAATAACTTAATACATAGCCCTGGAAAGAGGGACCAAGCCCCCCCACTCGGGGGGGGAGTGCCAAAGACTGAGCCCTAGTAGGGGGAGGGCAAAGCCTGAGGGATTCAGCCCTGGGTGGGGGGGCCTCAGATTTTTGGCTTCAGCCCCAGGACCCAACAAGTCTAATGCCAGCCCTGGTGACCCCATTAAAACAGGGTCACGACCCACTTTGCGGTCCTGACCCATAGCTTGAGAACCACTGCTCCATGCTGAGGGGGGAGAGTTTTCCTGTTGGTGTAGTCAATCCACTTCCCCAGGAGGTGGCAGCTCTGTCATGGGGAGAAGCTATATCAGTGGGGGTGCAAGCTGTGGTGTTTACCACATTTAAGAAGTTTAATCAAACCCCATTTTTAAAACCACCTGTGGTCTGGGAATGGCAAAGGAGCTCGATGAAGCAGGGTCTGTCCTTCAAAGTCCTGGAGATCACGATTCCCTATTCCTGTTGTAAGGGGGGTATAGCTCAGTGGTAGAGTGTTTGATTGCAGATCAAGTAGTCCTTTGTTCAAACCCAGGTGCCCTCTTAAAGAAAAACATTTCCATTCTCCATTATGTTCAGGAACTCCACCATACGAGGATGCTTGAAATGAATGTGAACACTCAACATTTTGCTGTCCAAATGCATAAAAACCTAGCAAAGCTGTCCATCAGCTGAAATCTGTTCCAATCCTCTAAGTGTCTAGTTTATGTTTTCATCAATTAAACAAAGGTATCATTCCCTGAAGCAGAGCACAAGTTTGAAATACAGGCAGCATAGAGCCAATATTCATAACGTCAACTACAAAAAACGATACACATCTAGAGATAGCATCATTATAATCTGCCAGTCAGAACCTCTCCATAGACCCCTTACACAGCCACTTCTCTGTAATATTGGCTGCAAATATTGGTGGTCGCAATGGTGATCTATACAGTTACAGATTATATCAATAACTTCACAGGAGGTGACACAGCATCAGCGAGTCTGATACTGGAATACTGCCTCCAGTTTTGGTGTCCTCGTTTGAAAAAGATGTTGTGAAATTGGAGCTGGGGCAGCAAAGAGCCACCTAATGTTCTGAGGACTGGAGAAAAATGCCTTCTAGTGAGCTATTGAAAGAGCTCAACCTGTTTAGCTTATCAAAAGAAGATTGAAAGGTGACTTCATTGAAGTGCCTTAATGGAGAGAAAAGATTGGGTATTTAAGGGCTCTTTAATAGAGCAGAGAAAGGCATAAGACGACCCAATGGCTGGAAGGTGAAGAGAGACAAATTCATATTACAACTAAGGCACAAAAATTCAACAGCGAGGATGATTCATCACAAGAACAAGCTACCAAGGAATGTGGTGGATTCTCCATCTCCTGATGTCATTTCATGAAGACAAGATGCCTTTCTGGAATGTGTTTGCCCCCAAAGTAGCTCTTGTGTCATACAGGAGGCCTGTGATATGCAGAGGGTCAGATTAGATGCTCTAATGGACTCTTCTGGCCATAAAGTTGACTAATTTCTGAAAAAACGAGTGTAACACTGGGAGCAGCGTCTGATGTTTCCCTGTCTAGCCGGCTTGCTGCCTAGAACGAACGCTCCTGGAGTGGGGTGATCCACAGGGAGTAGCTCAAACCTGCAAAGTGCCTGGCCAGGGGCAGGACATTAGCCCAGCAAGGGAGGGGTGTGGCAGTGACATCACAAAGGCCTTTTGCAGGATCTCAGACTATTGGTCAGAGGTGGTGACCTCACAGAGAGATGCTGACATCAGCCAGGCAGGACAGGGGCGAGGGGCCAGGGAAACCTCAGAGACCCCTGTGGCTTTGCTTCAGCAAGTCTCCTTCTCCAGGTCTCTCTTTGAGGACTGAGAGAGTATTCGGGTTCACGGACGTGAGCGCCAGGAGGAACCTCTTTCGAGTTTTCTCCTTTCCTTTCAGTGATTTTACTAGAAAACAGCCGTCCCTGTTTAGAAGGTAAGAGCCTCCTGGAGGTTTGAAAGCTGTTCAGTCTGATCCATCTGGTGACAGTTGAATTCTAGGCATGGAAGACACGAGCTTAAGGAGGCAGAATTTTATTCTGCACCTGGGATTTTGTCCCTTAGAATCACTGGGGAGATTAGGGTTTGTTCTTTTTGCTTCCCCTCTTCCTCCCTCCTCTTTTTCTCTTGCTTCCTTTGTCCTTTTACCTGTTCTCCTCCCAACACCAGGAGGTGTGTGTGTGTGTGTTGCGGGGGAGGGCTCTGCAGCTCCCACTGTGGGAGGTCCACACAAAAATGTGGGCCTGAAATAGTGCTCGGGCAGTGATCCCCACCAGTGACCTGGGCCATCCTTTGGGCTCTCTGGTGAGAACCCTCTGCCTCCCGCCCTCAGTCTCTACCCTGATTGGCTGAGCAGGGGGTTATTGACAGGGAGGAGACTCAGGTCCTTGTTGTTCTCTTTCAGGACCAAGTAAAAAAGTCAGAACCCGTTACCAGGGTGGGGCGGGGGCAGGTGGGTGGGGGGGGGGGTTTGCAGGGCACAGGGAGGGGCTGGGCAGCTGGGAGTGGGGTTTGCAGGGCACATGGAGGGGCTGGGACAGCTGGGAGCGGGGTTGCGGGCACGGGGAGGGGCTGGGGCAGCTGGGAGTGGGGAGTTGCGGGGCACAGGGAGGGGCTGGGGCAGCTGGGAGCGGGGAGGTTGCAGGGCACAGGGAGGGGCTGGGCAGCTGGGAGCGGAGGGGGTTGCAGGGCACAGGGAGGGGCTGGGACAGCTGGGAGCGGGGTTGCAGGGCACAGGAGGGGCTGGGACAGCTGGGAGCGGGGGTTGTGGGGCACAGGGAGGGGCTGGGGCAGTTGGGAGCGGGGTTGCTGGGCACAGGAAGGGGCTGGAGCAGCTGGGAGCGGGGGTTGCGGGGCACAGGGAGGGGCTGGGGCAGCTGGGAGCCGGGAGGTTGCGGGCACAGGAGGGGCTGGGCAGCTGGGAGCGGGGGTTGCGGGGCACAGGAGGGGCTGGGGCAGCTGGGAGCGGGGGTTGCGGGGCACAGGAGGGGCTGGGCAGCTGGGAGTGGGGAGGTTGTGGGGTACAGGGAGGGGCTGGGGCAGCTGGGAGCGGGGGAGGTTGCGGGGCACAGGAGGGGCTGGGGCAGCTGGGAGCGGGGGTTGCGGGGCACAGGAGGGGCTGGGGCAGCTGGGAGCCGGGAGGTTGCGGGCACAGGAGGGGCTGGGGCAGCTGGGAGCGGGGTTTGTGGGGCACAGGGAGGGGCTGGGAGCGGGGGTTGCGGGGCACGGGAAGGGGCTGGGGCAGCTGGGAGCAGGGGGTTGCGGGGCACGGGAAGGGGCTGGGGCAGCTGGGAGCGGGGGTTGGGGCACAGGGAGGGGCTGGGGCAGCTGGGAGCGGGGTTGCGGGGCACAGGAGGGGCTGGGGCAGCTGGGAGCAGGGGATTTCAGGGCACAGGAGGGGCTGGGAGCGGGGGTTTGCGGGCACCGGGTGGGGCTGGGGCAGCTGGGAGCGGGGGGAGGTTGCAGGGCACATGGAGGGGCTGGGACAGCTGGGAGCGGGGTTGCAGGGCACAGGAGGGGCTGGGGCAGCTGGGAGCGGGGGGTTGCGGGGCACAGGAGGGGCTGGGGCAGCTGGGAGCGGGGTTGCGGCACAGGGAGGGGCTGGGGCAGCTGGGAGCGGGGTTGCGGGGCACAGGGAGGGGCTGGGAGCGGGGGGGGTTTGCGGGGCACAGGGAGGGGCTGGGGCAGCTGGGACCGGGGGAGGTGCCGGGAGGGAGGAGGCAGGAGCCGGGAGGGAGAACAAAGAACCGGGACCATCAACCCCCGGCAGCTCTGGAGAGACCAGACGCTGCTGCCTCCATCGGGAGCTGGGAGCTGAGCAGCTGGTGCTTCCCCAGTGGGGTCTGTGCGGGGGGGTGGAGGGTGGGAGGGAGTCTGGCATTAACCCCTCCCAGGCCCGGCCGGGGGCTTCTCCAGCTAGTAACCGCCCCGGGCTCTGCTGAGGCTCCCGGTGACCGAGCCCGGGGGGCGGGGCAGGTCCCGGCTCTGCGCGGTGCCCCCCCCCATCGCTGCCCCCCCCGGGGGCCCAGAGCTGCTGCCGCGCTGAGGCCGGGAGGATCCTTCCCGCAGCGAGTCTGAGCCGCCCCCCCTGGCTCTGCTGTGCCCGGTAACGGGGGGGTGAAGCGGGTCCCCCCGCCCGGTGCCCCCTTCCTCGCAAGGGCGGAGCGGGGCAGCCGCGGGGAGAGACCCCGGGAACGGGGCGGTGACCCCGGCTCCCAGCCCAGGGCAGGGCGCTAGGGGAGGGGGGGAGGGGACGGGAGAGGGTGTGAGGGGAAATTAGAGGGGGGGGCCGGTTCCCAGATCTCTGACCACCCCCCCCCCCCGCACACTCACTGCAGCCTCCCTGCCCAGGGTCACTTCCCTGTGACCGAGGTGAGGAGCAGAGAGAGGAGGAACCAGCCCCGGACTCTGCCTGTTCCCCCTGCGGCAGGAGTGCGCTGCCCTGGGGGCAGGGTCAGGGGGACCCCCCCAAGGGGGCTCCTTTGGGTCTGGTCTGGTCCAGGGTTTGGTTCACACCCTGTTGCTGGGAGGGCTTCAAAATGTCTTGGTTGGTTACTGCTGCTGGGGGGAGCACAAGGGGGAAAGGAGGGGCCGGGGGCCAGGTCTGTGCTGCACTGTGGGGACTGAGCATGTTCCCAGCCTGGCAGAATCTACAATCTCTGTCCCCAGGGAAAGGGCCTGGGGGAATCGTGATGTGAAATGAACTGAAGCCTGTTCTGAAACCTCCATAACTGCCCTTCTCGCCCTGCCAGGCTGCAGAATGACGCCCACCTCTCGCTCCAGCTCGTCCCAGCCTCCCATGGGACAGGAGAAATGGCTGTAGTGGAGCCAGCTCAGGTAGGGGTTATTGGGGAGGTTGCTGGTGGGTTCCTGCTGGAGGGGGAGGGGCAGGAAATACTGAAGAGGTGGCAACTTCTGGGGAGTTAGGTCTGGGTGAGGATAGGGAGTGGGGACAGTGTGTGACAAACCTGCTGGGACTTGTCCTAGGACCAATCCTATTCAATTTATTCATAAATGATCTGGAGAAAGGGGTAAACAGTGAGGTGGCAAAGTTTGCAGATGATACTAAACTGCTCAAGATAGTTAAGACCAAAGCAGATTGTGAAGAACTTCAAAAAGATCTCACAAAACTAAGTGATTGGACAACAAAATGGCAAATGAAATTCAATGTGGATAAATGTAAAGTAATGCACATGGGAAAAAATAACCCCAACTATACATACAACATGATGGGGGCTAATTTAGCTACAATTAATTAGGAAAGAGATCTTGGAGTCATCACGGATAGTTCTCTGAAGACGTCCATGCAGTGTTCAGCGGCAGTCAAAAAAGCAAACAGGATGTTAGGAATCATTAAAAAGGGGATAGAGAATAAGACTGAGAATATATAAATCCATGGTACGCCCACATCTCGAATACTGTGTACAGATGTGGTCTTCTCACCTCAAAAAAGATATTCTAGCACTAGAAAAGGTTCAGAAAAGGGCAACTAAAATGATTAGGCATTTGGAGAGGGTCCCATATGAGGAAAAATTAAAGAGGCTAGGACTCTTCAGCTTGGAAAGGAGAAGACTAAGGGGAGACATGATAGAGGTATATAAAATCATGAGTGATGTGGAGAAAGTGGATAAGGAAAAGTTATTTACTTATTCCCATAATACAAGAACTAGGGGTCACCAAATGAAATTAATAGGCAGCAGGTTTAAAACAAATAAAAGGAAGTTCTTCTTCATGCAGTGTACAGTCAACTTGTGGAACTCCTTACCTGAGGAGGTTGTGAAGGCTAGGACTATAACAATGTTTAAAAGGGGACTGGATGAATTCATGGTGGCTAAGTCCATAAATGGCTATTAGCCAGGATGGGTAAGAATGGTGTCCCTAGCCTCTGTTCGTCAGAGGATGGAGATGGATGGCAGGAGAGAGATCACTTGATCATTGCCTGTTAGGTTCACTCCCTCTGGGGCGCCTGGCATTGGCCACTGTCGGTAGACAGATACTGGGCTAGATGGACCTTTGGTCTGACCCGGTACGGCCGTTCTTATGTTAATATGGGCCTAGATCCTCAGAACAAACACTTGGGTGTTGGGGGAGAAAATTCCCTAATTTGTGAAACAGGAAACAGACAAAGCAACTCCCTGGGCGGGGCTGGGAAAACTGACCAGATTTCCAGTGCTGAACCCTCAGCTTGCAAGCCAGGGGCTGGTGTGACATGGAAAGGGGGCACCCAGCAGGGAGGTGTAGGGAAGATGTCCCGGCCCCTCACATCCAGCTGCTGGCAGTGAGGGGTAAGTGAAGGCAGCGACTCAAAAGGAAAACTCAGGTTGAGGGCAAGGGGGTAGTAACACTGTGCAAGTCTCAGCTGACCTGTGTGCAGGAGGTTTCACATGCACCTCTCTGCATAGCACAGGCACAGCTCTGCCCAGCTGCTGCAACCCATCCCTCCATCAGCCAGTCACAGCTACAGCTGACCCAGTGCACACTGCTGGAGGCATGCGGATAAATGCTGGGATTCCCACCTGTGAGCACAGCACAAGCAATGTCTTTGTCTTAGTCTTTCCTCGGGTCGATTATAGGTTCATAGATTTTAAGGCCAGATGTGACTATTAGGTCGTCTACTCTGACGTCCTTCATACCACAGACCATAGAATTCATCCTGTTACTGCTGCATTGAGCTGAATACCTGAGTCCCTGTGGCAGTTGGTTAACCTTTGCACGGCCCACACAGAACCATTCTCACTGGTTCTGGCCAGCTACAGGGTTAAGGGTTGGGGGAAAGTTTACATTAACTTTTCATTTCTTGGTCTGCAGCGGTTTAAGTTTACTCACCGTCCATATGGTGCAAGGCAGGAGACAGCACTGGGCAACCTTAACGCTGCATTAATGTGGCTTATGAGCATTTAGTTTCCTGTTTTAAAGAATGGATGCTTTTGCCGCTATAGCTGTGTCTGTAATTGAGCTTTGGCCAGCAGAGCCATGTTGGATGGGGTGCGTGTGTGCGCATGCGTGTGTGCACTTTTTCACAGCCTTAAACAATAGAGCTGGACTGGCAAAGCTTTTAAGAGCTACCTAAGACCTACCTAACTAGTTCCTCGACAGACACCTGACACGCCCCCTTTGGGTGAACGAATATGCATGTACCTGGTCTGTGGGATCCCAGTAAAACATTAGGCACCCTGTGCCCTCTGCCAGATGGCATCAAGAGGTCCATGATGAGTCACATCCTTCTCCTCCTCCAGTCGCTGCATTAGAGTGTCTTTAGAATGAGCCGGCTGACCCCCGTTCCAGCCTTCTGTTTGGGTTCCACGGGGCTCTGTCCTTGGGCCTCTTCTTTTCTTCCTCTGCACCTTATTTCTGGGTAATCTCATCCGCACACACACATTCAGCTACCATCTCTGTGCTCCTAACTCCCAGTTCTGCCTCTCTGCTCCTGGCCTGTCTCCTTCTGTCGCAACTGAAATCTCAGCCCCCCTCTCTCTCTCTCTGTCATCTTCCCACTGATGTCCAGCCATCAGCTAACGATCAACAGCTGAAGCAAAGCTCTTAATATTTCCCCCAAGCCCTCCCCCCACCTTGTTTCTCTACCGCCGCAGACAGCACCATTGTGCTGCCTGTCACTCAGGCCCATAACTGTGCAATACCTTTGTCACAGAGCTCCCTCTGGGCCTCCTATCCAGGCTGTGCCTACACCTGGCATTTTCTTTTTGCGTAACATCCTTAACAATTGGCCTTTCCTATCCATCCGCACAGCTAGAGCTCTTAGTCATCCTCTCCTGTCTCAGTTACTCCAACATCCTTTTCTCTGACCTCACCTTGCACATCTCCATTCAGAAGGGAAAAGCGCCCTCCTGGTCCTTGAACATGACTTATGAGGGAAGGTTGAAAGAACTGGGCATGTTTAGTTTTGAGAAAAGAGTGAGTGGGGAACTGAGAACAGTCTTCAAATATGTCAAGGGTTGTTATAAGAGAGCAGTGATTAATTGTTGGTCACGTCCACTGAAGGTAGGAGGAGAAGTAATTGGCTTGATCTGCTGTAAGGGAGGTTGAGGGTGGGTAATACCAAAACCTTTCCAGCGATAAGGATAGGGAAGTGCTGGAATGGATTACAAAGAGAGGTTGTGGAATTCTTGTCCCAGGAGGGTTTTAAGAACAGGTCAGACAAACTTCTGGCATATTTACATCTGATCCTGCCGCAGGGTGATGGGAATGGAGTAGATGACTTCTTGAGGTCCCTTCCAGCCTATATTAGAAGATTTTAGGATTCATTGCCTTAGCCCTTTGCTTTGATCACGTCTCCTGGTGGAGAATTCGGACCATTTGTGTGGATCAGCTGCAGGTACAAATTTTGTTCCTAGAGCCTTGAAAATCTGCAGATATCCATGGACCATTTTTGCGGATCGCAGATCGGAGGCGGATATACATTTTGTATCCATGCAGGGCTCTACCTGTCTTACTTCTGTCTATACCTACAACTTAAATCTATTGCGTACACAGTGACTACATCTGAAATAACATATGAGATCACCATAACAATGATCAATGAATGATAAAACGAACTAATTGGCTCCATGAACCACGGAGACTCTTCCTTTTCCATCCCCACCTGCAAGAGCCGCCGTCTCTCTTCTCTGCATGTTCTTTGGATCTTCGAATTTGTCCCTCCTGAAGTCACATGGCCTGATTCTTATTTTTCACATTCTCCTTTGGCAGAAGAATTGGTCTGTGGCTCTTGAACTACACCATCTAATTTGCCAGCTTTCTCCACACACAGTGTTTTTTATGCCCCCTCCCTTTATACCTGACTCACTAGGTTCCCTAATGCCGCAGGATGTGCTTTCCTGACATCTACTGCTGCTGAGATCCTGCCTTCAGTGATATCCCTGCCCTTCCTAGTCCTTACTCCACTGAACCCCCCAGCCCATGCTTCCTGTTCCCAGCTTCCCCTGGACTCTCTCTTTGGCTCTGGACCTGTCTGTCAGCAAGAAGCAGTGCCAGGGACACTTGCCCTCTGTCTGGAGTCTTCACTTTCTGGGAAATGCAGTTCCAGTCTCTGTTTTTTAGGAGCCTCTTTGATAATGAGTGTCTGGCTGTGTGTGTTCCCAGCAAAGATGGGGATAATTAAATCCCTCCTAAGCAGAGTGTTCTGCACCTTTGGGCACCTGGGGAGTTGGCCCTGCTATTTTATTGTTTAAAATGGACTGGGGTTAAACTAATAGAATGTTTTTATGATGATAAATGGCCTATGAATTCCCCTGATCTCCTTTGTTTTCTTTCCCTTGAGCAGGGTTTCCAGTTTCCCAACCCTCTGTGATCTTCCAGCTGGAAGGAGGGGAAGAGCCGTGGGTCCTGGATCTCCCTGGTTCAGTGGAAAGCGAGATCCTGGGAAGTCCCTGCACAGGTGAGGAAACATTAAACCAACCCAGAAACTGTAAGTGCCTGAGAGAACCTGCTGGGATTCCCCACACAGACTCTGTGAGCTCAGGACAGTCCCCAGCAGATCTCACTCCCCGCTTCCTACAGATGATGATTGACACCTTGGCTGGAGCTCCCTCCCTTCCTACTGAGTGTTTGGATGGGATGTGGGCAGGGCCGGGCGTGGGGAAATGGCACCTGGGGCAAACTTGCATTTTGGTGCCCCTGGCTCCCATGGGCTCCCTAGGCAACCCACGTTCCCTTCCCCCCAACCTCTGCACTGTGTCCCTTTGCCCCAAATGCCTGCTCCCCCTCCTGCACCCCTAATCCCTACAACCCCTTCATTCCTAACCTCTGCCCCCCTCGTGCACCCCAACACCTGCCCCCTCCTGAGCCCCTAACCCCTGCACTGTGCCCCCTTCACCCCAGCCCTTGCACTCCACTCCTGTGCCGCAGTCATTAATGGTCTGGAGGATGGCGTGGTCTGCACTGTCAGCAAGTTTGCAGATGAAAACCTGTCTTATGAAAGGAGACTGAAAGAGCTTGGCTTGTTTAGCCTAACCAAAAGAAGGTTGAGGGGGATATGATTGCTCTTTATAAATATATCAGAGGGATTAATATTAGGGAGGGAGAGGAATTATTTAAGCTTAGTACCAATGTGGACACAAGAACAAATGGGTATAAACTGGACACTAGGAAGTTTAGACTTGAAATTAGACGAAGGTTTCTAACCATTAGAGGAGTGAAGTTCTGGAACAGCCTTCCAAGGGGAGTAGTGGGGGCAAAAGACATATCTGGCTTTAAGACTAAGCTTGATAACTTTATGGAGGGGATGGTATGATGGGATAGCCTAATTTTGGCAATTGATCTTTGATTATCAGCAGGTAAGTATGCCCAGTGGTCTGTGATGGGATGTGAGATGGGATGGGATCTGAGTTACGGCAGAGAATTCTTTCCTGGGTGCTGGCTGGTGAGTCTTGCCCACATGCTCAGGGTTTAACTGATCGCCATATTTGGGGTCGGGAAGGAATCTTCCTCCAGGGCAGATTGGCAAAGGCCCTGGAGTTTTTTCGCCTTCCTCTGCAGCATGGGGCACGGGTCACTTTCTGGAGGATTCTTTGCAGCTTGCGGTCTTCAAACCACAATTTGGGGACTTCAATAACTCAGACATAGGCTAGGGGTACAGTTTTGGGCCCCACACTACAAGAAGGATGTGGAAAAATTGGAAAGAGTCCAGCAGAGGGCAACAAAAAATGATTAGTGGGCTGGAGCACATGACTTCTGAGGAGAGGCTGAGGGAACTGGGATTGTTTAGTCTGCAGAAGAGAAGACTGAGGGGGGATTTGATCACTGCTTTCAACTGCCTAAAGGAGGGTTCCAAAGAGGATGGATCTAGACTGTTCTCAGTGGTAACAGATGACAGAACAAGGAGTAATGACCTCAAGTTGCAGTGGGGGAGGTCTAGGTTGGATATTAGGAAAAACTATTTCACTAGGAGGATGGTGAAGCACTGGAATGGGTTCCCTAGGGAGGTGGAGTCTCCTTCCTTAGAGGTTTTTAAGGCCCGGCTTGACAAAGCCCTGGCTGGGATGATTTAGTTGGGAATTGGTCCTACTTTGAGCAGGAGGGTGGACTAGATACATCCTGAGGTCCCTTCCAACCCTGATATTTTATGGTTCTATGCAGCCCTTCACTGCTACCCCCTGCACCACTCTCCTGTGCCCTCAACCCCTGCACTGTGCCCCCTTTGCCTCTAACCCCGGCATCCCCCCCTGCACCCAAGTGGGGAACCTGACCTGGATGCACAAAGCAGCTGGCATTGCTGCTCGCTCCCCCACTGGACTGCTGCTCCCCCGCCCCACACAGCCCTGGTGGGCTGGGAGAGGGGAGCAAGGAGCCACGTCAGGGCTTCCTGCACCCAGGTCACTTTCCCTGCAGGCTGTGTAAGGGGAGGGCAGGAGAGCAGCTGCTCCTGATGTCTCAGCACAGCCCAGGTGGGGAAGTGACCTGGATGCAGGGAGCCCTGGTGTGTGTGTGTGTGTGTGAAGGTAGTCTGTGCCTGAGTGAGTGAGCGCGCTGTCTCTTTAAGAAAGTTCTCAGGGTCAAGAGCCTGAACTAGGCTTGTTCAGACACAAGCAGCTGCCGGCAGCTCCGGCCCGAGAGGCAGCAGCACACGCAGATTCCCCCTGTCCCGTCACCCCAGCTCAGTGGAAATCGGCTACCTGGGTGTGGGGGAGGGGGACACCCCACCATCAATCAGCACCTCCCTCCTGCAGAGCAGTCAGGAGGATGCTCCCAGTCGGGGGTGGACGGGGCGACTCCCGGGGGTGAACGGAGGGTGGGGGGACAGGAACAGCAGCAGCTGCACATGTGGAGCAGGGCGGAGAGGGGCCCCTCTGCTCCGGAGCAGTCACCTGACTCTGACGGCTGGTCGTCCAATTTCCCCCTGCAGCTCAGGTCTCTCCCACTCCCCCACGCAGCTGCTTATCTGCCTCCCTGTGCCGCTTTCATCAGCCCAGCGAGCCTCTCGGCAGCAGGTCAGGTGGGAATCCAAACCCTGCGCCCGGCACCCCCTTGGGTGGAGCACCCGTACGGCCCCCCCTAAAGGCCGGACCTGGGTTGGGAAGAAGAATTGATCCCCTCCACTGTCCCCTGTGAGGAAGAGTTAGGGGGAGTTCAGTCCCTGATTTTTATTTTCTGTCTCTCCAGCACTTACTTGGGTTTGTTCTCTGCCTTTCCATCCCCAGTTCTGAGATTTCTCCTCTCTTCTAGCAGGTGATGGGGTGGTGAGGGAGTGCGAGGAGCAGAATCCTCACCAGGAAGATGCTGAGCTCGCCGAAGCGCATGGGGAATTACTGCGAAGAGCCAAAGGGAGTGTGTCCAGCCCCCATGAGCAGGGAAAAGCTGGTGAAAATTACCCCAGACCAGAGAGAGAGCAGGGAAACCACTCAAAGGAGAGAGTGGATGAACCCATTAATTGTCAGGGAACTCACAAGGACCTCAAGGAAACTATGTCCCAGGTGAAAATCCTCACGGAAAAGCGAGAGAATACATGTAGTGAGTGTGGGAAAAACTTCCATTACCGCTCAGCCCTTATTCGACATGAGATAATCCACTCGAAAGAGACACCTTACAAATGCTGTGAGTGTGGGAAAAGCTTCAATCCTACCTCAGCTCTCAGCAGGCATCAGCGAATACACAGAGGAGACAAACCCTATGAATGCCGTGAGTGCGGGAAAAGCTTCACTCAGAGATATACCCTTAACTCTCATCAGAGAATCTACACAGAAGAGCGACCCTACAAATGCTGCAAGTGCAGGAAAAGCTTCACTCAGAGATCAGCCCTTATCTCTCATCAGACAACGCACACGGGAGAGCGACCCTATGAATGCTGTGAGTGCGGGAAAAACTTCACCCGAAGCTCAAACCTTACTAGGCATCAGAGGGTCCACACAGGAGAGAGACCTTATGAATGCCGTGAGTGCGGGAAAAGTTTCAGTCACTTCTCCTCCCTTATCTCTCACCAGAGAGTCCACACAGGAGAGAGACCCCATGAATGTTGCGAGTGTGGAAAAAGCTTCTCTCGGAGCTCAAACCTTACTGTGCATCAGAGGATCCACACAGGAGAGAAACCCTATGAATGCAGTGAGTGCGGGAAAAGCTTCACTCATAGCTCAGGCCTTTCTAAACATCAGAGAATCCGTAAAGGAGATAAACTTCATAAAAACCTTCTCTAGAGCTGTCAGGAGATTTTTTCTTTAATTCTTTTGACAGTTCCCAGGTAGTGAGTGTTAAGGCTGTTTGCATCTTTTGCACATTGTAGTCCCTCAGCTCCCACACATGAGTTGCCCACTTTTGAAGCTCGCCCGTCTTTGGGGTGGATTCTGTGGTCCTTTGTATCAACTCCATTGTCCTGCGAGTCATTGGAGTGTGTGTCCTTTCTACCAGGAATGTCATCACCCCAGGTGGGGGAGATGGGGGGTGTCTTCAACCAGCTACATTGAGATAAAATCTACCTGGGTCTCAACACTGTGGTTGTCATGGAGTTAGCTAGCTTGAGTTCACTTTCCTGATGTAAAAAGAGAACTATTCTTGCACTAAAGACATGGGCCATGGATAGTTGGTGGAGTTATCTTGCACATTTTCTCCTGTCTGAGCTAACCATCACCACATTTCCTTTTCTAAACAAACCTGGAGATTCACATTTGTACTCCTCCTCCCAGTGCAAAGTTATTGTTAGAGACGTCAAGTTCCTCTTTGAGGAGACATTGTCTCATTCCCAGTTGTTCTCACATTACCCTGGATTGTGCAGAACAGCAGTTATTTTATTGACTTTTTTTTCTCATTTAAAATATATTTAAATATGAAGAAGAGCTGGAGCAGTGTCAGGGAAATAAGGGTCATTTTAGGCTCTGTGACACTGGAAGGAGATGGGGCGACTCAGACATTCCATCCTTCCCCATCACCCCAGAACTGTTACCTTGTGCCTGAGCCATGCACAGTTCACCCCTTCGCTTCCCAGCGTGTCTGGTGGGGTCATGTTCTTGGCTGTCCATGCTTGGGAATGGTGCTTGTACACGTCTTTGATCCTAAATCAGAGTCAGTCTGGCAGGAGATGAAAGTGTCAGACTTGGAAGGGGATTTCAAATGGATCCCAAGCACCGTTCAAATCCCCTTTTCCCTCAATGGCAAAGCTGCTTCTGGGAAGGTCGGCTGTTTTTTCTCCCGTTATGAAGGTGCTAAAACTCCTGTAAATAACACTAATGAGAAAGGTATCAGAGGGGTAGCTGTGTTAGTCTGGATCTGTAAAAGCAGCAAAGAATCCTGTGGCACCTTATAGACTATCAGACTTTTGGAGCATGAGCTTTCGTGGGTGAATACCCACTTCGTCGGATGCATGAGAAAGCGCTGGGAGAAGCAGGTTTCAGTGGATCATGGGAGAATCTCTCATCCTGATTCTGAGACATCAGATGTAACCTAGTCTGGAATTTCACTTTTAAATTAAAATGAAAGTGTCTTCTACCTCTCTGTGATATGGGTTTTCTATCTTTCATGAAGGCTCCTTGGTCTCATAACTGCATGTTAGTTTTGTTTGACAGAATGCAGCTCAGATTTTTTGGGAAATTTCAGACAAATTACCATTTTTTTTACTTCAGGTTTGTTTTTCCCCCTATTCCTGAATGATGATATGAAGAAAATTCAAATGCAGTTCAGTCAACAGGAGAGAATACTCCAAGCTGTTGGACATATTATCAAAGAAACAGTCGTATGTTTAAATCTCCACTCTGAAAAGGTGAACAGCAGCAGACCCCAAATGGGTGCAACTGACCGAAGTAAGTGCACAGGGTAGTTCTGTTGTTTAAGTCAATATTGTCTCAGATGATCCAGGGATAGAATTCCACAGCAAGTGATTCAGAACTAGGAAAACGCCCAGGTATTTGGTTCCCAAGGTATTTGTGACCCAGTCCCTACAGGAGGTTACTCCTGAAGAGATCTCCTAGCTAATCCCAACATTTGGGAAATGCTGTCTGTGATGAGGTGCATCCACCCTGACCTGGCACTGCTAGGGTTAACTGCGCCATGTGGGCTGAAGAGGCCACACCCCCTCACCCTCTCTGGGCATGTGCCGACTGGAGACGGAGTATAAACGGGAGCAGCTCGGCCTGGGCGGACTGGGAACAAACCTATGTTGTTGGCACAGGGTGTTGGGGGGTGGGGCGAGAGCCCAGGGCTGGGGTGGCAGGGGGCTGTGGGGGTGGGGGGAAGCCCAGGGCTCAGCAGGCTCCTCTGGCGGGGGACCCCAGGGCTGAGGGTGGGGGCAGCCAACATTTTTTTTTGCTTGGAACGGCAAAAAACCTAGAGCCGACCCTACCTCCACGCACCGTGAGGTAGGTATGAGCGGATCATTATTATCCCTACTTGAAAGAGGGAGACACTAAGGCTGAGAAAGGAGAATTGACTTGTCTTAGGTCACACACCCAGCCAGTGGCAGAGTTGGGAATAGAACCCAAGAGCCCTGATTTTCAAACTTACCATCGGATCTTGAATTTCAGACAGTGAATGACCTGAATAAAGTGCTCTGATGAGCTCCAGACCAACAACAGTGATAGTAATTATTCAGCAAGTATTTGAGCAGTTCACGATTCTCTCTAACGTTGCAGTTCTCCTGAGAGACCATTAATGCAGAGAAGCAGCAAAATTCATCAAACATAGAACTGGTTCTGACTTATTTCCTTGCTCTTAAAAGAGAGCACCAAGGACCTGAGTCTCGTCCCTGTCAATAACCCCCTGCTCAGCCAATCAGGGATAGAGACTGAGGACGGGAGGCTGAGGGTTCTCACCAGCGAGCCCAAAGGATGGCCCAGGTCACTGATGGGATCACTGCCCGAGCACTATTTCAGCCCCATATTTTTGGGTGGACCTCCCACAGTGGGAGCTGCAGAGCACTCCCCCGCAACACACACACACACACACCCTCCTGGTGTTGGGAGGGGAACAGGTAAAAGGACAAAGGAAGCAAGAGAAAAAGAGGAGGGAGGAAGAGGGGAAGCAAAAAGAACAAACCCTAATGTCCCCAGTGATTCTAAGGGACAAAATCCCAGGTGCAGAATAAAGTTCTGCCTCCTTAAGCTCATGTCTTCCATGCCTAGAATTCAACTGTCACCAGATGGATCAGACTGAACAGCTTTCAAACCTCCAGGAGGCTCTTACCTTCTAAACAGGGACGGCTGTTTTCTAGTAAAATCACTAAAAGGGAAGGAGAAAACTTGAAAGAGGTTCCTCCTGGTGCTCACGTCCGTGAACCCAAATACTCTCTCAGTCCTCAAAGAGAGACCTGGAGAAGGAGACTTGCTGAAGCAAAGCCACAGGGGTCTCTGAGGTTTCCCTGCCCCTCACCCATGTCCTGCCTGGCTGATGTCAGCATCTCTCTGTGAGGTCACCACCTCCCCACCACCTCTGACCAATAGTCTGAGGTCCTGCAAAAGGCCTTTGTGATGTCACTGCCACACCCCTCCCTTGCTAGGCTAATGTCCTGCCCCTGGCCAGGCACTTTGGAGGTTTGAGCTACTCCCTGTGGATCACCCCACTCAAGGAGCGTTCGTTCTAGGCAGCAAGCCGGCTAGACAGGGAAACATCAGACACTGCTCCCAATGCTACACTCGGTTTTTCAGAAATGAGTCGACTTTATGGCCAGAAGAGACCATTAGAGCATCTAATCTGACCCTCTGCATATCACAGGCCTCCTGTAGGACACAATAGCTACTTTTAAGGCAAACACATTCCAGAAAGGCATCTAGTCTTCATTAAATGACATCAGGAGATGGAGAATCCACCACTTTCCTTGGTAGCTTGTTCTTGTGGTGAATCATCCTCGCTGTTTGAATTTTTGTGCCTTAGTTGTAATATGAATTTGTCTTTCTTCACCTTCCAGCCATTGGGTCTTCTTATGCCTTTCTTTGCTAGATTAAAGAGCCCTTAAATACCCAATCTTTTCTCTCCATTAAGGCATTTCAATTAAGTCACCTTTCAATCTTCTTTTGATCAGCTAAACAGGTTGAGCTCTTTCAATAGCTCACTAGAAGGTATTTTTTCCAGTCCTCAGAACATTAGGTGGCTCTTTGCTGCCCCAGCTCCAATTTCACAACATCTTTTTCAAATGAGGACACCAAAACTGGAGGCAGTATTCCAGTATCAGACTCACTGATGCTGTGTCACCTCCTGTGATGTTATTGACATAATCTGTAACTGTATAGATGACCATTGCGACCACTGTTCTATATTTGCAGCCAATATTACAGTGAAGTGGTCGTGTAAGGGGTCTATGGAGAGGTTCTGATTGGCTGAATATAATGATGCTATCTCTAGATGTGTATCTTTTTTTGTAGTTGACATTATGAATATTGGCTCTATGCTGCCTGTATTTCAAACTTGTGCTCTGCTTCAGGGAATGATACCTTTTGTTTAATTGATGAAAACATAAACTAGACACTTAGAGGATTGGAACTGATTTCAGCTGATGGACAGGGTTGCTAGGTTTTTATGCATTTGGACAGCAAAATGTTGAGTGTAGAGGGCTCTCTGAGCAGGGTCCAGCAGAGCCCCCTCTTCCCTGGTGAAGTACACAGCCACCTCCTCGAAGGTCACCGGCCCCTGAAAGAGCAAGAGTCCAACACTCAGTACCTGCTGCCCCACTCAAAGCCCCCCTATACATGGGGGACAGGAGCCAAACAGAAATTCTGGGTGGATTGCAGTCAGAGTTCCACCCCCACCCTGCTCAGAGCATCCAGGAAACACCAGGGGGAGGGGACGAAGCGAGAGCCCCTCCTCTCTCCCAGCAGAGCCATCACCCCACTACTAGCCACAGACTGATTCAGGAGATGGAGCCCCTAGCAGGGTCCAGGGACAGCTCCCTGGTAGGAAGCCCAACAACCTCCCCATTCTGAAGAGCTGGATGTGAAGGGAGGGGAATCTCCCCTAAGCCTCACTGGTGGGTGCCTCCTTCATATCTCACAGCAGCCGCTGGTTAGTCAGGTCGGGCTCCAGCACTACGAGTCTGGTCAGTTTTCCCAGCCCCATGCAGCTGGGTTATTTTCTGCTGTGCAAACCAGCCTGTGCAAACCTTCCCATCTCCCACGTATTTGCTGTCCCTCTCCCCCCCTGGAGGAACCCACCAGCAACCCCCCTGATAATACCTACCTGAACTGGCTCCTCTGCAGCCATTTCTCTCCCCTGTCCAACGAGAGGACGGGATGAACTGGAGTGAAACATGGATGTTATTCCGCAGCCTGGCAGGGCGAGAAGGGCAGTTGTGAAGGTTTCAGAACAGGCTTTAATTCATTTCACAGCATGATTCCCCCAGGCCCTTTCCCTGCAGACAGGCACCCTAGAGTCTGCCATGCTGAGAAAGGCTTCATCTCTTTGTACAGTGTAGACCTAGCCTCTCCTGCCAGGCTAAGCCCACAGAGACATTTTAACCGCCCTTCTCCCTCCCCTCACCCCGTAACAGTCTCTGAACACAAGGCTAGAAAAAAGCACAACCAAAGGAGTCACTGTGGGGGATCCCCTCAGACACTAACCCCACAGCAGCCACACCCCAGCAGGAGGGATATGGAGTCAGGAACTGGATTTTCCTCTGTCTGATTCTCATCTTTTCCACAGGAAAGTGACTCTACCCAGGGTGCAGCAATACATCTGTCTGGGCAGATTAGAGATCTGGAAATCTCTCTCCAAACTCTTCTCTCCCACAGCCCCTTTCAGTCTCTTTCTCCTTCTATCTCCTTTTCCCCTCTCCCTGCCCATCTGGTAGGTAAGTCCCATTCCTGGGTAGTTTGCTCCCCCATGGCTGGATTTGCTCCTGCAATTGTTAATTGGACGAGAAATGAGGGGTCTGTTGGTGTAGAGTCATTTTAAGGCCAGACCCCAGCATTTTCCCTTTGTTTCTTTCAGTTACTTGAAATGTCTGGATCAGAATTTAGTATTAACAGGGCCCAGGGCTGCCCTAGGGGGCTAGGACCAGCTGGAGAAAGTCATCCCCTGGGCCAGGCAGAGAAGCAGCTTTAATTCAGGTCACTTCCCAGCACAGAACCCCACTGGGGGAGCAGCAGCTGCTAAGCCTGGTCTCCCAGATCACAATGGAGGCTGCAGCCTCTGACCCAGGAAGCTGAACCCCAATATCCTGAGCAGAGAGGGACAGAGCGTTTGAGCAGCTTCCCTCCTTTAGCTCTCTGGGGAGAGCAGCTAACGAGAGCCCCTCCTCACAGGGAGAATTGCTAATCTCATTTGCCCCACTGTCCATCTGGAGTCACTCCTTGTCTTTCCATACAGTGACTCTGGATTAACAATGGTCTCAATGAAACCAGAGTTCAGAAAGAATGAGTCCAGAACGCTGTGGAAGGGACCATTGTGTGGCAGTGCTGACCCCCTTCCCACCTCCCTCACCCCCCAGATCGAGGACAAGGACTGGGGGGCACAAATTTTCCAAACAGAACCGAAAGTTCCTGCAGTTTTCAAAAGAGGAGAAAAGGAAAATCTGTGATTTTACATGAACAGTGACTGATAAGTGGATAGAAAGTTATCACAGTGACAGGGCCTGTGACTGGGGAATGCCCGGCAGTGCTTGGAGCCAGGACTCTGGCACAAGTTGATCAGAGAGAAGGATCATAGTTAGTAGAAGTTCCCAGAGCCCACAGCCCTGAGAGTCCCCAGCCAGGGACCCCAGATACCCCTCAAAGCCCCACCGGCCAGGGAAGTCCCACCAGACCATGAGTGTCAGGTTGGGAATCCCAGAGGGTTCCCCCCACCATGAGCCCCCAGCAGCCAGGGACCCGCCCACTGGGAACTCAGTCCCTCACTGCCTGCCTAGGACTCCCCCCCAGCAGGATCTGCCATTTGTCTGGGATCTCCTCCCCCACCCAGCGGGACCCCCTGATGCTTTTCAGTGGGACCCCTCACTCTGCTTCCCTGGCATCCCCTGACCTAGTGCCAGGGATCCCCTCCCCCAGCTCTGTGCACTGGGCACGGCAGCGATGCCAGGAGCCAGCCGGGGAAGCCCAGACGGAGCCCCTGGCACAGCACCAGGCTCCCTCTAACCTCCTGTCCCGCCTCCCCAAGAGACGCCCACCCCCGCTGTTCTGCAGCCACCAGCGATACCCACCTCCAGGACCCACAGCCTCAGGGCTGGGCACATCCACCCTTGAGATGTGCAGAGAAAACGTGTCAGGACCTGCAACTGAGGGTGGAAAATCAGACTCCTGGAGAGACCAGGGGGAAATGGGGGAGACGGGAGAGCGGCTCATTGGCGGGGAAAGGGGCGAATCTCCCCGGATTTTACAGCCCGGGTGAGACACTGAGCGAGAAAAGGGGCAGAACTGGAGAGAATTTGTATCGGGGGCGAGAGGCAAGTGGCACCAACAGGGACAGGAGCCAATTAACCCCCCTCCCTCCTTCGCCCGCCCGCCTGCTCCCCCCGCGTCCCCCAACCCACTGACCTTCCCCCCCCCGCAACTCCAGCTTCTCCCCGCCCGACACCCCCAGGGACTCCCGCCGGCCCCCATCCCAGCGGGGGGGGGGGCGGATCCTGCTGAGGCTCCGCTGGGGCCGAGGCGGCTCCGAGGCTTCTCCCGGGTTCCCCGGGGCAGAGTCACGTGCCCGCCCCCCCCCGGGGTCTCTCACTCCCCGGGGGCTCCGGGCGGGGCTGTGGCGGGCAGAGCCCGGGGCTGCCCGGGGGGCGGGGCCCAGCTGGAGAAACCCCCCCCCCGGCCGGGCCCCCCCGCACAGACCCCCCCCCGGGGAGCAGCAGCGGCTCAGCCCGGGCCCGGCTCAGGCGGAGGCGGCAGCACCAGCTTTGTTCTCCCGCCCCGCGCGGGGCTTGCACGGAGCATGCGCAGTAACAGCTGCTGGAACCCTCCTTCCCTGAGCTGCGGAGAGAGCTGCTCCCTGATCCGGAAGTGACGTCGGCAGAGGAGACGGAGCCGGTTTGCGAAGGAGCGTTGGGCGCTGCGGTTCTGCCTGGCTCGCGCGGAGCCGTTGGAGCCTCTCCCGGGCCGGAGAAGGGTTGGTGCCGTTGGAGCTCTGGGCATGCGCAGATCGCGGCGGGAGAGCCCTTCATTAACCCCCCCGTGCCCGGTCCGGGCCCTGCCCCGCTGGAGCCGCCCTGGGGCTGCCCCGGGCTCCGCCCGCCCCGCTGCGGAGCTGCAGCCTCCAGGTCCCGGAGCGAGCCCCGGGGGCGGGGCCGGGCGGTGACTCTGCCCCAGTGCCCGGGGGGGGGGGGACCCGGCATCTCGCAGCGCCGGGATCTGCTCCCTGGGGCCCCGCGGGGGTGCCGGGGGAGGGGCCCGGCCCCACTGGGGCCCCGGTGTGGGGCCGGGCGGGGCTGGGGGGGTGGGACCGGGCTGGGGGGGGGGCGGGAAATGTCGGTGCAGCCCGGACATGGCCGGGGGCAGGTGACCCCGAGGAGCGGGGAGAGAAAGGGGGCTGAGATCCTCGGATTTACCGCTGCCCTCCCGTGGGGACCCCACCTCCCCGTCCTGACCCCTTTCTCCTAGAGAGCCACGAGCAGCACCCAGGGTGACCCCTCCCCAACCCCTGAGAAGTTCCCTGTCCCCCGACTGTGCCCCATTTTCTCTCCCCTTCGCCAATGGCCAGTTCAGGTCTCAGGTTTGGGGGGTTTCCCCCATTTCCACCTGCAGGGATTTGTCCTTGTGCGGGTGGGAAATGGTTCCCCCGAGTGATTCCTGAGCTGGGCAGAGGCTGGGGGGGCCTGAGACAGGGACACCTCTGGGCTGCGCTGGGGGGGCCACTCTCTGCTGGCAACGGGGCTTGGGAAGGGCCAGGAAGGGGAGGGAGGATCAAGGGCCCCACCCCGCCCCAGACTGCCCAGCCCCACGTTTCCCAGTCCCAGCTACTCCCCCCGCCCATCACCTGCTAGTCACATTCCCAGACCCCACTGCCAGCCCCTCCCCACAGCCAGCGACTTTCTGACTCCAGCCCCACTCCTTTTCCCTGTGAGTGTGAGGCAAGAAGAATCCATCCCATTCTGTTGATTCAATATCCTTGTATAATCCCCTCCAATTTCCCATCTTTTCTCTTGAATGGTGACATAAAATCTCCCCACATGATGCTTGTCCCTTATATTGGCAAATATTTAGTTTGTGCCCCATTTTCTCCTCAGTTCTGAAATACTGATATCAAATTCTCAAAAATCTTCCCCCTTTTCTCTCCAGGTGTGTGACTGAGATTGGGGCTCTTATCATACTGAGTGTGGCCCTGTTCTGCCAGATGCTGGAGAGACCCCAACTGAGATCTGGGCCCTGTTCTGCCAGGCACTGAAGAGACCCCAGGTGAGATCAGACCCCACTGTTGTGCCAGGTAAAACTGAGACCTGGACCGAGATCACGCCCCCCCTTGTGCCAGGCAGCACATGACTGCGGCCCAAACCGCTGCCTCCATTGTGCTGGGCACTTCAGAGATCCTGCTGAGTCTGGCATTGCACTGACCCTAATGAAGATCACACTCCACCACTGTACTGGGCACTGCACAGAACCTGACAGAGATCCTGCCCCCACATTTTGCCAGATACTGCAGGGGCCCTAAACAGAATCAGGGATCCTGTAATGCCGGGAGTTGCAGAGCCCCCAACTGAGCTCAGGCTCCCCTGTTGGTCAGGACTCTGCACACTGACCAAGATCAGGGTCCCCATTGTAACAGGTGTTGAACAGACACCAAGGGTATCTTTACCCTGCCATTAAAAACCCCCAGCTGGCCCATGCCAGGTGACTCAGGCTCATAGGGCTCAGATGAAGGGGCTGTTTAATTGCAGTGTAGATGTCTGGGCTCGGGCTGGAGCCAGGCTGTAGGACCCTGCGAGGTGGGAGGGTGCCAGACCTTGGGCTGCAGCCCCAGCCGGAAAATGGACACCACAATTAAACTGCCCCACAGCCTGAGCCATGTGAGCCCAAGTCAATGGGCACGGGCCAGCCGCCGGTGTCTAACAAGTTTGCATGGAGAATTTGGGGCAAAACTGGGAACTGAACCCAGATTGTTTGAATTCTTGCCTCTCCCCTTAACCCCAGGCCCCGCGTGTGTGTGTGCAGCGTTGTTTTGGTCTGTGTTTGCCTTGCATTGGCTTCCAAGGGAGATTGTGGAATTTCCTTCATTGGAGGTTTTTAAGACCAGGTTAGAGATACACCAGTCTGGGAATGTCTAGGGATACTTGGTCCTGCCTCAGCACAAGCGGCTGGAGTAGACGCCCTCTCAAGATCCCTTCCAGGCCTACACTGAAATAATTCTCTTTTGTGCTGTGTCCTGTTCTACGCTGAGCTGTTTTGCATGGTGCCATTTGGAACTGTGATCGCACCATGTTGTGGAGCAGTTTTATAGTGAATTGTTTTGCCTCAGCATGTTTGGTGCCTGTGTTGTGCTGGTTTGAGATGAGCTCTTTTTTTTTTTTTTTTCATTGTGTAATATTGTCCTAGGGTGTGTTAGTTTGCATCGTGTTTTCTTTTCCCCTGTATTGTCATTTTATGCTGTGGCTTTTGTTGTTTGTTTTTTCTTTTTTTTTCCTGAGTTTCCTGACATTATGTTGTGGTGGGTTTTACTCTGGATGTTGTGTTTTGTACGTATATATCGCATGGCATCCTAGAAATGTAGTGCTGGACAGAACCTCAAGATATCATCAAGTCCAGCTCTCTCTGCCGAGGCAGGACCAAGTATCTGTAGATTGTCTCTGACAGAGCTTTGTCCTATTTGTTCTTAAAAACTTCCAGGGAAAGAGACTCCCCAGCCTCCCTTGTAAGACTATTCCAGAGCTGACCTGCCTTAGCTCTGGGGACACCCACACAGACTGTAGTGGTGAGCAGCTCTGGAGAGAGGAGACCCCGGTGAGTGGGCAGCTGGGTAAAGAGACTAAAGTTGGGAGGAGAAACATTGACGTGGCCAAGGTCACCCAGGCTGTCTGTGACCGAGCTAGAAATAGGTTCTAGTGCCACCGTACTGCTGTTTTGGCACTGAAGGTCTCTGCCACCCTGGTGTTTTAGGCACTGGTGCAAACCCTTAGTGTAGACAGAAGTTACACTAGTGCACTCTGATTGGTACTGGTGCACCAGGTCCCAGTTTGAAGGTTTGAGGTGGTGGAGGCGGGGGGAAGTGACCTCACAGAGGCCTGGGGCTGGCTGACCAGTGCAGCTGGGAAGGGAGGGGCAGCAGTGAGTGCTGGAGGTATGAGCCAGGAGCGCAGCCCCACAGGGCTGGACACTGACTTCTCCTGACCCAGGGGACACCCCCTAGCGAGGTGGTTTGTCCAGGGATGCACAGGCTGTCTTGGCAGGACAGCTCAGCTGCAGTCCCTGCACACCTCTTCCTGCAGCCTAATACAGTGTGCTCGGGGGCCTTTCCAAGCTGCGGGTGACGGGGCTGTGGAGTTAACAGGGTCTGTTCCTGGCTCTGTCACAGGATTGCATTATGTTTTGAAACAGAGGCATTTAAACTATGGGTTTTTTATTGTTTTGGGGGGGTAATGAAGTGAACTATGCACATTTCTTGCAGCTGTACTCTTTCTTCTCATCTGTCAGGTTTTCTTGATTGGTTCCTTCTGTAATGCAGGGTATACATGCCCACCTCTTGCAAGAATCACACTGGACCTTTGATAAGTAACAATTAAGAAATGAAATCATAGAAGTTATAATGTTACACATACTTTGCATTCACTCATGCTGTTCCTTCCACATGGGAGCGTTACCTAATATATGACTATATCAGCATGAAGAAAATGATTACTGTTGTGGAATTTTTACAGGAATTATGATCCTTAGCCAGTTTATGGCATATATTTCTCATTCAATCCTACATTTCTTACCATCGTGCAATCCTCAATTTCTTTTTCACAGTTGATAAAGTTGCAGTATATGCAGTAGTCCTCCACGCTTTCTTAAAAATAATTATAGCGTTATGAAATGATGAATATAGTACGACCAACACTGAAAATGCAAATCTTAATTTATTACTTGTCAATATTTTAATGCAGTCAATGGTTTGAACTTTTTTCTTCTTTTTTTGGAATCATATTTTCTCAAATTTTTACTTTACTGCACCTGTATCTAAAAATGCAAATTTCATTCAACTGGTCGATCAATAGCAATCATTCACCCCATTCAAATTTTTGAGTACTTAGAGATATTATTGATTCACAGTCACCATTATAGAACCAAACCTATGAGATATCCCACTTTAGGGGTATTAAAATAACTGTCTACTATGTGACAAAGTTCCACTCTTCATGTTATCTTCACATGTGCCCAATGAGTCCACAAGACATGGAAGAAAGTAATTACCTGACTCCTTCATTAGAAGAATTGCTATATGTCTTCTAAATGCAGTATTAGCCTCTTGTGTTGTTTCTACCGCACTGATGTCTTTGTGCTGCAAATACGTTTCTGCAACCTAACAACACAGATATTTAGAATACACATTATAATTACCAGAGGTGAAAGTGGGCCGGTCCAGTGTACCGGTAAGAACTGTCCACTGGTCCGGCCCATACATGGCTGACATGACACTTCCGCTGTGGCAGTGCTTTATGCTTTAACGGCGCTGCCCCCTTTATCCCATCGCCCCCGCATCAGCGGCCCAGCCACAGGGTCCGGCAATGCTGTTGAATGCTCCTGGCAGGGCTGCCTACAGTGAGGGAGCGAAAGGGGCTCTGGGTTACAGTGATTTACAAGCACCTGGTGCTCCTGGCCACTGCAGCAGCAGCAGCTGTCAGGAAGGGCTGGCTGGTAGAATCTGGTCCCCAAGCACCGCACCTTCCACTGGAGACTCCATCCCTTCTTGGGACCAGAAGCGCACCCCGTACACCCTGGCAAGGACACCGGTGCAGTGCCCACTGGTAATCTCTGGCATTTACTTTCAACATGGATAAGTAAACATACATAACCAATATTAATGGCAATTTGGTATTGTGGAAGTAGGGAAAGAATTAACAAGGATTTGAAGGGATCTTAATGCATGTCAGTCAGTTAGCAAGAGTCAGGCTAGTAGTTAGCAAGAGTTAGGCCACACTGTAACCCTAATGACGTGAGACTTGTAGAAGCGAGGATGGTGTGAGGCGAGAAGGAAAGAACTGTGTAAGGAGTTATTACGACCTTGCAACTGATAACCAAATATGTAGACTGGTGTTTCCTAGAAGTGAGAAAAATAAGATAGCAGGATGGCTTATGTATAAACAAAATGCAGTTGTTGCTCATTATTGTCTGTATTATTGCTTGTTATTGTCTGTAACAAAGGTATAAATGCTGCTGTAATTGTTTACCTGTTGAGAGACCTGTCCGGGACTGGGGCGACCCTGTGTCCTACGGCACTCTCTCCCTCTATTGTAATTGCTGGAGAAATAATAAAGTATTTGATTTTGCTGCACCCAAAGAAAAAGCGAGAACTGAGTTTTTCTCCGACAGTATTCAATAACTTTAAGATGAGTGGTCCGCAGTTGTGGCCATCACTTTGTCTGGGTTGCAGAACAATTTTACTGTTCCAATCAGATGAGGATTTACTAGTTAATCGTTTGAAGTTTTTGAAATTTTTAGAGAGTACATTAGCAGACTGCATAAATGAGCTTTGCTTTCCTTTTTCCCCCCCTCTGGTTTCTGGACATAGATAAAAATCCATTCTCTCTCTTTTTAATTAGTAATTGAAATGACTTATTGCTCACATATATACACACTTGTTTTCATATTATTGTCTCACACTTACACAATGTATCACCTGATTTGCTGTGCCCCATGTTGATGATAATACATTCTCAAACATGCAACATGCTACTGTTTTGTGTCCACATTCTGTGAAGTCTTTCCCCAGAGTCAAGTCACACAAGTTCACTCAAAGTCCATTATTAAGCATATTCAGTAGAAGTACATGCTGTTTCAATGTTTACTTGTAGCTAACAGGAAGATATTAGTCTCACTATTGTTACATTCCCTTTAAAAAAGTTTCAGTGGAACAGTTAATGTCCAATGTAAAAGTAAGTATCTAATAAATCACCTCCAATTCCTCAGGCATGTTCTTTCATATCTGATCTCATCACACAAGGGGTCAATTATTAACAATTCCTTTTTTGCATCAAGGCTATCTGTAAGTTTCAATATATTCACAAATTGTATTGGTAATGAGATTTTTTTCAAAAACTTTATACTGATTTATCAACAATCATTATGCAATTAACATATTGTTGTTTGTAATGTCTCAGTAACACACAAGATATAAGCATATTGTGAAATCAATCAATTCTTTACAGAATGTATTCTTCCAGGATACATGAACAATGTAAAGTGACAGTAGCAATTTTTTATAACATTCACATTCCTCTTTCCTTTGCATGCACTGAACTCACTGAAAACCCGCAACAAGGAAAATTATAGTACAATATAAAACATCTTACATAATAACCCAATGACCTGGTGTGTGGTAAGGAAGCAATAATATATCATTTTGAAGTAATTCACTCTGTTTATTTAAAAAATTAGAAATTCAATTATAGTTTCCAGTGAAGCAAACCATGAAATATACATTATACTGTATTTCCCAAATTCATTACATGTATTACTATTAGACTACTCCTCCACATCAAACATACCACTGCATTTGCTGTTTCACACTGTGTTTAACTCACTGAATTAAATTGTGCTTTTCTCATGCTATGTATGAAAGTGTGTTAGCATTCCCCACTCCCAGCCCTATGCATGCTGGCTTGGGAATATCACTACTGTAGTGTCAGCTTTTAAGAGAGCTTCACATGCAGAGCCGTAACTAGGGATTTTTGCACACAAGGCAAGGAACAGAGGCAGCATGTCCAGCTCTTCCCTATTGGAGGGAAGGATCCACCAACGAATTTCTGCAAAAGAGCCATATGTGCCGCCCCTCTCCATTGCTGATGACCAGCGGCAACTTGGCAACGAGTCCCCAGTCCCTCTCAGAGGGAAGGACTTGCTGCCGAATTGCCGCTGAAGGAGAGACTTTCTGAGCCCCTCACTTTCCGTGCCCGAGGCAAGTGCCTCGCTCGCCTTGCCCTCGTTACGGCAATGCTCACATGCACCACGTCTAGTATTACGGTAAGTTAAAACAAGCTACAGTACATTGGGACATTAATGCTCTATTACAGTGTTTGCAGTAGCATATTAAAAGCTATAACACTGAACAGACTAGTTAGGGCCGGCTTTAGGAAGTTTGGGGCCCACCCAATTCAAATATTTTCGGCGGGGCCCCAGCAGGGATGACTTTTAAAAAAATAAAAAAAAGGTTTAAAAAAAAGCCTTTCCTTTCTTAGCAACCGGTTCCCTATAAAAAGTTCTGATGTAAAGGATGTGCCGGAGTATGTATTTTTGGTACCAATAGGGTTACCATATGTCCATTTTTAAAAATTTCTCCCGGACAGCAATTTAAGAACCAAAAAGTCTGACATGTCTGGGAAAATACGGCTGTATGTGAACCCTACCTACAGTTCTTTTTTACAAAGATGGGCCTGAGCTAGAAATGAGCTCAGTTTCACATGTGTGGGTCCCCGCCACTCCCTGGGAGTGTGCTAGGGTGACCACATGTCCCGATTTTATAGAGACAGTCCCAGTTTTGGGGTCTTTTTCTTATATAGGATCCTATTAACCTCCACCCCATCCCGATTTTTCACACTTGCTGTCTGGTCACCCTAGGGTGTGCACATGTGTGGGTCCCAGCTGCTCTCTTCTCCCATCATTGAAGCAGGTATGCAGGGTTACTGCCCAGGGAATTGCAGGGCACCAGTGGACATGGGGCTGGCTGCAGGCAGGGCAAGGGGTGCAGCAATGGCTGGAGACGGGGGGGGGGGGCTGGCTGGCTTCAAGCAGGGCCCTGGGGGCGCGGCATAGATTGGCAGTGCTGAAGACAGAGGAGTGCGGGAATGGCTGGCTTCAGGCAGGGGGGGTGCGGCAGGGGTTGGCTGGAGACAGGGCAGGGAGTGGTTGGCTGGAGACAGGGCAGGGGGTGCAGGTACAGGGGGTACAGACCACCCGGTATGGTAAGTGCTCCCTCCTCCTCCTCCCTCCCCCACCAGGGTAGCAGCAGCCGCCTGGGGCTCCCCTGCTTCCACAGCCCTGGCCATGTACACAGCTGCCGGAGCCCTGGGGGAGCGGCGGGGCTCCAGTGGCTATTTAAAGGGCTGGGGCGATAGAAGCAACGGGAGCCACGGACTTTTTAAGTAGCCCACAGATCCCCACAGCCCTACCCCAGGGCTCTAGCTGTGTGGCTGTAGTGGCAATTTAAAGGGCCCCCAGGCCCTTTAAATTGTCCCCTGGAGAAGCCGGGCCACCCCGGTACAGTGCACCGACTCTTGCCCATACAACGAACCGGGGCTTGGGCACGGGACCCTCTTAGGGGCAGGGCCCGATTCAGGGGAATTGGTTGAGCTGGCCTAAAGCCGGCCCTGCCAGTATATCCAGGACATTACTAGCACACTTTTCCCCCACCAATACCTAGTAGTTGCACTGTCATCTCCCATAGCTACTTACGTTGCAGCTTTATTGTTAAAACTAAATTGGGAAGAAAGACGACTGATTCAGAACTTGTTTAATGGTTACTTTATTGCTAAAAGGTGTAGTGGGGTGTAGACTTGGAGAGAGGAAGGTTTCTATGATGTAGGCAAGATCAAGTATTTTATCCAAAACCAGAATACGAATGGTGCTGGTCTCCTTGGTGTCTGACCTTGAGCTATTGTCAAAAGTTTGAGGGTGACTCTTCTCCTTCCTCATATTTTGGTTGAGGATTCCATTGATAAAGGGATTGGCCTCCAATACCTGGTTGTAGGACTCTTCCACGGTGTAGTTTTCATCTTGGGTTGCCCGGTCCTAATTATATTAAAGCATGTACTTTAGTCTTTGTAATTATCTGTTATAACTCGGTAGCTTTTTATGAAGGCAGGAGTAAAATAAAAGTAGCTGCAATAGTTTCATACTTAACTAACACTGAAAATGTACATAATTTAAATTAGACTCCTAATCTTAATTTTTGCTTAATAAATAAATCCATAAGAAAACTATGTTGGGAAACTGCTATAGGGAAGTGCACTTCTCCTATATAGGTCATAAGGATCCTATCTGTCTGAAACTGGCTGCTCTTTCTTTCTTTGATCTGCAGCGTGACTGATGCTTTTCAGACATCAGTTGTGGGTACAGAAGGGTTTCATCGCATCTTCTCTCTTGTCACCAGCTACTGTTCTCCCTTCTTGTTGTATTGATAGTGGGTGGGTGTGTCTCACCTTTCTTTAAAATCACATATGCTAGGGACAGTCTTGTCCTCTTCTCCTCTCCTGATGTCAGTGTAGATGCAGGCAGTGCAAAGTGTACTACAGTCATATAGTATCTCAAATGCAAAGCTGCATTTCAATGATCTGAGGTTTGAAGAACAATGTGGAACTAGCTGTTTTACGGGATGTCTCGATTTCATTCCTGTAGTAACATAACTGGTGATAGGAAAGCAGGGAGAGAGAGAGGTGTGTGCTCTGCAGGGCTGCTGGCCACGGGGCCAATGGGTGTGGGTGGGCTGGGTGGGATCTCGGGAGTCACGTCTCAGGGATCTGCCCCAATCCCCAGCACTGCTCCAGCTCTGAGCTGTCTCCACTGCCTGGGACCTGTGGGGTCCCACCTGCCTCCCCGGGGAAGAGCCACCTGGGACTGGTGCAGAGGCTGGGCCAGTCTCAGCCACTCACAGGGGACAGTGGGGGAGGCTCATCTGGGTCCTGAGGGAGCCTGGCCCGGGTAGGCTCTGCTCCTGCTCCAGCCTGGCTGCTTCCACCACTCCCAAGGGGCCGGAGTTCTCCTGCCCCAGAACCAGCTCTGGCTGCGCTGCCAGCTCAGCCTGGCAGACACAGTCACCTCACATCAGGGCCGGCTACTGTGGCTGGGGGTTAGGGTGTAGGAGAGCAGGTCTCTAGTGGGTCTGGGGGGTGCTGGGCACTGGGGGGTGGGGAGATCTCTGTGTGTTGGGGGGCTGTCAGTGGGGGAGATCTGTGTGTATGTGGGTGCTGGGAAGTGTAGGGGGTCTGTGTGGGGCACCGTGCAGTTGTGGTGGTGGGGGGCACTGGACAGTGAGGGGATCTGTAGGGGCTCAGAGTGGGAAGGGGTGGGGCACTGTGCAGTTGTGGGAGGGCTGTGGGGGTCTTCAGATGGGGGGCACTGGTCAGTGAGAGGATCTGTGGGGGGGGTCTGAGTGGGTGGGAGAGTGGTCTGGGAGGGCACTGGGCAGGGGGTTTGCGGGGTGTCTCTGGGTGGTGCGGCGCCGGGCGTAGGGAGCCAGAGGGGTGCCAGGCAGGGGTTGGTGGGGTCGCTGGGTGGTGCGGCGCAGGGCGTAGGGAGTCGGAGGGGTGCCGGGCAGGGGGTTTGCGGGGGTCTCTGGGCGGTGCGGCGCTGGGCGAGGGGAGTTGGAGGTGCCGGGCAGGGGTTTGCGGGTCTCTGGGCGGTGCAGCGCTGGGCGAGGGAGCCAGAGGGGTGCCGGGCAGGGGTTGGTGGGGTCTCTGGGCGGTGCGGCGCTGGGCGAGGGGAGCCGGAGGGTGCCGGGCAGGGGGTTGGTGGGGGTCTCTGGGCGGTGCGGCGCTGGGCGTAGGGAGCTGGAGGGGTGCTGGGCAGCCGGTAGCTGGGGGACTCTGGGCGGTGCAGCGCTGGGCGTAGGGAGCCAGAGGGGTGCTGGGCAGGGGGGTCTGTGGGGGTCTCTGGGTGGTGCGGCGTAGGGAGTGGGAGGGGTGCTGGGCAGGGGGTTTGCGGGGGTCTGTGGGTGGTGCGGCGCAGGGCGTAGGGAGCCGGCGGGGTGCCGGGCAGGGGGTTGGTGGGGGTCTCTGGGTGGTGCGGCGCTGGGCGTAGGGAGTCGGAGGGGTTCTGGGCAGGGGGTTGGTGGGGGTCTCTGGGTGGTGCGGTGCTGGGCATAGGGAGCCAGAGGGGTGCTGGGCAGAATGTAGCATGGTGCAGCATGGGCCTGCCCCCAAGGGGAAGAAGCATGATGGCAGTGCAGGGCTGGGCTGGACAGCGTGGGTCTGGCAGCTCCCGGTTTGTAAACAGTGCCCTTATACTGGGCTGGGGGGAGTGGGGCTGTCCCTGCCGTGCCATGATCCAGCTCCTGTTGCCCCCGGCCAGCCCCTCGCTCTGAGGACTCTGCCCCCCTGCCCCATGTCCCCATTTCCCCCATGGGGACCCATAAATATGTTTAGCACCAGGCCCACAAAAGGTTAATCCGGGCCTGTTTGGGGTGCAGGCTGTGGGATGGAGTTGGGGGGCGGGAGGGTTGCAGGCTATGGGGAGGTTGAGTGAGGGGGGCAGGCTCTGAGCTGGGGCAGGGGATGGGGGGCAGGGGGTGCAGACACGCGGGCTCTGGGAGGGAGTTGGGGGGCGGGAGGGTTGCAGGCTATGGGGAGGTTCAGTGAGGGGGCAGGCTCTGAGCTGGGGCAGGGGATGGGGGCAGGGGTGCAGACACGCGGGCTGGGGGAGTTGGGGCGGGAGGGTTGCAGGCTGTGGGAGGTTGAGTGAGGGGGCAGGCTCTGAGCTGGGGCAGGGATGGGGTGCAGGGGTGCGGACACGCAGGCTCGGGGGAGTTGCGGGGCAGGAGGGTTGCAGGCTGGGGGGAGGTGGAGGGAGGGGGGCAGGCTCTGAGCTGGGGCAGGGGATGGGGTGCAGGGGGTGCGGACACGCGGGTTCTGGGGAGTTGGGGGTGGGGGTTGCAGGCTATGGGGAGGTTGAGTGAGGGGGCAGGCTCTGAGCTGGGGCAGGGATGGGGTGCAGGGGTGCGGACACGCGGGTTCTGGGGGAGTTGGGGGTGGGGTTGCAGGCTATGGGGAGGTTGAGTGAGGGGGCAGGCTCTGAGCTGGGGCAGGGGATGGGGTGCAGGGGTGCGGACACGCAGGCTCGGGGGAGTTGGGGTGGGGGTTGCAGGCTATGGGGAGGTTGAGTGAGGGGGCAGGCTCTGAGCTGGGGCAGGGGATGGGGTGCAGGGGTGCGGACACGCGGTTCTGGGATGGAGTTGGGGTGCGGAGGGTTGCAGGCTGTGGGGAGGTTGAGTGAGGGGGGCAGGCTCTGAGCTGGGGCAGGGGATGGGGTGCAGGGGTGCGGACACGCGGGTTCTGGGATGGAGTTGGGGCGGGGGTTGCAGGCTATGGGGAGGTTGAGTGAGGGGGCAGGCTCTGAGCTGGGGCAGGGGATGGGGTGCAGGGGGGGTGCGGACACGCGGGCTCGGGGGGGGGGGTTACTCGGCAGGCTCCGTTCGGCTACGCATGCTCAGTGCCGCCCAAGTAGCTAATCCTGAGCGAGGGCTGTTTCTGTCGTTACACCGGCCCCGTCACGTGACTCCTTCCCCCGCCCCCCGCGGGGTGCGTCACTTCCGGCCGCTTCGGGGGGAGGCTCCGGGCGCGCGGCAGAACCGGTAAGAGCCGAGCGGGGCGCGGGGAACAGACACCTGGGCCCGAGACCCCCCCCCCCCGCCCGGGGCCGGGCCGGGAGCTGGGGCGGGACGGGGGGTCCCGGTGCGGCCTCCGTAGCGGGTGGGGGGGTGGGTCCGGGAAATCCCGGAGGGGGGGAGGTGAGTGTGTGTCCGCGGGCAGTGACTGTTCCCCCCTCCCCCACTGCCGCCCCCTCCCCCGGCTCCCTGCGGCCCGTGTGAGGGGGGGGAAACGTCACTGCCCGCGTGCGCAGGAGCGTCCCGTAAAATCCCCCCCCCCGGGGGCCCTCACCCCGCCCCGCCCCCCCCGCGCTGGGGGTTTGTCTCCCCGCTGCCGGGGGCGGAGTCTGTGACCCGTTTTCCCCCCAACGCTCAGACCCGGATATAAAACATCCCAACCCCCCCCCCCGCCCCGTTCTCCCGCCTTCGCTGCTGCCGCCGGACCGGGCCGCGCGCGGGGCCCCGCCTCGGTAACGGGACCGCGCGAGCCACCGCCCGGATCGACCCTGAGCCCGGTTCTCCCGCGGGGCGGGGCCTTGGGGGCCAACGGCGCCGCTCCCCCCCCCGTCAGACACGGATGGGAACCGCTCAGATCTTATCCCTGATCAACACCTGCCCCGGAGGGGTGGGGGGTGGTTTGGTTTTTTCCCTGAATTGCCTGACGTGACGTTATGTTGTGGTGGGTTTTATTCTGTGTGATTTGAGGAAATCAGTAACTTTTTATTAATGCGAATGACACTCAGCAATAAGAGAACTTTTCTTCTGAAGTATTGTGAGCATCACACACCAGTAACACTCAGAGAGAGGTCAGGAATCAAAGCACCGTAGCCCTGTAGGAAAGAGAATTCTGGAACAGGCACCTTTTATAAGCAAGATATTTTACTTACAATTGGGCTTTAATTTGTGTGGAAAGAAATACTTTACGCAGCACAAAGGAGAGTTACAAAAATGTATTACTCTTCATTGGCTCGACACACAATATCCTCCCCAAAATTCACCTCAGGAGTGTTGATTGGAACTCGTGTAGATGAATTAATTTTCTTGTTATCAGTTGCTTACCTTGTGACATGTGTTCTCTGCAAATCTCAAAGATTCATATAAAATACCCTAAAAATTTGCCCCACTTTCTCTCAACTTGTCTATTTCTAAGTGACTATGCCCTGAGTTTTTCCTTGTCTCTATTTATAAATTACTAAAAAAAATAAATCTCAGGTTCTTGACTATGGATACAAAATGTGTCCTTATGTTGTCCATTTCCTCTTTATTCGTTTATCAAATATTGATGTGAACTACACTCAGATTTTACCTTATATCAACAACTGATATAAAATCCCTCTGATGTTCCACTTTCCTTTCACTAATTTACAAAAATGGATCCAAAAATCCCTCTGATTTCCACCCTTTCTTTTTCATTTCTGAACACTGATCTCAAATCTCAGGTTTTTCCCTCTTTCTATGTCATCATCAAATGTCAATTAAAAATCCTCTCCGGTTTGGGGCTGTTCCCCATGTCTCTAAATCCCAGCAACTTCTTCATTGGAGGGAACCTGTTGCCCTGAGTCATTCTCCATCCTGGTTGTTGCAGGGGGTTAAATTGCCCAGAGATCATCTTTCCCGTCTCCTTTGAGAATCATTTCTTCCTCCTTTATCTCTGTTAAAATGTTTGCCAAGAAAGAGACCAGACACACGTTTAATACCCATCAAATTCAGAGGCCTCCCCCTGTTTGGGGATCAGTGTTTCCCAGCTGATAACAGGAGAGTTGGCTGAATCCTTTTCTCCAGCTGGCACGGGATGAGGAGGTCTCTCTGAGTGCAGTGTGGGTCCAGAAGTTTCCCAAATCCCATGACAAATGCTCTTCAGGAGGGGTTGCTTCCTGCAGTGCTAAGATGTAGCCACCTTGGGATGGATCCATGGTGGCCATTATTTGCTAGTGACAGGCCATGGAAGTTTCTTACCTTTCTTGCCCTCTAGGCCTTCCATTCTCCTGTTAAAGAAACATCCCCCAGGGCTCCCTCTGTCTGCAGGAACTTTTGGTTCCGTTTGGAAAATTTGTGCCCCCCAGTCCTTGTCCTCGATCTGGGGGGTGAGGGAGGTGGGAGGGGGATCAGCACTGCCGCACAATGGTCTCTTCCACAGCGTTCTGGACTCATTCTTTCTGAACTCTGGTTTCATTGAGACCAATGTTAATCCAGAGTCACTGTATGGAAAGACAAGGAGTGACTCCAGATGGACAGTGGGGCTAATGAGACCAGCAATTCTCCCTGGGAGGAGGGGCTCTCATTAGCTGCTCCCCCCAGAGAGCTAAAGGAGGGAAGCTGCTCAAACGCTCTGTCCCTCTCTGCTGAGGATATTGGGGTTCAGCTTCCTGGGTCAGACGCTGCAGCCTCCATTGTGATCTGGGAGACCAGGCTTAGCAGCTGCTGCTCCTCCAGCGGGGTTCTGTGCTGGGATGTGACCTGAATTCAAGCTGCTTCTCTGCCTGGCCCAGGGGATGACTTTCTCCAGCTGGTCCTAGCCCCCTAGGGCAGCCCTGGGCCCTGTTAATACTAAATACTGATCCAGACATTCCAAGTAACTGAAAGAAACAAAGGGAAAATGCTGGGGTCTGGCCTTAAAATGACTCTACACAAACAGACCCCCCCTCATTTCTCGTCCAATTAACAATTGCAGGAGCAAATCCAGCCCTGGGGGAGCAAACTACCCAGGAATGGGACTTTCCTACCAGACGGGCAGGGAGAGGGGAAAAGGAGAAAGAGAGACTGAAAGGGGCTGTGGGAGAGAAGAGTTTGGAGAGAGATTTCCAGATCTCTAATCTGCCCAGACAGATGTATTGCTGCACCCTGGGTAGAGTCACTTTCCTGTGGAAAAGATGAGAATCAGACAGAGGAAAATCCAGTTCCTGACTCCATATCCCTCCTGCTGGGGTGTGGCTGCCATGGGGTCAGTGTCTGAGGGGATCCCCCACAGTGACTCCTTTGGTTCTGCTTTTTCCTAGCCTTGTGTTCAGAGACTTTGTTACGGGGTGAGGGGAGGGAGAAGGGAGGTTAAAAATGTGTCTGGGCTTAGCCTGGCAGGAGGGGCCAGGTCTACATTGTAATAAACAGACTGAGCATTTCCCAGCATGGCAGACTCTAGGGTGTCTGTCTGCAGGGAAGGGGCCTAGGGGGAATCATGCTGTGAAATGAATTAAAGCCTGTTCTGAAACCTTCACAACTGCCCTTCTCGCCCTGCCAGGCTGCAGAATAACGTCCATGTTTCGCTCCAGTTCATCCCGTCCTCTCGTTGGACAGGGGAGAGAAATGGCTGCAGAGGAGCCAGTTCAGGTAGGTATTATCAGGGGGTTGCTGGTGGGTTCCTCCAGGGGGGGAGAGGGACAGCAAATACGTGGGAGATGGGAAGGTTTGCACAGGCTGGTTTGGAGGTTGCAGTCTGGTTTGCAGGAAATGCACAGGGTGGAGAAAGGGAGGAGGACAGGGGTGTGCTAAACCTGCTGGGAGTTATTTAATATGTGGCCTAGACTCTAGGAACAGACCCAGGAGGTTCGGCGGTGGAAATGCTCTAGTTTGTGGAGCAGAAAATAACCCAGCTACATGGGGCTGGGAAAACTGACCAGACTCATAGTGCTGGAGCCCGACCTGACTAACCAGCAGCTGCTGTGAGATATGAAGGGGGCACCCACCAGTGAGGCTTGGGGGAGATTCCCCTCCCTTCACATCCAGCTCTTCAGAATGGGGAGGGTGTTGGGCTTCCTACCAGGGAGCTGTCCCTGGACCCTGCTAGGGGCTCCATCTCCTGAATCAGTCTGTGGCTAGTAGGGGGGTGATGGCTCTGCTGGGAGAGAGGAGGGGCTCTTGCTTCGTCCCCTCCCCCTGGTGTTTCCTGGATGCTCTGAGCAGGGTGGGGGTGGGACTCTGACTGCAATCCACCCAGAGTTTCTGTTTGGCTCCTGTCCTCCATGTATAGGGGGGCTGTGAGTGGGGCAGCAGGTACTGAGTGTTGGACTCTCGCTCTTTCAGGGGCCGGTGACCTTCAAGGAGGTGGCTGTTTTTTTCACCAGGGAAGAGCGGGCTCTGCTGGACCCTGCTCAGAGAGCCCTCTACAGGGATGTCATGCAGGAGAACTATGAGAATGTGACCTCGCTGGGTAAGGGTTACTCTCCTCTCTATTCTTGGAAGGGGAAAAGAAGAGAGATAGTTCATGCCACCCCACAATGCCACCTCTACTCTGTCCTGTTGCCTCATCACCCTAATATGCCAGTGACACACAAGCTACCAGAGACCCTCCCCTGCTGCAGAACACTTTGGGAACAGAGCACAGGAGACGTATCGCACAGTGTCAAATATCTCCTGTTTGCTCAAGTAAAACTGAGGGTTAGGAGCGGCATAATCAGCAGAAGCTTCCTACTCCTGACCTCTTAAACCCTGAGCCTTCTCCACCCAGAGCACAGACACTCCGTGCGTCCTTGAATGCTGGCTGGGGGTATCCAGAGAAGGAAGCTCAGTGGCGGATTTAGCGTTAGTGGGGCCCTGTGCTCAGCTCCATTTTAGGGGTCCCTCCTTGGGACATAGGCAAGAAAAAGAACATTCTCTCATTTCCCTCCCACCCCCATTTTTCATTCTTTTTTTCCTTCCTCCTCCTCCTCCTATAAGTAATAGGAAGTAACTGAAAATAAAGTGAGGTACATTGATTGTTTTTGTCGTCTAACCAATTCTTCCACAGATCACTTGAAAATCGCTGAGAGTCTTGGGGCACCACTTAATGATCTTTCCATATATTGTTTGTGCCGTTAGCTAACTATTGTAAAGCGCTTTGGATAAGAACCCTTTATTAACAATTAAAAATGTTGGAGTGCAGGGTCTGGCCAGGAGTTAGGGTGTGGGAGGGGGCTGAGGGTTGGGGCAGGGGGTTGGGATGTGGAGCACTTACCTGAGCAGCTCCTGTTTCATGCGAGCAATGCAGGTGGGGATGTGGGGGGGGCAGGAGTCAGGGTGGGCAGGAGGCTGTGTGGGAGGGGTGCAGGAGTCAGGGCTGGGGGTGTGTGATGGGTAGGGGGTGGGGGATAAGTGGTTATGGGTGGTTGCAGGAATCAGGGAGGGCAGGGAACTGGGGTGTGTTTGAGAGGGGTGAAGGAGTAAGGGCTGGGGGAGTGAGGGGGTGCAAGGGTCAGGGAGGGCAGGGTGTTCAGGGGGCAGGAGTCAGGGCTGGGGGTGCAGGGTCTGGGAGGGAGTTGGGGTGCAGGGGCAGCTGGGGATTGGGGGTGCAGGGTCTGGCCAGGTTTTAGGATGCAGGAGGGGACTCAGGGTTGGGGCAGGAGGTTGGGGTGTGAAGTGCTTACCTGGGGCAGCTCCCATGTGGTGTGAGGGGTGCAGATGGCAATGTAGAGGGTGGGGTGCAGGAGCTCCCATTTGGTGCTCAGGGAGCGGTTGAGGATATGCGGGGGGTGCAGGAGTCAGAGCATGGGGTGTGAGGGCTCGTTATGTGGGAGGGGATGCAGGAGTCAGGTCTGGGGGCTGGGAGGGTGGGCTGGGGTCCTGGGGGTGCTCTCAGCCCCCTACCCTGAGTGGCTCAAGCAGGGGCTGGGGGGTATGTGATAGGGGAGTGCTTTGTAAAGCAGTGAGCAAGTGACCAGGGAGCTTTTCAAACAGGGCTGCTAATGGGGAGTTTCGTGAGGGAGTTTGGAAGGGGAGTGGGAAGGGGGCAAGGTGCTCTTGTCATTCTTTAAAACACTTAAGCTATAATACAAACTTCTTGATTGAAACAAAACCCCTGTTGTTAACCTAGGTGGCTGTAAGAGAGAATGCAGGCAGAAGCCCAGCAGCAGAGTGGGGGCTATCCTGTTTATTGCTCTCAATGTAGCATGTATGATTACCTGCCCTGTGGGCGGGGGGCTTACGTGTGCATTCGGTGCAAGGAGCTCCTGGCCCTCAGAGACCGCGTGGAGGCTTTGGAGGCCAGGGTGGTGGAACTGGAGACGCTAAGGGGGGCAGAGAAGTATGTTGATGAGGCTTTTCCGGGACACTGTAGATTTCTCCCACCTCCGGTCAGACAGCCACTGCACTGTTGAGGAGGATGAAAGGCCCAGGGAAGGAGAGCTGTCAATGGGAGCAGAGGGAAACCTTCCCATAGTTGGGACCATCCTCCCAGATGGTGTTGGGGTAACCTCTTGCACTGAGGTTACCTCTCTGGGGAGGGAACCCCAGGCATTAAGAAAAGGCAGCTGTAGGTAATGGGAGATTTGATCATTAGAAACAAGGATAGCTGGGTTTGTGATGACCCGGAGAACCGTATGGTGACTTGTCTGCCTGGTGCAAAGGTTTCTGATTTCTCAAGGCATCTAGATAGATTTATGTGTAGTGCTGGGGAGGAGCCGGTGGTCGTGGTACATGTAGGCACCAATGACATAAGGAACGGTAGGTGAGACGTCCTGGAGGCCAAATTTAGTCTGCGAGGAAAGAGACTGAAATCTGGGACCTCTATGGTGGCATTCTCAGAAAAGCTTCCAGTTCCACGCACAGGGCCAGGTAGGCAGGCAGAGCTTCAGAGTCTCAATGCGTGGATGAGATGATGGTGTAGAGAGGAGGCGTTTAGATTGATTAGGAACTGGGGAAACTTTGGGGATGGGCTCCACCTAAACCAACGTGGAACCAGACTGCTGGCACTTAACATTAAAAAGGTTGTAGAGCAGTTTTTAAACTAAGAGATGGGGGAAAGCCAATGGCTGCAGAGGAGCTCGTGGATCGGACAGAGACTTGTCTTAGAGGAGAGTCTAGTGATAGAGATTTTCTAGTTCTAGTCAGGCAGAGAGGCTGGAAGAGGATAAAGTGGGGGCCAGATCAGACGAGAAGCATTCACACACACAAGAATCTGACACATCAGAAAAGGGCAGACAAATAAACAGTGACAAGTTTTTAAAGTGCTTGTACACAAATGCCAGAAGTTTAAATAATAGGATGGGTGAATTAGAGTGCCTTGTGTTAAAGGAGGATATTGACATAATAGGCATCACAGAAACCTGGTGGAGTGAGGACAATCAATGGGACACAATCATTCCAGGGTACAAAATATATCGGAAGGACAGAGCAGGTCATAAGAACGGCCATACCGGGTCAGACCAAAGGTCCATCCAGCCCAGTATCTCTCTACTGATAGTGGCCAATGCCAGGTGCCCCAGAGGGAGTGAACCTAACAGGCAATGATGAAGTGATCTCTCTCCTACCATCCATCTCCATCCTCTGACAAACAGAGGCTAGGGACACCATTCTTTACCCATCCTGGCTAATAGCCATTTATGGACTTAGCCACCATGAATTTATCCAGTTCCCTTTTAAACATTCTTATAGTCCTAGCCTTCACAACCTCCTCAGGTAAGGAGTTCCACAAGTTGACTGTGCGCTGTGTGAAGAAGAACTTCCTTTTATTTGTTTTAAACCTGCTGCCTATTAATTTCATATGGTGACCCCTAGTTCTTGTATTATGGGAATAAGTAAATATCTTTTCCTTATCCACTTTCTCCACATCACTCATGATTTTATAGACCTCTATCATATCCCCCCGTAGTCTTCTCTTTTCCAAGCTGAAGAGACCTAGCCTCTTTGATCTTTCCTCATATGGGACCCTCTCTAAACCCCTAATCATTTTAGTTGCCCTTTTCTGAACCTTCTCTAGTGCTAGAATATCTTTTTTGAGGTGAGGAGACCACATCTGTAAACAGTATTCGAGATGTGGGTGTACCATGGATTTATATAAGGGCAATAATATATTCTCAGTCTTATTCTCTATCCCCTTTTTAATGATTCCTAACATCCTGTTTGTTTTTTTGACCGCCTCTGCACACTGCGTGGACATCTTCAGAGAACTATCCACGATGACTCCAAGATCTTTTTTCCTGACTCGTTGTAGCTAAATTAGCCCCCATCATATTGTATGTATAGTTGGGGTTATTTTTTCCAATGTGCATTCCTTTACATTTATCCACATTAAATTCCATTTGCCATTTTGTTGCCCAATTTCTTAGTTTTGTGAGCTCTTTTTGAAGTTCTTCACAATCTGCTTTGGTCTTAACTATCTTGAGCAGTTTAGTATCATCTGCAAACTTTGCCACCTCACTGTTTACCCCTTTCTCCAGATCATTTATGAATAAATTGAATAGGATTGGTCCTAGGACTGACCCTTGGGGAACACCACTAGTTACCCCTCTCCATTCTGAGAATTTACCATTAATTCCTACTCTTTGTTCCCTGTCCTTTAACCAGTTCTCAATCCATGAAAGGACCTTCCCTTTTATCCCATGACAGCTTAATTTACGTAAGAGCCTTTGGTGAGGGACCTTGTCAAAGGCTTTCTGGAAATCTAATACACTATGTCCACTGGATCCCCCTTGTCCACATGTTTGTTGACACCTTCAAAGAACTCTAATAGATTAGTAAGACATGATTTCCCTTTACAGAAACCATATTGACTTTTGCTCAACAATTTTTGTATTCTATGTGCCTGATAATTTTATTCCTTTACTATTGTTTCAACTAATTTGCCTGGTATAGACGTTAGACTTACCGGTCTGTAACTGCCAGGATCACCTCTAGACCGCTTTTTAAATATTGGCGTTACATTAGCAATCTTCCAGTCATTGGGTACAGAAGCCGATTTAAAGACAGGTTACAAACCATAGCTAATAGTTCCCCAATTTTACATTTGAGTTCCTTCAGAGCTCTTGGTAAATACCATCTGGTTCCAGTGACTTGTTACAATTAAGTTTATCAAGTAGTTCTAAAACCTGCTCTATTGACATTTCAATCTGTGGCAGTTCCTCAGATTTGTCACCCACAAAAGGTTTGGGAATCTCACCAACATCCTCAGCCATGAAGACTGAAGCAAAGAATCCATTTAGTTTCTCCGTAATGACTTTCTCGTCTTTAAGGGCTCCTTTTGTATCTCAATCGTCCAGTGGCCCCAGACTTCCTGCTTTTGTTATTACCTTTTGAGTTTTTGGCTAGCCCCTTCTTCAAACTCCTCCTTGGGTTTTCTTATTACATTTTTACACTTAATTTGGTAGTGTTTATGCTCCTTTCTATGTACCTCACTAGGATTTGACTTCCACTTTTTAAAAGATGCCTTTTTATCTCTCACTGCTTCTATTACATGGTCATTAAGCCACGGTGACTCTTTTTTAGTTCTTTTGCTGTGTTTTTTAATTTGGGGTATATATTTAAGTTGGGCCTCTAATATTGTGTTTTTGAAAAGTGTCCATGCAGCTTGCAGGGATTTCACTCTAGTCATTGTACGTTTTAATTTCTGTTTAACTAACCCTCTCATTTTTGCATAGTTCCCCTTCCTGAAATTAAATGCCAGTGTTGAGCTGTTCTTCCCACCACAGGAATGTTAAATGTTGTTATATTATGGTCACTATTTCCAAGCGGTCCTGTTACAGTTAGCCCTTGGACTAGATCCTGCGCGCCACTCAGGACTAAATCGAGAGTTGCTTCTCCCATTGCGGGTTCTTGTACCAGCTGCTCCATTTAAAGGATCCAGAAATTTTGTCTCTGCATTTTGTCCTGAGGTGACATGTACCCAGTCAATATGGGGATAATTGAAATCTCCCACTATGATGGAGTTCTTTATTTTGATAGCCTCTCTAATCTCCCTTCGCATTTCATCCTCACTATCGCTGTCTTTGACAGGTGGTCGATAACAGATCCCTATTCTAATATTCTTATTAGAGCATGGAATTACTATCCAGAGAGATTCTATGGAACATGCAGTTTCATTTAAGGTTTTTACTTCATTTGAATTTACATTTTCTTTAACATACAGTGCCACTCCCCTCTCCACACACCCCGCCCCCGAGTATGGGAGGATCCAGTGGACATAGTGTATTAGATTTCCAGAAAGCCTTTGACAAGGTCCCTCACCAAAGGGTCTTACATAAATTATGTTATCATGGGATAAGAGGGAAGATCTTTTCATGGATTGAGAACTGGTTAAAAGACAGGGAACAAAGGGTAGGAATAAATTTTCAGAATGGAGAGGAGTAACTAGTGGTGTTCCCCAAGGGTCAGTCCTATGACCAATCGTATTCAACATATTCATAAATGATCTGGAGAAAGGGGTAAACTGTGAGGTGGCAGAGTTTGCAGATGATACTTGTGACGATGCAGTTCTGGTGGGACCCAACTGAGAGTGACAAATCGCTTAAAACAGGGCAGTTACAGCCCAAGGCTGGGATTTTTCCACCTCTAAGGCAAGGCAAACCAAACCAGCCAGCCAAAGAGGACTTTGGTTTCACCCCACTGGTTAACCACAAGTCACACAAGCAATTCCCTTAGACACTCCAGTCTTCTAGTATCACCACCAGTGCACTCGTCCTGGGGATGAATGGTTATGAAAACCAACACCCCAATAAAAGAAAAAGGTTCTCTTGATCCCAAAGAATCAAGCCCCAGACCCAGGTCAATATACACATCAGATCTTACCCACAAATCACGCTGTTGCCAATCCTTTAGAATCTAAAATCTAAAGGTTTATTCATAAAAGGAAAAAGATAGAGAGGAGAGCTAGAATTGGTTAAATGGAATCAATTACGTGCAATAATGGCAAAGTTCTTAGTTCAGGCTTGTAGCAGTGATGGAGTAAACTGCAGGTTCAAATCAAGACTCTGGAGTACATCCTCCTCTGGGATGGGTCAGTCAGTCCTTTGTTGAGAGCTTCAGTTTGTAGCAAAGTTCCTCCAGAGGTAAAAAGCAGGATTGAAAACAAGATGGAGATGAGGCATCAGCCTTGTATAGGCTTTTCCAGGTGTAAGAACACTTCTTTGTTCTTAGTGTGGAAAATGACAGCAAAATGGAGTCTGGAGTCACATGGGCAAGTCCCTGCATACCTTGCTGAGTTACAAGGTGTATCTGCCTTCTCTCAATGGGTCAGTTGAATAGCTGATGGTCCTTAATGGGCCATCAAGCAGGCTAGGCAGAGCTAACACCAAGTTGTCTGGGATGTCTCCCAGAAGCACAGCATAAGTTTGAAATACAGACAGGATAGAGCCAATACTCATAACTTCAACTACAAAATGATACATACATATAGACACCATAATTATAACCAGCAACCCATAAACTGGTCTTGGACACCTTATATGACCCCCTGTACATAAGATTTGGTGCCACTACAGGACCTTGGTTGCAACCACATTCTATATGGTCCCAGATTATATCAATAACATCACAATACTAAACTGCTCAAGATAGTTAAGACCAAAGCAAACTGTGAAGAACTTCAAAAAGATCTCACAAAACTAAGTGACTGGGCAACAAAATGGCAAATGTGTATAAATGTCAAGTAATGCAGATTGGAAAAAAATAACCCCAACTATACATACAATATGATGGGGGCAAAATTAGGCTAATCAGGAAAAAGATCTTTTTGTCATTGTGGATAGTTCTCTGAAGACATCCAGCAGTGTGCAGCGGAAGTCAAAAAAGCAAACAGGATGTTAGGAATTATTTAGAAAGGGATAGACAGTAATACAGAGAATGTGTTATTGCCTGTGTATAAATCAATGGAAATCACTAATTTAGACCCCATCATTTTATATGTATATTTGGGATTATGTTTGCCAATGGGCTGCACTATGTGTTATCCTGACATCTAGTACTGCTGAGATCCTGCATTCAATAATATCCCTGCCCTTCCTGTTCCCGTTCTCCACTGAACCCCACGCTTATGTTCCCAGCTTTCCGAGGACTCTGTCTCTGGACCCATCTGTCAGCAAGAAGCAGTGCCAGGGAGACTTCGGTTTCTGGGACGTGGATTTACTTTCTGTGTGTTTTAAGACACTCTGAAATTGAGTGTCTGTGACATTAAGCACAGTATAATCTGGACTGTTAACAGCTGTGTCTCCTCAGTTCCCCAAGCTGGGGTGCCTTTTACACTGCTCTACTGTGAGAGCAGCCACTCCTGGGCAGTTCACATGCAGTCTCCAGCATGTAACTCGCTCCCAGCTACACAGTATTGAGTGCTGCTAGACAGTGACTCACAAATTACAGTGCCCTACAGGAGACCCCCAGAAAATTCTCTGTTCCCAGACTTCCCCCAGAAATGTGCATCTTGCATTGTCCAGCACACTCCTGAACAATGGGAGCTCATATGAAATCTGTTGTTTCATCAGTGGAAAATGACATGCACCAGCCTTGTTATTCCAAATGGAGTTTCCAACACACTTTAATCCAAACACACTGGTTTAATAAAAAAAGGAAACAAAATTATTAACTACTGAAAAAAAAGATTTGAAGTGACTACAAGTAATGAGGCATAAAAGTAAGAATTGTTTATGAAAGAAATGCAAAGATAAAACACAAACTAATGTTTAACTTAACAAGCTAAAAGGGATTTAAAACGAATGTTTCTCTCGCCATCTGAGACAGGCTGGTTTTCCTTTCAGCCAGGACTCCCCCTAACCTGCCCCTGCCGCCCACATTCAGTTCTTCAGGAGTTGTCATGAGCAGAGGGAAAGGGGGGGGGGGGGGGAGAGAGAGTCTCATGCATTTTCCTCAACTCTTTTTATAATTCAGTCCTTTGTACTAGAAACCACTTCAGTTCCCAGCTGAGTCATGGTGACAGGCTGTCATAGATACGAGCTTCAAGTGTCCCTGTGATGGAATGTAAATTTCATCTTCACACCTTCCCCCTGGTGGAGAATGGCTATTTGACCAGCTGTTTGCCTTGCTGTCTCTGAGGAACTTAAGGTTAGGGTTTCAGCTTTTTCAGTAATATCATACCGTAAAATCTCATCACTTTCCATACAATGTTGCTACACATTGTAACAGGAGTATCAGAGGGGTAGCTGTGTTAGTCTGGATCTGCAAAAGCAGCAAAGAATCCTGTGGCACCTTATAGACTAACAGACAATTAGCAGCATGAGCTTTTGTGGGTGAATACCCACTTCTTCGGATGCAAGTAGTGGAAATTTCCAGGGGCAGGTATATATATGCAAGCAAGAAGCAAGCTAGAGATAACGAGGTTAGTTCAATCAGGGAGGATGAGGCCCTGTTCTAGCAGTAGAGGTGTGAAAACTGAGGGAGGAGAAACTGGTTCTGTAGTTGGCAAGCCATTCACAGTCTTTGTTTAATCCTGAGCTGATGGTGTCAAATTTGCAGATGAACTGAAGCTCAGCAGTTTCTCTTTGAAGTCTGGTCCTAAAGTTTTTTTGCTGGAGGATGGCCACCTTAAGATCTGCTATTGTGTGTCCAGGGAGGTTGAAGTGTTCTCCTACAGGTTTTTGAATATTGCCGTTCCTAATATCTGATTTGTGTCCATTTATCCATACAAACGGACTTCACTAAAATAAGACAGGAGATCTACATTACTCACTTCACCTCTCTACAAAGGAAAAAGGACTGTAAGCTGTCTAAACTCTTACCTGCTACGTGGGACCACAACCGTGGTACCCCTAACCCACCCAGCAATATCGTCAATCTATCCAACCACACACTCAGCCCAGAAGAACAGTCTGTCCTATCTCGGGGACTCTCTTTCTGCCCTGCCACCCCCACCAACATGATACAGTTCTGCGGTGATCTGGAAGCCTACTTTTGCCATCTCCGACTGAAAGAATACTTTCAGGACAACACTGAACAACACACTGATACACAGTTACCCTCCCACCAACAGCACAAGAAGAAGAACTCCACATGGACTCCTCCTGAGGGTCGAAATGACAGTCTGGACCTATACATTGAATGCTTCCGCCGACGTGCACAGGCAGAAATTGTGGAAAAACAACATCGCTTGCCTCATAACCTAAGTTGTGCAGAACGCAATGCCATCCACAGCCTCAGAAACCATCCTGACATTATAATCAAAGAGGCTGATAAAGGAGGTGCTGTAGTCATCATGAACAGGTCTGACTACCAAAAGGAGGCCGCCAGACAACTCTCCAATACCAAATTCTACAGGCCACTTCCCTCAGATCCCACTGAGGAATACACTAAGAAACTGCATCATCTACTCAGGACACTCCCTACGCTAACACCGGAACAAATCACCATACCCTTAGAGCCCCGACCAGGGTTATTCTATCTACTACCCAAGATCCACAAACCTGGAAATCCTGGACGTCCCATCATCTCGGGCATTGGCACTCTCACTGAAGGACTGTCTGGATATGTGGACTCTCTACTCAGACCCTATGCCACCAGCACTCCCAGCTATCTCTGTGACACCACTGATTTCCTGAGGAAACTACAATGCATTGGTGACCTTCCAGAAAACACCATCCTAGCCACCATGGATGTAGAGGCTCTCTACACAAACATCCCACACACAGATGGAATACAAGCTGTCAGGAACAGTATCCCTGATGATGCCACAGCACAACTGGTTGCTGAGCTCTGTGCCTTTATCCTCACACACAACTATTTCAAATTTGATGACAATATATATCTCCAGATCAGTGGCACCGCTATGGGCACCCGCATGGCCCCACAATATGCCAATATTTTTATGGCCGACCTGGAACAACGCTTCCTCAGCTCCCGTCCACTCATGCCCCTTCTCTACCTACGCTACATTGATGACATCTTCATCATCTGGACCCATGGGAAGGAGACTCTGGAAAAATTCCACCAAGATTTCAACAGCTTCCACCCCAGCATCAACCTCAGCCTGGACCAATCTACATGGGAGGTCCACTTTCTAGACACCACGGTGCAAATAAGTGATGGTCACATTAACACCACCTTATACCGAAAACCTACCGACCGCTATGCCTACCTTCATGCCTCCAGCTTCCATCCCAGGCACACCAAAAGATCCATTGTCTACAGCCAAGCACTGAGGTACAACCGCATCTGCTCTAACCCCTCAGACAGAGACCAACACCTACAATATCTCCACCTAGCATTCTCAAAACTACAGTACCCACACGAGGAAATAAGGAAACAGATCAACAGAGGCAGACATGTACCCAGAAGCGTCCTATTGCAAGACAAACCCAAGAAAGAAACCAACAGGACTCCACTGGTCATCACATACAGTCCCCAGCTCAAACCCCTCCAACGCATCATCAGGGATCTACAACCCATCCTGGACAATGGTCCCACACTTTCACAGGCCTTGGGTGGCAGGCCAGTCCTCGCCCACAGACAACCTGCCAACCTGAAGCATATTCTCACCAACAACTGCACACCGCACCATAGTAACTCTAGCTCAGGAACCAACCCATGCAACAAACCTCGATGCCAACTCTGCCCACATATCTACACCAGCAACACCATCACAGGACCTAACCAGATCAGCCACACCATCACCGGTTCATTCACCTGCACGTCCACCAATGTAATATATGCCATCATATGCCAGCAATGCCCCTCTGCTATGTACATCGGCCAAACTGGACAGTCTCTAAGGAAAAGGATAAATTGACACAAATCAGACATTAGGAATGGCAATATACAAAAACCTGTAGGAGAACACTTCAACCTCCCTGGCCACACAATAGCAGATTTTAAGGTGGCCATCCTACAGCAAAAAAACTTTAGGACCAGACTTCAAAGAGAAACTGCTGAGCTCCAGTTCATCTGAAAATTTAACACCATCAGCTTAGGACTAAACAAAGACTGTGAATGGCTTGCCAATTACAGAACCAGTTTCTCCTCCCTTGGTTTTCACACCTCAGCTGCTGGAACAGGGCCCCATCCTCCCTGATTGATCTAACCTCGTTATCTCTAGTTTGCTTCTTGCTTGCTTATATATACACACCTGCCCCTGGAAGTTTCTACTGCTTGCATCCGAAGAAGTGGGTATTCACCCACGAAAGCTCATGCTGCAAAACGTCTGTTAGTCTATAAGGTGCCACAGGATTCTTTACTGCTCCTGTAGGAAAAAGAATTCTGGAACAGGCACCTTTTATAAGCAAGATATTTTACTTACAATTGGGCTTTAATTTGTGTGGAAAGAAATACTTTATGCAGCACAAAGGAGAGTTACAAAAATGTATTACTCTTCATTGGCTCGACACACAATATCCTCCCCAAATTCACCTCAGGAGTGTTGATTGGAACTCATGTAGATAATTAATTTTCTTGTTATCAGTTGCTTACCTTGTGACATGTATTCTCTGCAAATCTCAAAGATTCATATAAAATACCCTAAAAATTTGCCCCACTTTCTCTCAACATGTCTATTTCTAAGTGACTATGCCCTGAGTTTTTCCTTATCTCTATTTATAAATTACTAAAAAAAATAAATCTCAGATTTACACCTTTTCTCAGATTCTTGACTATGGATACAAAATGTGTCCTTATGTTGCCCATTTCCTCTTTATTCGTTTATCAAATATTGATGTGAAATACACTCAGATTTTACCTCATATCAACAACTGATATAAAATCCCTCTGATGTTCCACTTTCCTTTCACTAATTTACAAAAATGGATCCAAAAATCCCTCTGATTTCCACCCTTTCTTTTTCATTTCTGAACACTGATCTCAAATCTCAGGTTTTCCCTCTTTCTATGTCATCATCAAATGTCAATTAAAAATCCTCTCCAGTTTGGGGCTGTTCCCCATGTCTCTAAATTCCAGCAACTTCTTCCTTGGAGGGAACCTGTTGCCCTGAGTCATTCTCCATCCTGGTTGTTGCAGGGGGTTAAATTGCCCAGAGATCATCTTTCCCGTCTCCTTTGAGAATAATTTCTTCCTCCTTTATCTTTGTTAAAATGTTTACCAAAGAAAGAGACCAGAGACACGTTTAATACCCATCAAATTCAGAGGCCTCCCCATGTTTGGGGATCAGTGGTTCCCAGCTGATAACAGGAGAGTTGGCTGAATCCTTTTCTTTTCTCCAGCTGGCACGGGATGAGGAGGTCTCTCTGAGTGCAGTGTGGGTCCAGAAGTTTCCCAAATCCCATGACAAATGCTCTTCAGGAGGGGTTGCTTCCCGCAGTGCTAAGATGTAGCCACCTTGGGGTGGATCCAGGGTGGCCATTATTTGCTAGTGACAGGCCATGGAAGTTTCTTACCTTTCTTGCCCTCTAGGCCTTCCATTCTCCTGTTAAAGGAGCATCCCCCAGGGCTCCCTCTGTCTGTGCGACTGGCCAGCAGGGGGCAGTGATAACTCTCTATCCACTTATCAGGCACTGTGAGGTAACACTATTGCTCTGGGGGAAGGGGTGTCTGTATGAGGAGATTGCAGCTGGATAGGAAGAGGCATTGTGGTAGGGGGAGGTGTTTGGGTGGCTGGGAAGGGGGTACCCTAGTCAGGTTGGTGGGTTCTGGAGGTTTGGGGTTTTGAGGGGTTGTTCTGATGTGCCCAGCCCTGAGGCTGTGGGTCATGAAGGTGGGTATTGCTGGGATCCTGTTGGCTGCAGAACGGGGGGAGGGGGTGTCTCTTGGGGAGGCGGGACAGGGGGTTAGAGGGAGCCTGGTGCTGTGCCAGGGGCTCCGTCTGGGCTTCCCCGGCTGGCTCCTGGGATCGCTGCCGTGCCCAGTGCACAGAGCTGGGGGAGGGGATCCCTGGCACTAGGTCAGGGGATGCCAGGCAAGCAGAGTGAGGGGTCCCACTGAAAAGCATCAGGGGGTCCTGCTGGGTGTAGGAGGGGGTCCCAGACAAACGGCAGGGCAGATCCTGCTGGTGGTGGTGGTGGGGAGGGGGTCCTAGGCAGGCAGTGAGGGACTGCGTTCCCAGTGGGCGGGTCCCTGGCTGCTGGGGGCTCTTGGTGGGGGGAACCTTTTGGGATTCCCAACCTGACAGTCATGGTCTGGTGGGGCTTTGAGGGGTATCTGGGGTCCCTGGCTGGGGACTCTGGGGGCTGCGTCCCAGGGAATAGCTGCTGGGCCCCTGGCTGTGGGAACTTCTACTAACCATGATCCTTCTCTCTGATCAACTCGTGCCAGAGTCCTGGCTCCAAGCACTGCCCGGCATTCCCAGTCACCAGCCCTGTCACTGTGATCACTTTCTGTCCACTTATCAGTCACTGTTCGTGTGAAATCACAGATTTTGCTTTTCTCCTATTTTGAAAACTGCAGGAACTTTTGGTTCCATTTGGAAAATTTGTGCCCCCCAGTCCTTGTCCTGGATCTGGGGGATGAGGGAGGTGGGAAGGGGGTCAGCACTGCCACACAATGGTCTCTTCCACAGCGTTCTGGACTCATTCTTTCTGAACTCTGGTTTCATTGAGACCATTGTTAATCCAGAGTCACTGTATGGAAAGACAAGGAGTGACTCTGGATGGACAGTGGGGGAAATAAGATCAGCAATTCTCCCTGTGAGGAGGGGCTCTCATTAGCTGCTCTCCCCAGAGAGCTAAAGGAGGGAAGCTGCTCAAATGCTCTGTCCCTCTCTGCTCAGGATACTGGGGTTCAGCTTCCTGGGTCAGAGGCTGCAGCCTCCATTGTGATCGGGGAGACCAGGCTTAGCAGCTGCTGCTCCCCCAGCGGGGTTCTGTGCTGGGATGTGACCTGAATTAAAGCTGCTTCTCTGCCTGGCCCAGGGGATGACTTTCTCCAGCTGGTCCTAGCCGCCTAGGGCAGCCCTGGGCCCTGTTAATACTAAATTCAGAGCCAGACATTCCAAGTAACTGAAAGAAACGAAAGGAAAATGCTGGGGTCTGGCCTTAAAATGACTCTACACAAACAGACACCCCCCGCCCCATTACTTGTCCAATTAACAATTGCTGGAGCAAATCCAGCCCTGGGGGAGCAAACTACCCAGGAATGGGATTTTCCTACCAGATGGGCAGGGAGAGGGGAAAAGGAGATAGAAGGAGAAAGAGACTGAAAGGGGCTGTGAGAGAGAAGAGTTTGGAGAGAGATTTCCAGATCTCTAATCTGCCCAGACAGATGTATTGCTGCACCCTGGATAGAGTCACTTTCCTGTGGAAAAGATGAGAATCAGACAGAGGAAAATCCAGTTCCTGACTCCATATCCCTCCTGCTGGGGTGTGGCTGCCGTGCGGTCAGTGTCTGAGGGGATCCCCCCACAGTGACTCCTTTGGTTCTGCTTTTTTCTAGCCTTGTGTTCAGAGACTTTGTTACGGGGTGAGGGGACGGAGAAGGGAGGTTAAAAATGTCACTGTGGGCTTAGCCTGGCAGGAGAGGCCAGGTCTACACTGTACAAAGAGATCAAGCCTTTCTCAGCATGGCAGGCTCTAGGGTGTCTGTGTGCAGGGAAAGGGCCTGGGGGAATCATGCTGTGAAATGTATTAAAGCCTGTTCTGAAACCTTCACAACTGCCCTTCTCGCCCTGCCAGGCTGCAGAATGTCGTCCATGTTTCGCTCCAGTTCATCCCGTCCTCTCGTTGGACAGGGGAGAGAAATGGCTGCAGAGGAGCCAGTTCAAGTAGGTATGATCAGGGGGTTGCTGGTGGGTTCCTCCACGGGGGGAGAGGGACAGCAAATACGTGGGAGATGGGAAGGTTTGCACAGGCTGGTTTGGAGGTTGCAGTCTGGTTTGCAGGAAATGCACAGGGTGGAGAAAGGGAGGAGGACAGGGGTGTGCTAAACCTGCTGGGAGTTATTTAATATGTGGCCTAGATTCTAGGAACAGACCCAGGAGGTTCGGCAGTGGAAATGCTCTAGTTTGTGGAGCAGAAAATAACCCAGCTGCATGGGGCTGGGAAAACTGACCAGACTCGTAGTGCTGGAGCCCGACCTGATTAACCAGCGGCTGCTGTGAAATTTGAAGGGGGCACCCACCAGTGAGGCTTAGGGGAGATTCCCCTCCCTTCCCATCCAGTTCTTCAGAATGGGGAGGGTGTTGGGCTTCCTACCAGGGAGCTGTCCCTGGACCCTGCTAGGGGCTCCCTCTCCTGAATCAGTCTGTGGCTAGTAGGGGGGTGATGGCTCTGCTGGGAGAGAGGAGGGGCTCTTGCTTCGTCCCCTCCCCCTGGTGTTTCCTGGATGCTCTGAGCAGGGTGGGGGTGGGACTCTGACTGCAATCCACCCAGAGTTTCTGTTTGGCTCCTGTCCCCCATGTATAGGGGGGCTGTGAGTGGGGCAGCAGGTACTGAGTGTTGGACTCTCGCTCTTTCAGGGGCTGGTGACCTTCGAGGAGGTGGCTGTGTATTTCACCAGGGGAGAGGGGGCTCTGCTGGACCCCACTCAGAGAGCCCTCTACAGGGATGTCATGCAGGAGAACTATCAGAATGTGACCTCGCTGGGTAAGGGTTACTCTCCCCTCTGTTCTTGGAAGAGGAAAAGAAGAGAGATGGTTCACGGCAGCCCCACAATGCCACCTCTACTTTGCCCTGTTTCAGCATCACCCCGATATGCCAGTGACACACACACACACTGCCACAAACCCTCCCCTGCTGCAGAACGCTTTGGGAACAGAGCACAGGAGCCGTATCGCACAGTGTCAAATATCTCCTGTTTGCTCAAGTAAAAGTGAGGGTTAGGTGCGGCATAATCAGCAGAAGTTTCTTACCCCTGACCTCTCAAACCCTGAGCCTTGTCCACCCAGACCACAATAATGCTTGGGGTGTAACGAGCAGGCTGCTGGAGTCAGAGCTGCTGATCCATGGTCACTTATCACACAGACACTCCGTGCGTCCTTGAATGCTGGCTGGGGGAATCCAGAGAAGGAAGCTCAGTGGCGGATTTAGCGTTAGTGGGGCCCTGTGCTCAGCTCCATTTTAGGGGTCCCTCCTTGGGACATAGGCAAGAAAAAGAACATTCTCTCATTTCCCTCCCACCCCCATTTTTCATTCTTTTTTTCCTTCCTCCTCCTCCTCCTATAAGTAATAGGAAGTAACTGAAAATAAAGTGAGGTACATTGATTGTTTTTGTCGTCTAACCGATTTTTCCACAGACCACTTGAAAATCGCTGAGTCTTGGTGCACCACTTAATGATCTTTCCATATATTGTTTGTGCCGTTAGCTAACTATTGTAAAGCGCTTTGGATAAGAGCCCTTTATTAAAAATTAAAAATGTTGGAGTGCAGGGTCTGGCCAGGAGTTAGGGTGTGGGAGGGGGCTGAGGGTTGGGGCAGGGGGTTGGGGTGTGGAGCACTTACCTGAGCAGCTCCTGTTTCATGCGAGCAATGCAGGTGGGGATGTGGGGGGGCCGGAGTCAGGGTGGGCAGGAGGCTGTGTGGGAGGGGTGCAGGAGTCAGGGCTGGGAGTGTGATATGGGCAGGGGGTGGGGGATAAGTGGGTATGGGTGGTTGCAGGAATCAGGGAGGGCAGGGAACTGGGGTGTGTTTGAGAGGGGTGAAGGAGTAAGGGCTGGCGGTGTGAGGGGGTGCAGGAGTCAGGAAGGGCGGGGTGTTCAGGGGGCAGGAGTCAGGGCTGGGGGTGCAGGGTCTGGGAGGGAGTTGGGGTGCAGGAGCAGCTGGGGATTGGGGGTGCAGGGTCTGGCCAGGTTTTAGGATGCAAGAGGGGGCTCAGGGTTGAGGCAGGAGGTTGGGGTGTGAAGTGCTTACCTGGGGCAGCTCCCATGTGGTATGAGGGGTGCAGGTGGCAATGTAGAGGGTGGGGTGCAGGAGCTCCCATTTGGTGCTCAGGGAGTGGTTGAGGATGTGCGAGGGGTGCAGGAGTCAGAGCATGGGGTGTGAGGGCTCGTTATGTGGGAGGGGATGCAGGAGTCAGGTCTGGGGGCTGGGAGGGTGGGCTGGGGTACTGGGGGTGCTCCCAGCCCCCTACCCTGATGGCTCAAGTAGGGGCTGGGGGCAGGGGGGTATGTGATAGGGGAGTGCTTTGTAAAGCAGGGAGCAAGTGACCAGGGAGCTTTTCAAACAGGGCTGCTAATGGGGAGTTTCGTGAGGGAGTTTGGAAGGGGAGTGGGAAGGGGGCGAGGTACTCTTGCCATTCTTTAAAACATTTAAGCTATAATACAAACTTCTTGATTGAAACAAAAACCC